>NW_008795554.1:138249-167735 GCF_000699145.1 Aptenodytes forsteri
TGATCTTCCTTAAGTTTCATTCAGCTTCAGATCTCCTCCCCTTTAAGGTGTGCACTTTAGGGTGAACTGAATGTCCCCAGGCCCCATCTACTGTATTGATTACATTTCCATTAACCATAATGGTTGCTTAGATACCTAAAATGCTGGCAGACACCTAAATCCAGGTGTCTTAGTCTCCAGCTGAATCATTCCCCTTCTATTCTAAAGATAAAATAGAACCAATTAATACCATTATTGTATTAAGACTGAATATGATGATAATAGCATTTTTTATGAGCTGTGTTTTTTTATTGTGATGTTTCTTTTTTTTTAAGCAGTAACACATTAGAATGGTTTATAGAAATAATGACATTAAAGAGAAAAATCATTCCTAAAGGACATTATTGAATCCATCTACTGATGAAAAGTATGAGTGCCGGTGAGGGTATCATGGTTTTGCCATACTGCTTCCAATAGAAGACAAGTCAAGTGTATGCAACAGGTAGACAGGCAAGCGGTTACTATCTGGTTGGCATAATTAATGTGTATAACTTTTTGTGAACAGATCATGAACAAACAAGCAAAACCCTCTTCAATTTTACTAATTTATTACAATCTCCTCCCTTGGGAAAAAAAAATGTATCTGTGGTTCTACCAAAAATATCTGCATGTTACCTATTTCTTACACTCATGACAACTTTAAATGTGTGTGACATTCTAGACAAAAGAAATTTCAACTACAAACAAAACCAAACAAAATCACAATCGTTTACAACTATTGCAGCATTGAAATCTTTCCTAGTTCTTAACATCATAAAATTGTGATAGTTTCTCTCTTATATCTATCTCCAAAAATTGATGTAACTGTAAGGAGAACTGTTGTGATAGACAACCTTTTTGTGGGTCCACGCTTGAACTGAGATAGGTGGAAACCTCTTACATGCAGCAGAGTCAAGGGTCCTTCTCATAAGAAAGCCCAGATGAGGGCTAGAGCAGAGCTGCTGGAGCAGCTGGAGCAGCTCTGCAGTAGTTTTGTCCAGGTGAAGCCCCAGGTAATGAACTTGGGTGCCTGGAACAGGAACACAGACCATACCTGTCTGCAGCCCTCTCTATTAGCATCAAGCACAGCTCTAAAGAGGAAAAACTTATTCAGTCATTTCAGTTTGGGGAATCACTTCAAATATTTTTTACAGTTTGTAATTATTTTCATTTAAGTCCTTAGCACAGAATTGCACATGAAAGCCTAGAAGATCTAAAGTAAAGGGAAGACTAGTTACTCACGGCACCCTGTAATGTATTGTAAAAACATAATATCCTCAGAAAAAGAAATCAAATTAGTGCAAGATTAATGTTGTTACAGGCAGCTCTACATATGATGTATCTACTTACTTTTATTGAAAGTCTACAAATATCTGAAAGAAAAGGCTAATGCATAATTCATTAATTCTTTTAAAGGGTTCAGTGATGAACCTATGACCTATCTTGGTGAGCCTACATTTTTATTTTCAGATATTTGCTTTTTACATATTTTAATGGTCAGTGTGACTTTGAAGGACAGGGAGAGTCAGAATCTGTCTTTGTTTCTCCCATTTATTTTTACCAATGAGACATCAAGAAGCCTAACAAACTTCTTGACAAAGCTGGTGTGATAGATTGACCTTGGCTGGATGCCAGGTGCCACCACATCATTCTATTACTCCCCTCCTCAGCAGGACAGGACGGGGAGAAAATAAGATGGAAAAAAAACCCTCATGGGTTGAGATAAAGGCAGTTTAATAAAGCAAAAGCAAAGGCCATGCGCGGAAGCAAAGGAAAACAAAAGATTTATTCTCTACTTCCCATCAGCAGGCGATGTCCAGCCACTTCCTGGGAAGCAGGGCTTCAGTATGCGCAGCGGTGAGTGATTCTGCCTCCCAGCTTGGCACAGTGTCTTGCTGCTAGAAGATCTTTGCTATCTGGTGTCTGCTCAGTTTGCGTTTTCACAGTTCCGTTTCTAAATGCAGGAGAACACATCCAACCCTCCGTGTTGGGGTTGGATCTTGATAACCCTTCAGCTCACTACCCTGCTCCTCGGAGGCTCTTGGTCATCTGCATGGGAAGAAAGAGGCTTAGCCCACGTTACTGGTGTTGCAGCAGCACCAGGGTGGGTCCAGCCAGGGCACAAATATCCCCTTGCACCCTGCCTAATTCCAGAAAAAAGCTGTTACATCCCACTCCAAAGAACAGAGAAGATGTCATTAATGCAACCAGATGGAGAGGTCTGGAGGGGAGACATGAAGGCACAGACATCAGGAGGGGGGTGATCTCAGCACAGTGGCCATCACCTTACCTAACCTCCCTCACCCACCAGCAGAGCCGCCAGCTCTAAAACAATCCTTGCTCTATAGCAAAGGAGAAATGTCCGGAAAACAATTCCTCTCTCCTGGCCTAGATTACTATTTTAGACTGAAATAAACCTCTGGTCCTTTCATCTAACTGTGGTTTGCGGTTTTGGTGTTCTTAGGCTACTTGATATGTGACTGATGGAGACGCAATTGAAAGGGTTAAACCTTGGAGCTAGAGGGATCTTGCAGGAAGGGCATATGGGAGAAGAGGAGGGAGGACAGACAAGGAGGAAATTCATGGTAATCAAAGTAAGTGCCCAAAAGTCATCTAAAGAGTATCTTTCAGCATGAAATACATCCATAAGTACTTTTTGTCCACATTCCAGCTGCCAGTTATATTTCTCGCTTCATTTACACAACAGGGAGCAAAAATACACATTTTCTAATTGCCTGGAATGTGCTCACTAAAAAGCTGTATTTTATTTGTAATAAAAACAAGGCATGGCGTTTATATTCAGATCCAGGTTTCCTTTAAAGGCTTACAATGTCAGCTCCTGATGTGTTTCCCTGTCCACACCTGGCAATAAGCAGAGATCATTATCAACATGCAGAAAGCCCCAGATATAAGGAATGGGATTCATAAAAAGTTTATGCAACACATTTTCTTAAACCTCCGGGCAAAATACCATGTAATGTAAACAGACAAAGCTAGTGAAGTGCACCTCCTCCTGTGGCAGGGACCCTCAGTCGGTCTGCAGAGCCCGCACTGCACAGCAGCAGGGGATGTGTTTTGCGGCTTAGCCAAGGACACAGAAAAAAATCTCTACTTTGTTAGAAATCCCACTCCGTCTTAAACATCTTTGTGGGCTAGGTTAAAAGATTCAGCTGACAAAGTCACAATGCAGCAAACGGCATGAGAAGCCCTTGACTTCAGAGAGGGAGTTCCTGAGTCATCGTGCCACAAACCGAACCGGCCATTCCCAGGAGGTCAGATCCTCCAGCAAGGCTGTGAGGAAAGAAGGGGCTGGAGAAAGTGTTGTCACCATTTGTCCCAATCTTGCTCGTTGAAATTGAGGCTGCTTCCCGTGGTGTTTTAGCAACTATCGTCAGTGTCTTGCAGCGCTGTTGAACCTCTTGTGGGTTTGGTTTGGGGTTTTTTTTGGTTTGGGTTTTTTTCAGTGTTTCCTGTCATAACAGAGTTCTGGAAAAATACTGTGTTTCAGAAAGCTAAAATTTGTCATGAAATTCCAGGATTTAGGTCCTATTACACTGGGGAAGATCATAAAAATAGCATTTGGATTTTTTTCTTCTCCTTCAGCAGGTTGGTGTCCAGTGTGATTGGTACAAGCACATCGGGGAACAGTATTGCTTCATCTGAGCACCAGAAAGAAAGGGTGCAAGAGGGAAGAAAATCAAACCCAACGGAAGCTCTGAAGACCTACGTCCTCTACTCAAAGCAGGTGTAATTTATCTCCAATTCACCCAGCTCTTAGTACTGGGTTTTCCTTAGTGGCATAGGTACTGGGTCTCTTTGTCTGTGTTATGCTTCTTACCCTGTTAAAGCAGCCACCCAGCAAGTGAGCACTCGATCCCTGCTCCTTCTCTGCTTTGCCCTTTTGGGATGAACAGGCAGGAGGGCAATCTGAAGCTATTGTCCCCCTTTTGCAAATACACGTATCAAACTTCTGCTTGAATTATCTTCTCACAAATCCGTAGTAAGCGTGTTAAGAACCAGGTGGAGCATATCATATTGTAAAACATTACAAGCAGCTCCCAGATTATGTATGAAAGGTCAGGCCCAAGCATCTTATTATTCTGTTATATTCTCCAAGATGTCATATGAAATCATCAGTCTTTTTATTGCAAGTCATTAATTCAATTGCAGGAAATGATGAACTGCATTTATTTAGAACATTTTGGGAATAGACAACGATGTTTTTCACCTGCGCTATTAACTTCCTTATGCTTATTGAAATATACTTGAACCCAGATCAAGCATCTAAGTGGAAATTAGTTTTTCAGAAAAACAATTTTTTTTCTATAAACTGGTAATTGTTGGGGGTAAAATTTGTCTTCTGTTAATACACAATGACAATACTTATTTTCTCCTTCTATTTCTGTGAAAATGAAGGCATTAGCAAATTTGTAGCTGGCTTAAATTTACTGGAAAATTTGTATGGGATGTTCCAGAAGAGGTTAGATTACAGACTAGTTAATAGATGTCTTGCAATTTCATATGCAGAGAGAAATATAAACTGGGTGCTCTTTAATCAGGAAATAAGAACTGTAGATTATCATAAGTAATGGCTGGGGGATATTCCTTACACATCACATAAATGTAAACTGGGATCTGCATTTATCTGTCTGTCAACCTATCTTCAGATGGCAAAATGCATCTAGCAGAGGACACCCATATTTACACTGTACACAAAGCAAAATAATGTCTGGGATCACACTCGAATACAGAAGGACTTCAGGATTTTGGCTTGGCGGGACGGGTCCTGCCAGCTAATCCATACTGTTATAACCAGACGAGGGCCTGCTGTAGCCTCACACCTTCCGGGGCACAGTCAGCGCATCCAGCTGCACCTCCTCGCAGTTTTTGCTATCTGTTTGCCTTCCAGCAGAAGAGGCTGGAGAGGGCTGGGACAGGGGCTTCCAGACTCCGGGTCAGATGGGTCCTCTCTGAGCATCCCAGATGCTTTGCATCTTCCCCGAGGAGCAGAAGTGCTGAGGGCTCCTCATCCACTGGGTGATAGGTTTCTCCAGGCTTCATAAAACCAAGGACCCTTGGGAGTCCCTCAGGTGATCAGAAGCTGGCTTTGCAGTTTTCAGGGAGCTGCAGCAGCTGCTGAGCATGCACCTGTGTCTCGTCTCATCCCCTGCCACGGGGGGCTCCTGGATCTGGGTGCTGGCAGACACCCCATGGAGAGGAAAACCTGCTGTGCTTTCAGGATTGACACCTGGGTGGTAAATAGCAACCAAGTGGCAGGTTCTGGACACCAGGTCTTGTGTCTCTCTTGGGCGAGAAATGAGAGTTACTAAGGGCACCCCCAGAAACCTTCTAGTACTTTGACCACAGTGGGACAAACCTGGCTTCGTTACCTACTGCAGAGAACATGTTAGAGGGGAAGCTGGCTTTGAAGGTGTTTATCAGAGTTATGAGGTAGAAAAGTGGCATGCTTATTAATCATTTATAATTGTAAACATTTCCTTCCCCAGATACAGTATTTCCCTGCTCCCTTTAAAATTCCTATCTCTGAGGCACTGTTATTCTGGATATGTCTTTCCCCTACTGGGAACTGCCCTGTGTACTTTCTTTAATGTCCCTCTTATGCTCCTTTCTAGCAGACAGTCTTCCAGCTGGTTTCTCAAGGGACCACGCCATGCATTTTAACCGTGTGAAGCAGCTAGAAACAGCAGGCACCAGTGAGAAAAATATCCTAAGAGCTGACCCAAGCAAGAAGAAGGGAGAGTCTGTTCCAAATACCCAATGAAGAAATCAAGCAAGATTTCTTCTTGCTTGAAGAAAGCAAATCAAGCTGGATGTGAATATCTGTTCCTGACAGGGTGGCAGCTCTGACAGCCTCTATGGCTTCAGAGCTATTGGGACGACCACCCCTTGCCCATCCGGCAGAAGCTGGTGGATGTCATGTTGGTTTGCATTTGCCTTTGATTTCCCTGTTACTGGCCGTGCACATTCTGCAATAGCTTTACTATCTCCTTCCTAGAAGTAGTACAACAGCAGGCAGCAGCATCCCCAAGGCCAAGAGTGTCCAAGCACCTCTCCTGGCTCTGGTGAAAAGGAGGATGGCTCCTGCACTAAGCTCCATGCTGCAGACATAACGCCATGACCTCTTGCAACCAGAAGAGCTGTGTGACCTGATGTTAGTATTACCAACAGAGACAAAATGCTATCTCTGAAAATGGAAAATTGTATGATCTTGGGTTACCCAAAGACTGGGATTTTGAGCATTTCTGCTGTTTAAATTTTGTAGAACTTCCTCTAGGTGCTGAGATAGAAAACATTACTGTGGTGCAAGGTATTATTTTTCTCTCGCTGGTTCTTGCCAGACAGCATATAACTGCCAATGAGGAGCCCACACAGATTCATTAGCTTGTTGTTTTCATTTTAATACCATTTTTGGCCTCCTTTCTAACGAGTCAGACTTAACTTTACAATTCCCAAATAATTGTTGTGTACACAAATTCAGGTAAATATTCTTGCAGAACTTTAACCCCTCCTCGTTACTGGTGAGCTCTAGGAATGAGGCCCTATTTAACAGCACATGAAAGGCCAAATCTGTTAGTATCTTGTTATGAAATATGTTTAGTGAAAGTAAATATAAAAGCTGACTGAAGCAATATTCTCAAGATTATTTATTACTATTCTCAAAAAAGAAAGAAAGAAACTAGGTCTCCGTGGAGATTCAATTGACACAAAATAATTCCAGCAGAATGTGTTAAAGAGTGGGTCCACTTTTAATGGGAAGCTGGAGAAAAATTGGCAACCTCGTTTTTACAGCTTCATCCCTCCATCCTCTGTCCAAAATGTGGATGAGCTCCACACCTCTGTCATTATCCAAGGCAAGAGGAGTGAAGACACTTCATAGAGTTTAGAGGCTAAAAAATGCAATTTACTATGCAGAGCAATTTGGA
This sequence comes from Aptenodytes forsteri, assembly GCF_000699145.1. NCBI lineage: Eukaryota > Metazoa > Chordata > Aves > Sphenisciformes > Spheniscidae > Aptenodytes > Aptenodytes forsteri. The sequence continues at coordinate 145,212 of NW_008795554.1, forward strand.
ACTTAATCTGACATCAAACAATAACAGGGATGTTGTTACCTGGCAAACAGAACTGGAAATGTAGATAAGAAAACATCCTTAGCTGAGATTTTCTTGAACTACCAGCAGAAAGGTAAAGTTACATCTGAAGAGCTAAAAGTTTTTCCTTCATCAAGAAAAATAACCCATGGGGTTTTATTTAATAATAAGGGGCAAAGAACATATCCTGACAACAGAACTATATTTGCCAGTGAGCTACCATTTGATGTATGTAATAGCCCTATATGCTGTGTTTAGCTTGCACATAGGCAAGCCCTGGGATGAATTACTCAAGAAAGTTCAGCTGTTAAAAAATTTAGAAGAACTGGCAATATCAAAAGATGTGGTGCAGAATTGTGAGTAAGATTCACTGACCACAATTATAGCTTTGTTATCCTATTCATTTAGAAAACAACCCGTCTCTGGCTATTTTGAAAGCAATATCTAATAACTGAATTCCATTTTTGTATTTCCAAAATATTAGGATTCTGTTCTTTATTTCATAAAAAATACCATCTTCATATATATTTTCCGAAGAGAACTGCATTACCATTCCTTCATCTCAGGAATGCATAGGCATCAGGATAGAGACAGTAACCTGGTAATAACTAAAACTTCTTGTACAGATTCATAACCATCTAAATATTGGAACAAAAAGCTCTGCTTCTACAGACTGTGGATTATGCAGGAATTATGTAAAATCCAGTATTTAAGCAGATACTTAGTCAGAGTTCCAGTGCTTTTTTGTGTAACTAAGATTTTTGGTGCAGTTACTTTTTCTCCGTACCACTAAAATAATGCGAGTGATGCCAGAATGTCATGGATCTCTACTTTCTATTAAAGTCAGGAGGTCTGAATACACAAAGTGTTCTCACCATCATTCAAAGCAACTTTTGTATCTGATTAAATGCATGATTCAAATTACGAAGTCTTAAGAGCCTAAGTTTCCCATCTAGTCAGTAGAGAGAGGTAAATACTTCCAAAGAACTAATTAGAGCAACTAAGTAAAGAGTATGAGTGGTTCCCCAATGTCACTAGCTCAATTAATGAAGAAAAATTGCTTTTGTAGAAATAAGTTTCTGGACAGATTTATAAACTAAACATTAAATACTGCCACTTTGTAGTTATTCATGATGTTAAGTATTTGCACCTTGGCATATGCTTTCCTCTAGACTTAACAAAGTAAGAAAGAGAAAGCAAGTTGATATTCAGAAAAACACACGGGGAAAAAAATCTTGGCTGAAACTATTTAAAAGCACAGTATGGGCACTGTGACCTTATTCTGTTCCTGATGAGATCCAAGATTGCTTTATTAGTTAGACCTGAAAATTAGTAGCTACGGGTACTTCAGAGAGCAAAATTTTGCAGTACTGCTTTAAATTGAAAGTGTTGAATAACTTCATTTGGGAGTGCTTGGTAACTTTCTCCTGGTTCATTAATTAGGGAAAAGAACCTCTCTCCAATGGATCTGACTGCAATCAGAAATGTAATCCCCTATGAAATACACTGGGAGGTCCAGGGGTAAAAGCTCAGTGAAACGGGAGCACAGCATCTGAGGTGCAAAGGGCAGATGGAGCACAGCCTGGTTAAAAACATCTGGGCAGACTGTAGCCTTTTGGATAAGAGTCTGAACAGTTAAATTTCTAGTTTACTGTCAAAGTTTGAAATCAGTCATGAGTGGGAACTTGTAGAGACAGAGGTTATACAGGAAGAGCAGAAGAAGAAAAAAACTGGGAGGAGTGGCTGATATACCGGAGGGTTGTGCTGCCATCCAGAGGGACCTCAACAGGCTAGCAAAATCGGCTGACAAGGATCTCATGAAGCTCAACAAAGGGAAATGCAAAGTCTTGCACCAGGTAGAGAGTAAATCCATCAACCAGTACAGGCTGAGGGCTGTCTGACTGGAAACCAGCTCTACAGAAAGGGACCTGGGGGTCCTGGTGGGCACCAAGTTGACCATGAGCCAGCAATGCACCCTCATGGCAAAGATGGTCAACAGCATCCTGGGCTGCATGAGGGGGAGCATTACCAGCAGGTCGAGGGAGCTAATCCTTCTTCTCTGCTCAGCACTGGTGAGACGCGTCTGAAGTGCTGGGTCCAGGTCAGGGCTCCCCAGCACATGGGAGACAGGGACATACTGGAGTGAGCCCAGCAAAAAGTCAAAAAGGTGATGAGGGGACTGGAGGATCTTTCATGATTAAAGAGCTGGAACTGTTCAGCCTGGAGAAGAGAAGGAAAGAAGAGGGAGCCAGGCTTTTCTTGGTGGTACTCAGTGACAGGACAAGAGGCAGTAGGCACAAATTAAAACCCATGAAATTTCATCTTAACATAAGAAAAAAAATTGTTACTGTGAGAATGGCCAAACACTGGCACAGGTTGCCCAGAGACGTTGTGGTGTCTCCATCCCTGGAGATATTCAGACCCTGACTGGACACAGTCCTGGGCAACCTGCTTTAGCTGACCCTGCTTTAGCAGTGGTGTTGGACTACTTGGTATCCAGAGGTCCCTTCCAACCTCAACAATTCTGTGAACCATTTTGTCCTACTATATGATAAGGTGAGTTTAGGAAAATGATAGAATTTCATTTGAATGTAGAGCAATTTGTCTTGCTTAAAGTGACAGTCATGCTGGACACCATGTGCCAGTCTGTGTGAGATACCAACTTCCATGAACCAGGTTTAAAAACAATATTGCAGATTGTGAATGTACTAGATGATCTAATAAAAGATATTACTGCTACCCACAAACATGGTCTAGCTCATCTCTGCACAGTCACTATTCAAAATTAAATGACAGTTCTGCAGCAGGAGCTTTTTATTTGGGGATAAAGCTTTTTAATTGTTCCCTACCTATTCTTATTCTTGTTTTTGTATGGTTGCTAATGTCTTTATATGATAGCAAGTAGATGAGACATATTGTTCTTCATTAGTAACAAAATATGTTACAGGAGAGGTACATTTGCAAAGAGCTGTGCTGGGAATTGGGTGTCCTTCCTCAACTGAAAAGAGAGAATTCCTCAAACTACAGCCATTGGGGCATTACAGAAATTACATCCATTCCCCTGGGTATAATTTACATAAATTATAAAATAAAAATGGAAAACTGAAATAAAAAGAGTAACTCATATGAAGGAGAGAGAGACTGCACTGTTTTGGTTATGATAGTAACTTTTTATTTCTCAAACCAGTGTGGGACCTGGTATTGTATTTTCTGAAATTATTTGCAAATCATTAGCAAGCTATCTAGCTAAGGGAGAAAACCATTACATATAGGATTTTAAGATAAACAGCACTACTACAGGAGAAATGTTTTTCTTTTGTACCCTCAACCCCCTGCACCACCTCCAGGATGTACAGAGATTGAACAAGTTCATCAGCGGAGGGAGCTGGGTGTGTTTAGCCTTGAAAAGAGAAGGCTTAGGGGGCATCTCACTGCTGCCATCAGCTACCAACACTGAGGTTTTAAAGAAAACAGAGCCAGGCTTTTCCCAGGATGCACAGCAGAAAGGCAATAGGTGATGGTCTTAGGTTGTAGCAAGGGAAATTACAACCAGACGTAAGAAAAATACATCCCCTGTGAGGCTGGTGAAGCACAAGGTCTGGACTGCCCAAGGGGCTGTAGGATCTCCATCCTTGGAAGTTCAAAACTCAGGCAGACAAGGCATTGAACAGCCTGGTCTAACTTTGAAGCGAGCTCTACTTTGAGCAGGGAGTTGGATCCCTAAATGGCCCTTCCAACCTGAACTGTTCTATAGTTCTACTGTGTAATTCCAATTCAAATATTTCTTATAGACTTCAATCCAATAAATCTCTTAAAATAAATCTACTAGAGACATTAGAGGGATATCATTGATTTCCTTGCTCAATCTAGTCGTGAAAGATACTGATAATATGAAGATTATTGACAAGTGGAAAAAAAAAAGATAATAGCTGTAGTTACAGCTCTGTTCTTTGGGAGATATGTTTTAGTGTTCTTCCTTTGTCCTTTTTCAAATGCAAGCTCCTGGAATTTACACAGTGTTATTTAAAATGGCACTTTAGTGGTTTTTTTATTCAGTTGCCTATTATCACAATAAGACTATCAAGTCAAGAACTATTATTTACACAAAATACATGACAAGACAAAGTGGTGTACTCTGTGTTCCTCACATATATTTTTATCCCCAATACCTCTTTCTTCAAGATGCTATTGAAAGTAGAAGATAAACATGTTGGATAATGATAAAAGATATGAATGGGAACAAGGCATTGGATCTGAAATTTTATGGAAAAAATCCTTTATGATACAGAAGCTTCTGGACAGACCAAGGCTTGAAAACTCACCTGGGAAACAATGTTTTGAAAAGCAGCTCCAGGGTAGTCACTCTCTAGCTTGAAGTCAGAGTGAAAAAATGGCTTTTACAGACAAAACGTCCTTTTTCTGAGAAGATGGAAGATTAAAAGCACCTCTGCTATGGCTGAGGAACAAATGAATGCAGAAAAAAATAGTTACAGGTCCCATTAGAAGATGAGATCAGTAATATTAACTGTAGTCCAGAATCAGACTGGTAAATGAGAGAAATACACTGAGAGGAAAAACACAAAACCCCCCAAAAACATGAAGTTCCCTTGACTCTGGTAACTATTTCTGTCAGTCTTTTAAGGTCTTTGGTAACTCTTGTGGAACCAAATGGAAAATTAAGCAGCAGCTATTTGTTCCTTGCATAATTCAAAAACTAATAACAATCTCTTCTGGTGTTTTATTATTGCCATAGATTAGGTTGCCTGTAGTACTAATTGAGCAGAGTCCTGCTGACCACAGAGAAAATCAAAACAGCTTATCTGAAGCCCTGATTAATAAAAAATTCTCCTTTTGTGTGAAAGTGTTGCCTAACATTTAAAATGAAAATTAAAACCCTGAATTTCATGCCTTGGAGTCTTTCATACAGTTGTTACTGCTTACAAATCCACCATGGGCAAACTGGAACCACATGAGGGATGACTCATCTGGGGTAATTAATTCTTCTGCCAGTGATTTAAGCCCGGTGTGCAGTAGGAGCCATTCTTTCTAGTCCTTCTCTGAGGCATCCCAGTTTTCAAGGGAACGTGTGTCCAACATATTCCTGAAAAAATGGGTAAAATTCTCCCAGTGTGACATCAATGCACTGCTTTTATAGAAATATTAATGGAGGAAGAGGAAAAGATGGAAGCAGCTGGATGTCTAGGTCAGAAGGAGGCTGAAATCTAATCTAATCCCATCAACCAAAACTGTGGTGTCCTCGGGACAGCCACAGACCGATTAGTCTTGTTCCTCAAAACTGGGAACACTGGGAATGGGAAGAATGGGCAAGCTCACACCAGCAATAGAGAGAGACTGAATAACTGTTACTTGTGGAAAAACTGGCATGCTGCTTTAGTGAGAAATGCATGTGTTGCTGGTTGTCTTGTCAGGGAAAAAAGCTGGAGATGGTAACTGAAAGTTGAACCATTCAAAGAAGCACAAATCCTACAACCCCAGGCCCCTGACCTCTCCAAAGGCTCCACCCAAAACCTCTGGTCCCTCCAGTATCCAGCCACAGACACCTTGTACTACTCATCAGCTAGTCTGGCTTGAAGCTGGCTAGCGGATTGCACACAGAGAAGAGAGGGGACACTCACACAGCAGATAGCTAGGGATAGAGCTTAATAAGGAGGTGGGACAGACTGCGGTGCTCAGGCACAGGGCCTGGCCAGGTGAACATACTGACCAGTGCCTGGTTATACATGGTTATCCACTGGTTATCCCCTTAACCTGTTTTTCCCCACACTTGTTCCTTCCCTGTCCACCTTGATGCCTCCCTTTGATTCTTCCCCTAAATCCTGCGTAGTAAGTGTAAAACAGTCCCACAATCCCCCTCAACTCGTGATAAGATTGCTCTTTCCCATAAGACACATGGTAATCTTGTTTTTCTTCTTCTCACCTTTACAAAGTTGCATCTGAAGGTCTACATCTTCAAGGTTGCACTTGAGTGGTTCATTACATGGCCCATCAATCAGCTTTTTCAGGTATATGTATCTGTGTGTTTGATTTATTTCTTTTCCTGTTTCTTGACCTTGTCTTTTATGCTGAATAGCCATTAACCAGCTATCCTTACAAGGTAAATATTAAGAGAACAGAGTTTTAAGGTTAAATGAGCTACAGACTGTCTAGTAATTTCTCTTGACTAACCCAAACGCATGGTTTGGGAGATGATTGTTTGAAGGAGCTCAGCACCAGCAGCTCCTCTGGCTTGAACCGCAGCCAGGGATGTCAAACACAGGGAGAGCTAGGACCTTCTGCTTTCAGGTGCTGCTGGTGAAGTCCCAGCGCTGCATTCGAAAACTCTCTGAGCACAATTGCTGCAGGGCCCCAACTCCTCCGGTAATGACCTGGGTTGCCACAGGCACTTTCAGTGTGACTCATCTCATGCAATTCACAAGGCTGGACAACTTGTGTGAACTAATCACTAGGCTCCCTCCATAGTGAGTAAAGACAGAGAGGAAAACCCAGAAGATGAGTCATCCCACTTTTCCTACCCACCTGCCTCAGGATGAAACAAAACCCCTTCTGGAGATTTCTTTCTCTCTATTGACTACAGAGGAGTCAAGGCAATTAACCTTGTCTAAACACCTCACTTTCCAATAGCATGGCTGGGTGTGATAATTTCCACCTCTACGTGGAGAGGTGGAACTTATCTACATGATTCAGGACTTCTTGTGTGACTGTAATCAAAACCCCCATCTCTCTGTGCCTAATGGCCTCTCTGGAGCCCGTTTGCTCTCAAGGGACTATCTGTTACTCACATCCTGCGCAGTACTGGACACAATGAGGTCAGCAAGGGATCTCAGCAAGGAAACCCATGTGCCTTTTTCTCCTTTCAAGATGTCACGCAGCTGGCCAGCAGCAGGTAAGGCAGCCAACTGTTCAATGTGCTCAAAGCCATGAGAACATGCTGATTTCTACACAAATACCACTATTATTGTTGCTATTATTATGCAAGTAGTTGATCTATTAGTAATATTTTTATATCCTAGAAAATACATGCATTTAAATGTGTTTAAAAAACCAAGGGGAAGAGTAAGACAAATGAAACGGGGAAAACAATATTCTGTAACATGTGGTGTACTTGTATCCCAGCAAATGGCACGTTACTGCTAGAAACCTCCCACGCTGTGGCATGTCAGTGCTGAAAAGCCAGCTCCAAGCTCGCTCTTCAGCAGGTGGAATGCCACCAAGCTCTTCCATGAGGGGTGAGCACAAGCCAAAACATCCTGAAGGGGGCTCTGGTTGGGAAGCTGCTCCCCACACACGTAGCCATGAAGTTGAATATTGTCTGTCATTCAAGGGGAGAAAGCTCCTCTCAAATTATTTGTTCTCTCCTCAGAGGAAAGGGAAAAGCTTCATCTCACCTTCCTGACAAAATTTTAGGCACTTGATTATTGCTAGATATATTGAAGGATTTTAAATATGGAAATGTCAGCAAAGGAAGTTCAGCCAAGTCAAAAAGTAAGGATGAGAAAAAAATATGTTCTCTTCTTGTAGATTAAGAAAAACGCAGATGATCTTTTCATCGAAATGCTGGATTGGAGTTTTTGAAATGTTGCAAGGATGGTTTCTAAGACTTTGGCTTCCCTGAGGAAATCAGCTCAAAATGTGACCAAGCCTGGATAAAATCCTAATCTACGTACCCTGCAAAGAAATTACTTGGATTTTCAGTGCCTGAAGGGTCTGTCCTTTCCTAGCAGGCTCACAGTTCTCATCAGTGAGCATGTTCCTTTCCCACAGAACATATGAACCTGATCTTCTCTGAAATCAAAGCTACCAGAAAAAACTTAGGCTTCTCTGGTAATTGCAGTTTTCGGCTGGTCAGGGGTAGGCAGACACTCCTCTCCTGCGCTCTGTGCCATTGGTAACGTCCAGGCCAGACAGAAGAAAAGGCTGACTGATTTTGTATGGAAGGAACAAAAAGATAGACTAGGAAGGAAGAAATACACTTTGAAATGGAATCAGATGAAATTAAAGCTTGTGAAAAAAATCTGAAATCAGTATAACTGGGATTGAAGAGTTTATGCCAAAATTATGCCAAATTTGGCAATTATGCCAAATTGCAGTTTCTTTCTGCTAGACTGGGTAAAGCCTAACTTTGGTAGTTTTAGAAGGAAGGTTTTGAGCAGCCCCTGCACTTTTATATCTCTCAAGTAAAGCTTTGGGAGCTTTGGTGTTTTCTACACCACTTAAACTTTTTCTTCTGTGGATATTATTTCTAGAAATCACATGCTTCCTTTTAGGTCTTGTTCCAAGGGAAATAAAGTTCTATTTATAGAAGTGGAAGCAAATGGGATTTTGGAGATCACTGTCACATCACTTTTTGTATGTGCACTTCTCAAGGCTAAAGCTGCTTCCTACACTCTTGTTGGGACCCTCTGAGAGCTCTTAGCACCTGTTTTTGAAAAAGACCAGTTCTCTGTTCACTGTGCTGAGCATTGTCCTACACTGTACAAAATCCACCAGGGCAAACTGGGGATATTCAGCTCCAATTTCTGTCAGAGCTGCAGACACCAACACAACGCAATTATGTTTGCAGACACCCTCCTTGCAGAAGGTGCACATCTTGTCTCATCTCATTGCCGTTCTACAGGAGCCTTGGCTGAGGATTTTGGGAATTCAGCCCTTCTGCTGTTGAATACTATTCTATCTCACATCAAATGCACCACTTCTGGCAGGACAGCTTATGTGCCTGAGCTTAAAACTAGCTCTACAAATGTTTCAGCAAGTTAAATTCAACAGCACAAGCGTCCATGTACAATGAGCTCTCCAGAAGCAGAGATTCAGAGAAAGGGAATTCAGCACATTCAGGACTCCTCTTCCTTTGAAGAAAATACCTGTGCTCCTTAAGACTTTTGCCAAAACATAGGGTTTGAGTCCCAGATTTCATGGATGCCATCAGTTGCTTGGCTAACCTTCCTCTGAACTCCAGGGAAGTAGGACTTTATTTTTCTTCATCAAACAGCAGAAAGTCACAGGGATGCTCTGAGATCTGCTTCCCACGTGAACTTCCAAACATCCTCTGCTTCCATACTGACAATAAAACCCACTTGCCCAGTGGGACCCAAGAGGCCCCAACCAGGAGCTGGCTCTGGCACATATCATTAAGGGGGAGTCTTAGGGTGCCCTCATGAGAAAGGCCTCCAGTGTGCCGGTCCTTTTGTTATTGCAAATTCAGACATGAAGTACACCTGAAGAGAATCACTGATGTATTATTATAAGGAGGTGGCAGAAGCATTATGGTATGTGTGATGAGCGTGTTAAACTCTGACTCTTTGCTTGAGATGACATCAATATATCTGTCTGCAGGTAATACCAATAGTACAAAGCCAATTTGAGATGAGTCTCTTTTATCACTGAGAAATAAATCATGCCGGCTTAGCCATAGCACTGAAATGCTGCAGTGCATCATAGAGTGTGCAGATCCTGCGAACATTCATTTTGGGTCTATGCTACTTAATTTCCATCATTTCAGAGGCAATTCATTTTTTTCATAAATCCTTTCTGAGTTAGTCAGTGCCCAGTAATAAGTCTTGTCCTTCCAGAATACTGAGCTCAGCAACACTTAAAATATTGGAAAATCGAAAAATATAGCACTGCAATGCACAGCCACACTGCCTTTACTCTGCTTCCTTCCTATCCCATTAAGGCCAGCTATAACCAGTGAGAATGATTTGAAAGCACTCTATGGGTTTACTGATGGGAAATATAGTTACAGTCTGGCGTAATACATACAAGATCGATGGGGTCAAGGGCTCATGCAGTTTAGCACAGGCAGACTTTCCTGAAGGGCTAAATGGTTGAACATAAGACAAACAGAGGTAGATCCTGTTCAACCCTGTGCAATGGAAAGTACAAATGTGTCTTCTGTGGCTATACTGGGACAGTATACTGGCTGAGTTAGGGTTGTAACAACATGTCCTCTAAGGCTGTGTTTCTGTTTCTCAGATGCCAAATGTCTGAGTTGTTCTTAAAAAAACACCGTAAAAGGGCATACACTATCACAGCACCACCTTATCACTGCATTAAAGCATTTTGTTGTTGAATTTCTTAGAACCATTTTTTTAAACACGAGAAATATTTTCTTGTAGGGATGAATGTGCACACGCACAGCTATTCTAATGCAAAGATCTGAGATACTACTGTAGCGGGGTAATTCTAAAAGACACCTATGGGCTGTCTTCGCCTCTACATCTTGTTACTGTGAGATGAATAGCAGAAGGAAATAGGGAAATGATATTAATCAACACATTAAACTGTGTTGTCAGCCAGTCCTTAGAGCATTCAAGGATGTACCTTTTTGCAGTTTTTTATATCATTCAAAAAAGAAAACTACTGACTGCAGAAAATTCGACTTCAAATTACCTGGTATTTGAAACTTTTGTACTGGGGCCATAATTTCAGCCCTGACAGACAAGTTTCAGGCTTCTCTGCTGTTTCTAACTCCAGCGCTTTTCGCTCTGTCAGAGAGCATCCTGCCTGCAGGTGCAGGAGGCTCTGAGTTTGTGCAGCCCCCAGGGCTGGTGAATGGCAAAGGCAGGCACCCCCTCTCCCCATTGACGCCTGTCGTTCATAGTTCCCCCTGCCACCTGCGGCATTAATGTACCTTCCAATATCCTTGAAGAAACAAAGATGAGCGGAGATATTGAATATGCGTAAATATTCATGTATTTGCATTAATTCAGCTGTTACGCGGGAGGATCCTGCACCCTGTGCAGGCCTGTGGTGTGTGGGGATAATTGTACACATCCGAAGATGTCCAAGACCTGGGATACCAGTGTGCACTTCCTCCCATAGCTTTGCTCGTCAACAGGCACCAATTTCTTTCTTGGTTTCCTGGAGCAAAGGGAGGCAGTGAAGCTGGGAAGCCTGGAGGAGTAGGAATAGAGTAGGAATAGAGACACATTGCAGGTAGCTTGGGTGGAGGGAGAGCCTGGCGAAAGCACCAGAATCAGTCAGCAGAAGACTCCTAGGTCCACTGCATTCTGCTTTGAGGCAGGATTGACTTTACCTTTGCCAACCCCAAGCACATATTGTAGCTAACGTGTTCTTAAAACCTATAAAACAGGACTTTCTGTAACATCTCTAGTTAGCTTGTGCCCAGTCCCTCACCATCCTGCTAGAAGGTTTTTCCTAATATCCACTCTAAATCTTCTTTCTGAACAGTAAACAGATTTCTGCTGTGCTGTGAAGGAGAGCACCTGAGCATACCTTTCCCATTCCAGCAGATTATAACATCATTGTGTTTTCTCATTCATCTCTCTGCTCAGATTTCCATTTTCCAGACAAAATGATGTCATTTCCTTCCTCTTTCCCACATAAATTGCCTCTGTAAACCTCTTCACATTCTTGGAGGTCTTTTCTGGACTCTTTCTCATTTCCCTATCGTTCTACTAGGTAACACCCTTCAGATGTCATACTATGTATCACTCCAAGAAGACAGTGACCTCCACTTTAGACTTCTTACAGCTATAAGTGTGATCCAATCTTAATACTAATTTTTATTAATATATTCCTGAATAAAATTTCCATTTTTTTTTCCATTGCTTCATCCTATAGCTATGTATGGTTCCTTCCTGCAGTACTGACACTCAGCCAGATATGTCCCATTATATATGAAAGTCTTCTGCCTAAATTTAGCACTTTGCACTTGACTTTATTGAGTTTCATCTCACTGAAAACCACTTTACATTCCTGTCCTTCCTTGCAGTTTCTTTTTCCTCATTCTCAAAGCTGATGTTCCATCACCTCAGCTATAAAGCACAATCTTGAAACTGCTAATGACTCTGACCCCGTACAACCACACTTCAATGCCCTTGAAGAGTGACAGTGAATCCTTGATTAACCCTCGTGAAGAGGGCTTCATTAGTCAGCCATGCACCCACTTTTAGTGATTGCATCTGCAGGATATTTGTCTACTGCGGTTATAAGAACCTCAAATGAAATAGCACCAAAAGCCTCACTAAAATCAAAATGAATCATACCAACCCCCTTCAGCCACAAGGCTGGCTACCCTGCCAAAGAAAAGAAGTAGGCTGGTTTGATGGGATGCATTATTTACAAGTCTGTGCTGGCTGTTTTTATTCCCTATTATCCTCTAGATCCATTCTTTCAGTGGATTGAAGTTGAGCTGGTGGGTATGTGATTTCCTGCGTTCATCTTTTTTCTGCTTTTTAAAGGTAAGCCTGTTGTTTTCCCTCTTGCACTCCTCTTCATCAGACAGCTTGAATATATCTCTTGTCAAAACTACTCCTCTCTCTCTTCTTTCCTGTTCCTGTATCACCTTCTTAGATGAAAGTCAATAATTCAATGATTGCAGTTAACTTTTTTCACAAAGCTGAGGCCAAGAAAGCATGTAATATTTCTGCATTTTTGCATGAATTAGTTTGCTTTTTTTCTTTTTTTGGTGGTAGACCTAGACTTCCTTTTAATCCAGTTAGCACATCTTTTTCTTGGTTCCCTTTATTTCCCTGCAGTCTGCACCTCACTTTTAACCTTATCCTCTTTGATTTCAACTCTACGCCTTGTGCCCACACCTTTTACTATCCCTCTGCTCTTTTTTTCCATATTTTTCAAGATATCTATTTGATTTTCAAGTCCTTAGAGAACTGCTGAGACAACTGTATCAGTCTGTTTCTAATTCTCCTATTTTTTTTCCTTTGCAGTGGTACAGTTTGCCACTTTGTTTTTTACATAATCTCTTTTAATAGCTGTCAGTTTTCGGCACTTCTTTGTATTTAAAGCTGTTGGCTTTGTTTAGAAGTTCTTCCCACCAATTTCCTAGTTTCTTAGTCTGCTTTTTTGAGTCCATAACTTATTCTGCTGCTTTTTCTCAGCCGATTCCTTAGACTAATGAATTTTATCATGTGAAACCAATTTCATGGAAATTATCTTCCACTCTTAAAAATTCTCATCTATTCTCAATTCCTCCCACTCAAAACTAAACTGAACCAACCAAAAACCTGAGATCCTCCACTGGCAGCAGACTCTGCCTTGTGGTCATTTTTGGCTAGGAATTCAGATGAGCACCACCTTTTGTGATAGATACATATGATGACATTGTTCCCACCTCCTCCATTACCCAGAGATGGCCAACACGCCTGTAGCCATCCTGCCCCAGTTGCCAGGTGGCTCTGGATGATGCTGTCAGTGAAAAGGACTTTCTTGGGGGCCTCTCTCAGGAGAACTGATGAAAACAGCCACGATCCTTGCCCCATTCCTTCAGCCCCACTACCCAAGGCAGTGGTCAACTCGGGTGCATTTGGGGCCAACGTGGTCGTTTGCCAGCCTCTGAGCAGATGCTGTTTTGTGGCAATCAATGCTTGGTGGATTGGAGGTGTGCCGGTGCCTTTCAGCTGGTGTCTGCAGTTTGACAGCTCACCTGCCAGGATGGAGGACCTGGCAGCAGAAAGGTCTCTCTCTTTCCCACATGGTGCCCTCCTCTCAGTACAGCAGCTACAAGCCTCCCAGCCAGGGCAGAGACCAGTGTCTCCTCACTAAACATTGGGGTTGCTTTTCTTCACCAAATCTCATAGCCACATAACGCTCCTTCAGTAAGGAAGTGTTGAAGGAGTGTTCCTTGGAAGTGTTGAAGGTCAGGTTGGATGGGGCTTTGAGCAACCTGATCTAGTGGCAGATGTCCCTGCCCATGGCAGGAGGGGTTGGACTAGATGATCTTTGAAGGTCCCTTCCAGCCCAAACCATTCTGTGATTCTAACAAGACTGACTGGGGCAAACAGTGGACCCTGTTTCTGACAGAAGGTATCCATCAGCATTGTTCTTTCTTTTTTAATTTTGGCACCTGACATACACAGTCTCAGAGATCAGATATAGCCTTAAATATAAATGTTACAATTCATGTTTTTTTATATCCCTTTCAAAGGTGAATATAAGGAAAACATTATTCAGGACTGGAAGGAGTACTCTGGGATAGTCCCATGGAAATGAGTCATTTAATACCATACATAAACTGATTGGTCTCCACCTCAAAACAATTTTAATTAATAAATTGCTCCAAAACCTCATTCCTCATTTCCACATTATACTAAATGGATATAAAGTACTTCGTATTTATATGGGATAATAACACAAACCGGTTGACTTTTACGATCACATGTTCATTATTTCAACTGATTGCACAGGAGTAAAAAGTGTCTGTATGATCTGATTGCAGCGTATTTCCTTTCAAAAGCAGTGAGATTTTGCTTTTGTTAAAAACATATACACACACAGATAGAAATTGCACTAACACCTGCAACTTCAATAGCTTTGAAAAATAATCAAGCCCTTAAGTTTCTCTTTTGTTTAGAATGAAAGTAGCTCATTGATTTATAAAAAAAAACCCAACATTTTAGTAACTGCTTCTACAGGTAAGTACAACATTTTATCCTTTCACCATTCATTTCTGCTGTCATACCAACTTCTTTTACTTTCAGCTTTTACTGAGACACAACGGTCTCTGCTAAGCCTTTGTGATGGCTATGATTGAGCTGCTGGTTATGCACTGCTTCCAGCTCTCAGATATCTCACACATCCTCCAGCTGCAGGAATTGATACCAGAATCTCTGAAAATGCAATGGAAAACAGTTATGCAGCCTTGCAAGGACCACAAGCCTTCAGTGTTCCCTCTCCCAGCCCCAGGCTTCTCAAAGTATTCTCAAAGTTTCAGAAGCACGTGGACTGAAGTCCAACACTTTTTAGCCACTAGCATCTTTAAATGCCCGCTGCCTGTGAAACAGCCTCTGTTGGAAAACATATTTCCTTAGGAAGTTGATTATACTCCCAAGAATGTCATTCAAGTTGATCTTAACAGCATAAAACTCATCCTTCTAAGAGTACAGTATTTTCCAAATTTCTACAGCAAATTCTGAAAACCAGTGTGTTTTCCTCCACTTAGGTGTAGGCTGTTCAACAAATCAGACCCTGAACTATTCAGAAATGTAGCTCTCTTTTTGTTTTGTCCATCCCTGCACCCTCACCTGCCTTCAGGGAGAGATCACATTTTCCCTTGAACTTCTTGAGTGTTCTGCTGCATCTCTGGGGTCTTCTAGATGTTTTCGTGTTCTTGTTCATGGTACTTTCTCTGTTCCTTTTCTTATTTCCTACTCTTGCCCATGCTACCACTTTTAATATTTCATATAAAACATGTAATGATATTTCATTTCCAAGAATGAAATATTCTCTGGTGGCCAGAAGTCAGGGGTCTGCACTGGTGTTAATAACTGTAACAAGCCTTTTTGTTTGTTATCTTATCTTGAGTTAAACTAAAAGCTACTAGAAGAAAAAGCATATAAAGGAAGGAGAGGGGCACATGTCTAATTCTGCCAGAAGGCTGATGGTAACTCTCAAATAACCAGCATCCTAGGGAGAAGGTTTCATGTCAACACCAGCCCATGGAAAGCTGCTCGCCCTTGCTTAGCCCTTCCCGCATGCCTCCCTGTGTCATCTGCCCATGTCCTTCCCATTGTCACCCACCTTGTGGCAACATCTCCCATGTCTCCTAACCCAAACTGCCAGTTTGCCAGCTCCCTTCTGGTCGGTCTCAGTGTGTCCCTATTGCTTGCCTCTCTTCCCTTACAAAGCCACTCCTCTGCCAAGCTCTTATCTGGTACCCATCCCCATCCCAACTCCACAGATCTCTTCCCACCCCAGTGCTTCTCACTCCCTGTTGCCAAGTCTCCCCTCCCAGTACTGCTGCTTCTACACAGCTGTGTTTTACAGACCTATCACTTAGGCTGCTATGCCTATATTTTATTTTATTTATTGTCTCTTTCACAATAAAGTGTTTCCTCTAGGAGAAGAGACAGAATATAGGTTCTTGGTAAGTCTGTACACAGGGCTAGTCCATTAGCAACATAATGTTTGTACTACATGTCTTGCATCAGAGATTGAGTGCCAGCTGTCCCCTTGAACTGTTTCTTACTTCATTTGGAGTCTGTGGGGGAGTTGGAGATATATATGCAGATTTTGAAGCTTTGCATTTTAATGATTTCTCATTCTTAATTCCAATGTTCTTGGAGACAACTATAAAGGGAAAGAAACAGACAACAGCCAAGAACGTGTTAATTGCATCCACCGCTCTATTTCCAGTGAAGGAGTCAATGTATCAAATACGCTAATAAAAATCCCAGTTGGTGCATTATCTTTTTCCAAAAGAAACTGGCAAATAGTATATTCCTTCAAGACTCACGACTATGGTATTAGGGATTCGCCTAATTTTTTGCAAGCAACACACATCAACTTTCCAAATTGTAAAGTGTATCAAAAATTGGCAAAAGGAAGAAAGTAGAAGATTGCTGCCCAGTGTCATCCACTGTTTTTAATTCTATTTTTGAGTCAATCTCATATTATTTTGATTTCTGACCTATGGTTTTTGAAGTTGTGAGAGCTGATGCTCTGAGGCTATTGCTAGGTTTGCACCAGGGTGCACCTAGGAAAGCAGGACTTCAGAATCCAGTGGTCTGAGTTCAAAGGTACAATTGTTATATGAGAGACAGAAAAACACCATTGGCTACCACAGCTTTTTATTTTATATCCTTTGCCTGTCTCTGTGGAAATATAATACTGACTAGGCTTCATAGACTGAGAATAGTTAGGCCATTAATTAGACCTCACTGCAAAAAAGTTAGAATTACCAGAGAAGCCTAAGTGTGTTTGGTCACCAGATCCAAAGAAACATGAATGGAAATTTTATCCTCTTCATCGCCTTTGAAAAATGCAGCCAATAGGAAGATGCTGAAGATAGCCCAGCATCTTGCCATTAGAGACAGATGGATGGAAGAACCTGTATCCTGTTAACAACATCATCATCTTCTGTATAAGACAGCCGGTCCAGCTGGAACAGTTGTCTCCAATTAAACTTAGATAGAAAAGCATCATCTCACAATCAGCAAATGCTTTGTGTAACCAGGCTCAGACAGGAGGTTATTACTGTGATCAAAATATATGTGTTTATGTTTAGCAATTTGAAAATGACCTACCCCTTCTCAATCTACAATAAGTAAATCAGTACAAAAAGCCCTGAGATTTATGAAAAAAAAAATGTGGTTTTACTGCATATAACACAAAATAATATGTACATAAGTATTAATTTTGTTTAATTGCATACAACCTGATTTGACACGTTAAATCTGTGGGCTTGATTTGAAAAGACAATAGATACTTGTGATAACATGGTAAAAATGGACCAAAGTTACCTTAGCAAATAATTAACTGTAGATTCTGTTATGAATACATTTATGAGGATAACTGGATTACAAAACCTCTGCAATAAAAGTTAAAGCACATATGCTGGAGTATAATTGAGACACCTGCATGTTGTGCTAATGTCATTTTTTGCTTTCAGATGAGTAATTTGTACTAACGGTTGTATTATTATGTTGCTAGATCACAGTCATGCTCTGACCTTAAATGGACCTTGGGCAGAATGTCAACAGAAACGACATTATGATAGCATGATTACTGTCCCTAAAATGCAATACTTTACGGCTCTGACAAATGAGCTGCCACTGTAAACAAAGTCAAGAGTTACACTGATTTAGCATGATAGATTTTGTTCTGTTGGGAAAAAAAATTGGATCTCCCCAAACCTTAAAGAAGGAAGAGATGCTGGATTTATTTAAATCTCTCAAGATTGTTAAAGACAGAGCTTCCGTCCATGAGATATTATACACTACAAAATTGTCAAGGTAGTTCTTGGACATACAACTAGAGGGAAAGGAGGCAGAGCTGTGGCATACATTTCTCTAGGAAGAAGTTGTGCCAAAAGCCTTTTGCGAAAGCCTTGAATTTTCTTTCAATAAGAGATGCTGGATTTATTTAAATCTCTCAAGATTGTTAAAGACAGAGCTTCCGTCCATGAGATATTATACACTACAAAATTGTCAAGGTAGTTCTTGGACATACAACTAGAGGGAAAGGAGGCAGAGCTGTGGCATACATTTCTCTAGGAAGAAGTTGTGCCAAAAGCCTTTTGCGAAAGCCTTGAATTTTCTTTCAATAAATACTGTTTTGCAGCACTAACTGTGATGCTGTGCGTAAGTTTTAGTTAGTCGGTTTACATGAACCCTAGATCCTAATGACTATGCACAGCTAGATCTTAAAAACTGCTTGTCTTCTCCCTCCTCCCCCCTCGAGGTGAATACACTGGTGAGGAGGTGAAATACTGGTGACTTGATAAATTCCATTTTCTCATTCTTGAACAGTCAGAGAGAGGGAGTATATTCTGAAACTTTTCTTAATACTTGTTGCACATAGAGTAGAAAATAGTGGGTACTGAGGAAAAGTAAGGAGAATATAAGGAGTCACATAATACCTAAAATAAGAATAGTATGTATTGTTTCTAGCCAGTTCTTTCAGCTTTTGCCTCTAGTGGTATCAACCTACTCTCTACACTAACATTAACACATGGATTTTTCTTTTTTTTTTTTTTTAGTTCAAAACAATTGAAAGGGGGCGTGTATCTAATAAGATAACAAGGGGAATCTGTTTTTACATGCACTGGGCAAAATCCTTCTTCTCTTATTCACATATAAGACTGCTAAGTATGATGAACAAGGGTTGCCTTAAGGCACTATAATCTGAGAAGGGTGATTAAAAATCCTCACTGATTTTTAATCCAGGTCATGAATATGACCTCAGGAGGTGCTGTATACAACATGAAACGGTTGTTTATAGAGTGGGTGTCTTATTCCTCAGTAACTGGCCAAAGTCCGACAGCAGCACTCATCTCTTGGAGGACTGGGCAGAGGGCAAAGTACCGAAGGAAGGCTGATCAGAGCCTGTAGAACATGGGGCAGAGATGGCTCTGGCGTGATTCAGGGGGATCTTTCCGATGTGTATAAATACCTGATGGGAGGGAATGAGAAGAGGGAGCCAGGCTGTTTTCAGTGGTGCCCGGTGACAGGACTGGAGGCAATAGGCACAAACTGAAACACATGAAGTTTCATCTGAACATTAAAAAATGTTGTTACTGTGAGGGTGACCGAGCACAGGCACAGGTTGTCTGGAGAGGTTGTGCAGTCTCCATCCTTGGAGATACTCAAAATCCACCTGGACACGGTCCTGGGCAACTGTCTCTAGCTGACCCTGCTTGAGCAGAGGGATGGACCAGAGGTGCCTGCCAGCTTCAGCCGCTCTGTGGCTCGGTGACTGTCACCCACACTCAGCGAGACAGGCTGCATCCACATCCCCAGCATTTGCCTGTGGCTCCTTTGGGCTGTGTGTGCCACCCCTGTGGCCCCAAGACACAATTACTGGTTTTCGTGTGGGATGGGGGACAGATTTATATTAAAGTGTCCACAACATTATGAGGGCTGCCTTGCAGCCCAAAAGAGAGAAGTTTTAAAAGCATGAAGCTGAGGTTGTATGCTACTTGCCTCAGGGCAGGAATGCTTGAGGGGGCAAATCCTGCTGGGATAGTGCTGGAGGAGGCATAAGCCAGGGAGTCAAACCTGGTGCTATGCTGTCTTTGGAGACTGGTGTCTGTACTGAGCTCTCCCAGGGCCATGTGTGAGCTTTGTCCAACTCAAAGCACTGCGTGGTCCAAGTCAAAGCAAGGGAGCAAGCTAATGAGGATGTGGAGTGTCAGGGGTGTAGTCCTTGAGTTCAGTCCCTGGCATAGATGTACATTGTGGGATTGTTAAGTGTCTTTCCTCAAGGCTGAATGGGAATTTTAAGCTTCCGAGAGCTGGTGTCTGGTGAAGGAGACCTAGAGCTTTTGCTCCTTAAAATCACATTCCTCCTGCTTTCATTTCCCAGAGAATATGTTTGAGGCATGCTCTTATTTGCTTCCCATTCCTCGCCAGCCCATGGTTAGCAGTAAAGATTGCTTTGGGATCTTCTATCCTCCATTTGGACCTCTGGTCCTTTCTCTCCCCTCCCTACACCTTTCAACAGAAAGAAATTTTGGGGTCTGTCACCTGTTGTGCATGGGAGGATTACTGCTGAAGCCGTGAAGTACCACTTGTTGCAACGCTTAGGCAGCTCGGGACATAGAAACACCATCGACTGCTCAGCTCGTATACAGAAGCAACTGTTCAGATCTGAAAAGCAACCACTCATTTGGCCTCTGGAAAACTTTGCCTCCAAACTCCTTCACTCGTACCACACAGGTTCACTGCAAAAGCAGCTGTGATGTGCTCCAGCTGGGCAACAGCAACCTATTACCTGTCCCACTAGGCAGCCGAGTCCCTTATGTTTTCATTCCTGCTACTGGACTAGAGTGTGATCAGGCAGGCTGCAAAGATGCCGTCTTTTGGTTCAGAGCTCCATACACTGCAAGGCTTCATCACTCTTGACCCCGCAGTAAGTTTTGGGCAAGCACCTAGGAAAGAGGTGGCAACATTTTCTGTGCTCTCCGGGGGAAAGTTATCCCGGATGTGCTGACAGGGCTGGCCAAAGGGGAAGGCTGCACTCGTCACCGAGCACATTCCCACAGAGGATTTATGGGAAATCCTCCCAGGGAACAGCACCAAGGCAGAGGCCGTACGACCTCAGAAACTCATTGCAGATTTGCTTAGCAGAAGTTGATCAGGTAGCTGTGTTACAGCACTGCTGTAAAATGGGATGAAATGGTTATCTAAAATCAGTTTCAGATCAGTTCATTCAGAGAGTTTAAGTTTTCGTTTCTGCCTTTGATCATCTTTACCTCTTTTTAGTATAGACCACCTACATTTTGAAAGTTGGTTTGGACTAGAAGAAAAATTAGAAACTATTAAAGCAAAATGTGCTGAAACTTCTCTTCCGAAATATTCTAAAATGGCTGTATTTATCAAAGAAAGACCCTCTCCTGTTCCCACTTTCACTCTCAGTAACCTGGCATTTTCAGTGGAGAGCATTTAATCATAAAACTCCTGACAGAGAAAGAGCCTTTTCAAATGGAGCAAACACCTGACAGTGACAGGAGCTGATGAATTAACAGGAGACCATATGGGGGTCACCATTGCAATTTTGCAACTGATGCGTCTTTGATTGTGTTAGGTTTGAAAAACGAAGCAGATGCTAACATGCTTTTGCACAAATTTTTGCAAGCCTCCTTTGGAAAAGAAATGAAAGCCCTGTGGACTCCTGGAGGGGCACTGACAGTGCTGCGGAAAATAGGATGGAGATGTGAATGCAGAAATCTTTCCTTTTAACATCCTCACTGTGCGCTTTCAAGGTTATAGGTGGAGAGAGCACGTCTCTCAACAAGCTGAACTGCCAGTAAGCAGATTTGGTTTGTTGGTTACCATTTAGCAGCATTAGAATTCAAATGCTCTGGGTGCTTCCTAGAGGAGGCCCTGCAGACCCCCAGAACATTGTTGCAACTTCAGATATTTGTGTCCACTAAAAAATGGCTTAACATCACCAATTTAAATACTGCCACATAGTGCATGTCACTGAACAGTTGTCAGAAGATAATTATCCACCTGAACCAGATGGCCACCTAAAAGAGAGGCTCCTATT
Organism: Aptenodytes forsteri; assembly: GCF_000699145.1. Classification (NCBI taxonomy): domain Eukaryota; kingdom Metazoa; phylum Chordata; class Aves; order Sphenisciformes; family Spheniscidae; genus Aptenodytes; species Aptenodytes forsteri. The sequence goes on from NW_008795554.1 coordinate 166,716, forward strand.
TATTAGTTTCTTGATTTTTTTTTTTTTCCTTAATGTTTAATGAGCACAGTAGGAGAAGAAGTGGTAAAATGAAAAGCTCTGGGAGAATCAAGGCTTTCTGGTTATGGGAAGTTCTCCGGCTTGATTCCGTAATGAGGCTATTCTCTCCCAGAGGTACACATTAGGATCAATTCTGTAAGACTAGGCTGATGAATAAGCAGATGTTTTTGTTTTGCAGTTGGCTTTGAATTAATCTCTTGTACAGTGCAGAAAGCTGTCAGTTTCCACAGTTAAAAGCTACTTCGAGCATGGTTTAGGCAAAGGCAATCTTATGTGGCTAGAGCAAAAATGTGACTCTACAATGCTTATCACACCCTGCGATGTCAGTGCCCACTTTGCCTTGCATGTTACAAACCCCAAATGCCTCAGGATGCCTGCACTTGTGACCAACAACATCCTTTCCTGGTCCAATATGAAACCACGTTTTCATTTCTTAGTTTAAGTAATCAGCATAAATTCTGGCTGCGTTTCTTCCTGTTCTCTGTTCAAAACAAGCACAACATCGGCTGGAAGTTTTTCTGCTTTTGGAGTGTTTTTTCTGGTGTGGAGGACCCAAATTTCTTTCCAAGCAAGAGCACATTATTCACCATGTATACCCAGGAAGCACAATATTTTGTACCTGGAGGAAAGAGGGGACAAGGAAAGAGAAGGGAAGGCTTCGGGGAGACCTTATTGCAGCCTTTCAGTACTTAAAGAGGGCTTATAAAAAAGATGGCAGCAAACTTTTTAGCAGGGCCTGTTGTGACAGGACAAGGGGGAATGGCTTTAAACTAAAGGGGGGTAGATTGTGACTAGATTTAAGGAAGAAATTTAGAATCATAGAATAGTTTGGGTTGGAAAGGGCCTCTAAAGGTCATCTAGTCCACCCCCCCTGCCGTGGGCAGGGACATCTTCAACTACATCAGGTTGCTCAGAACCCCGCCCAACCTGACCTTGAACGTCTCCAGGGCTGGGGCATCCACCACCTCTCTGGGCAACCTG
>NW_008795554.1:168939-178292 GCF_000699145.1 Aptenodytes forsteri
GGAACTTCACCAGACTGCCACGACTTCTCAAATACGATGGAGGATACTGGCGCAACTTCATCTGCCAGGTCCTTCAGGACCCGCAGATGGATCTTGGGTTTTTTACACTGAGGGTGGTGAAACACTGGCACAGGTTGCCCAGAGAGGTGGTGGATGCCCCAGCCCTGGAAACATTCAAGGTCAGGTTGGACGGGGCTCCAAGCAACCAGATCTAGTTGAAGATGTCCCTGCCCACGGCAGGGGGGGTGGACTAGATGACCTTTAGAGGTCCCTTCCAACCCAAACTATTCTATGATTCTATGATTTAGCTAAGAGTAAAACCTCAAGGCAATAGTTGTGAATGCAAGAACAGAGAGAAAAATACGGCATTTTCATTATACTATTTTTGTTTGTTTAAAAATGTGAAGTAGAGTATCTGAACTTACTTACACAGTAAGTACAGGAAATTAAAATTTCATGGTGAAAATGAAGACAATATTCAATATACACGTGTCAGTCCAAATGACATGGAAGCCACAAATCTAATAATAATTAATATTTTACAGACACTGAATAGTAAAATCATCAACTAGTTGCGTGTTCTGCCCAAATGCCAGAAAAAAACAGGGCATTTGATGTTACTGAGCAAGCTCACAGAAGCTAATCCTGTTCACACTGAGGAAATGTTAAAGAATGATTGCAAGGGTATCTAAAAGCATATCAAATAATGCTAAGGCATCTCAGCTGAATCTGCTTCCTTATAACATTAAGCAAAGGCAGCTCTGTTGTCATCATTAGCAAAGGAGGTCCCATGTCTGAACATGCTGTTGAAAACCTGCGATTCTCACAATTTTGGAAGGCCTGTTTGCAAAGGCTGTGATCATACAACATGAAGAGAGTTGTCAGTCACTCTCCACATCATCCATTACACAGAACATCTACTCTTAGCTTTCTTTACGATTATTTTTAGTGGTTTTTTTTACACCTACTGTAGTGAAGTTCTCATTTTTCCAGTCCAGAAGAACACTCAGAACTTGCATATTAAGCATCACCTCAAAGAACGGGGAAAGGAAGTGGGAGCACTACTAATTGCCCAGGCTTCAAATGACTAGATTTTCCCTTTCTTTCATTCATTTGAATAATGAAGAGCTTTTATAATGGAAAAATGTAATTTTACTCCAGTATCAAAGTTGTAAAACTCTGACACATTTTTGTTTGGTCCAAGAACATGAGTTTTCAGAAGCTGCATGGTCCAGAGATGACAGGTACCTTCTGAGGAGTTCTCCAGTTTTCTGACAGGATCGGATATATGTTCCCCTGAAAAAGGGAACCTAAAATCAAGGTGTGCTTCAGCTACTCACTGCCACTCGTAATGCTGCTTTCTCCTACCCTGTGCTCACTGTATCTCTCTGGTGGGAGCAGAGGGGCAGTGGTGGGAGTGGTAATGATGTGCTGACAATCAAGGAATCTCATTAACTTACCTTTCCCTAGAAATGAGGGGTGTCTTACACTCTGCTACATGACATGCCCCAAAAGACATGGGATAGATAATCAAACATGAGCACTTGATTGCTCAGGAGCTCAAGACTGGTGAGTGCCGCTACCTCCTACATCTCCTGGTCTCCTGACAGCCCTGCACATGCACCTGTTCTGCATCCTTACCCTCCTAATGGCCCCTGGACCTTTCTCAAAGTAAAATCTTTTCCCTGCGTACTAGCATATATGACAAGAAGTCTGCACCGATCCGGAACCACCTGCTGAGCACCTGCAGCTTCCTCTGACGATGGGAGGGAGAACGCTAGGGCCAAATTCTGGCAAGCCTCTCAAACCACAGCAGGTTTCAGCAAGAACTACTGTTCCAGGAAAGATGAATGGGCTTGGGTGATGAAAAGAGAAGTGTATACTTTCCTCAGTTGGAATTAAATCTGGAGGAAATAAGGTTCTACAAAGTGCGGAGAAATCACAGGTGGCACTGATGGTAGGAATAAAAGAAGAAGAAAACATAATAAAATCTGAAACCATTTATCAGTTGATAGTGAAGGGATTGCAACTTGCAGCAGAGAGAGACAGATTCTTTTCTCCTCTATGCAGAAAGAGATAACGATAGAAAAATCCTCCAGTGAGAGATTCCTTGGAGACAGTCAGCCCAGACTGAAAAATTCATTTCTAAAGTGCTCAATTCCCACCATTGTGATGCCTAATGATATGAACATTTGACAACACAATCTTTTCTGATCTTGAGACTGTGTGTGAGCTGGGAAAAGAAACTATCTATTCCTCTTTCTTTACTGCTGGAGTTTATGACAGAATAAAGTGTAGTATGTGCTTACTGAATACTTTTTGCTCCCCATACTTAAAACTTTATGCCCCAGCATCATTATGTGTAGAAAAAGAATAAACTCTTTATGATCAATTCACTGAGTAGGAAAACTGTGAGAAGTGCCTAGTTGCTCTCCCAATGGATACCTGGATGTTGTGTGGATACTGGTATTTAAATGAATTAACATGTCAGACTGGGGTCCTCATCTGTGGCATCCCGTGTGGATATCCCCAGCTGTGCCTGCATCAACTGCAGAGTGTCTGTCCCTGACCCTCTAGTTTATTTACTTCATTCAACTCATTTCATCTATCTGAATATAAGGGGTTTTGAGGCAGCTACCAACCCAGCAGCCTTATACCAGTTGTCAATGGACAGAGGGACAGGACTTTTCAGCATCTTGCCAATTTCTAGCCAAGCAGTTGAAATTCATCCAATTATTGTGGACCTAATCTTGCTCTCACCACCAAAGACAGAAAAACCCCCATTGGCTTGAGTGGGAATGCAATGAGATCAATAACTGAGCCCAGTCCGGAGCAGGATTTTCTTTTGGAGGAAGTGGAGAGCTGCACAGTGGCAGAAGCCTTTCCCCAAAATCACCAGGAGCGCTCCGGAGGGACAGGAGGAGCAGTGCTTTCTGGTGCGTGTCTGTTCTCTCATGCAATGTGGCAGAAGAGTTATCCGCCCGCAGCTGTGCCAACTCTTGACGATGAAATGATTTAATTCACAAGGCATTCAGTACAGGCCCTGCAACAAAATGGCATGCATTCGAGATATGTAAATTAAATTACTCGGTTTTGCACACAGAATTTCAGACATTAGAGGGAGAGATAATGACTTGCAGTATGTTTTTGAGAAGAAACACACAATGGTAATCTTATTTACTTTACACTTTAATTTCCTAACGTGCACATGTGCATGGAGGACTTGTTTGTGCAAATGTCAGTTATCAAAGAAATGTCAGACTACGGTTAATTTAATATTGCTGCCCCTTAGGCTCGAGCAGATGGTCGAAGTTCAGGAACTAGCAGGGTTGCCTGCATTAAGAAGAGAAATCTGTGATGCGCACAAGGTAGATTCTTGCTGTAATGTTGACTACATACACACAGACCTGCAGACACACATATGCACGCGAATATGGAAAGTAGAGAGAATACTTCCTCTCTCATGTAGGGACATGGTTTAGTGGGCATGGTGGTGTTGGGTTGACGGTTGGACTCGATGATCTTAGAGGTCTTTTCCAACCTTAATGATTCTATGATTCTATGATTCTAATACGAAAAGTGGGTTGTTCAAGAATTATTTTATTCAAATGATTCTTTTCTTTCCAGAAGAAAATATTCTATTTGCAATCACTTTGAGCTGAATTGCATTGCCTGACTGACCTGAAACATTTTATTTTAAGTCATGTAACACTATATGTTGCATTTCTCCATTTTGGTGCACTGTCTCATGGGAGCTGCATTTTCAGAGCTCTGCTTCTTAGAAGAGCTGTAAGTCCCGTGACCAATATAGCCATTCTCTGATGGAGCAGCATGGTACCTCCTAGGAGACATGCGTTGGAGCTGCAAAGGAGTTATCGCACCTCCAGAGCTCCAGCACCCTGGAGAGAACTAGTCCCCGCACCCAGGGATATGCCACCCTCGACAGGGAAACACCGTCTCTTGCAGGATGACCTGAAGCACCGTTTCCAGCCAGTTCAGTATCAGACACTTCAGTGTGGCAATGTTGTGTCTTAGCCAAAAAGTCCAAAATGAAATGGTTTTATCATGGCTCTTTAAAACATCTTTCAGGTAAGTGTCTCTCCTGAAATATGTCAGTGTGTAGTACTTTTGTCCCAGTGAGTGATTAAAGTAAATGCACCAGTATAGGAATTCCCCCAGGAACAAAATACCTTCTTTTTCTCTGCTAGAAGGAAAAGCGTACATAAAATTTTTGTTCTCCCTGCCCCCTAAACAGCAACTGTTTTTTTCATTTTGAAATGGGCCGCTCCGGGGAGAGCTGCACCCAAGAGGCACTGCAGAAAGCGATGAGACTGCTCCCTCGCTTGAGCGTCGGGCCAAGTCCTTGAGAGAGGGCTGCCTTTGTCAAAGGCAGTAGCTGCCGTTTTCTTTTAAGCCATGGCTGGGGTAGGAGCCTTCCTCCCTGCCTCAGCCACCGCACAGGGGTTAGAGCCATCGCTCAGCAAGCCCAGGGTCAGCTCGTCCCTCTGCTCCGGGGCACTGCGAAAGGGTCGGCTGCTGCTATTTCAAAGCCAGGTGACATTTTGAAGCTAGGTGGCATTTGGATCCTTTTGTAGGTCTAACATTAGACTTTCCTCGCACGTACAGAAACTGCAAATCACCTTGTCCTCCCCGGGATTTGTTCTCACGTCGGCTGCACTGTTATTTAGGATGAAGTAAGAATACATCATTTTTTCCATCTTGTGAAGGCCAGTCACAATATTGTGCTGAGAGCAGCAGAAAATGCCCTTCAGAATAAAAACATAAAATCTTATTAATGGCTTCTAAAATGTTCTGGTGCAGCCTGCCCTGGTTTCCTTTTTTGTGACTACCATAAACATCTGTCCAGCTCTGTAGCAGAGCAATGACAGAAGCTGAACCATTGCCTCAAAAAGTTATAAAATCTCAGTCTTGTTTGGATTCACAATCAGGCTTTAAAATTTCTTTTAGTGATACAATTTGTGGCTTTTCCTTACAAGTTATTGGTCATGTATGAAAGCACCATGTGTACCCCCTGATCAGCAGTGTCCACGGTTACACACAGAATGGAGGTGCAGGGGATGAACTGATACACAAAAGCCATGCCCCAGCCAGCCATCCTGACCCAGCAGCCTGCCCTTCCAGCTGACCTCCTAAATGGACAGTATATTGCTTGCAATGAACAGTGAGGCAAAAAATACAGTCTTAGGAGCACACAGCTTTGTCAGCAGCTCCCATCGACTGCTATAGTTAGACAAATGTCCTCGGCAGAAATGTGTCCTTACTCTGTGCATGTGATACACATACAAGGTTGGATCGTTTCTTTCATTGCAACAGACAGACATAACACTAATGACTTTGCTGGAGTGTCTCCAGAGGTACCCCACAAATGCAGACGCTGGTCCATTGCTGTGTGTTTGTACATCCCCCCTACCACGGGGTGGTCCCAGCAGTGCTCTGGTACTCTGCAGCTGATCAGACTGACAGGACAAGACCAGCCCAAATCTGTAGGATTAGAAACTCATGTCTTCCAAGGAACACATGAGATGAACAGACTGTTTGTTCGCTTCAGTCTCTTCCTCAAAGCTTTGCTCCAGAATGTGGAGGCTGGAAAATTGCCTAAGGTAAAAGAAATCTGCGTCAGCTGACAGCTGATCAGCTCCTTGTTCAGAGACATGGGGCCAAAATCTGCAGGGACTTATGCTGCAGAGCAAGTCATATGGATCCAAATCCACGGACAGCAGAGCTGGGCTGGGTGTCTGGGCAGAGATCAGCTAGAGAAAGAGTGGCGGAGGCTGCTTTGCTTCAATTTTGTCTGTAAGTGCCTTGATAGGGAACAGAGGATTGGCAAGTAGCCACGTGTTTCCTCTGGGCCCCTCAGGACTGAAGTCCTGCATGGGGTGCTAGCAAGTGCAGGTCCCAGCTCACGGCACACCTCCCTCTGCCCACCCTTCACAGGCAGGTTCACCAAGACAGTTCTGCAGCGCTGCATTGTGTCTCCACTCTTTTCTGACAGTAGCAAAAGCTCACCTTGAGGTTCACTTAGGGCCAGTTTGGGTGCTACAGGCTGCGGTCCAAAAGTCTGCACAACTAGGTCTGCTTATTTCCCTGCAGTCCCTTCAACCGTTGTTGCCGTGTTTTGCACAGGCAGTGCCTGGGCATTGGTATGGTAGAGTGTCCTCAGCCCCTGGTTACAGACAAAGGGCCACAGTCCCAGATGGCGCCTACCACCGAGCATTGATGGACCTAATACCATGTGCCATACCATACAGACTTAACAGACTAAGGTGTACTTCACCTTAGGTGTACTACTCTGGCGATCACTTTATACAGCCTTACATATCACCTACACCGACATATTTGGTCTCTTTGCCTCATGTTTTCCTTCCTCCATTTCAGTTTCAGTTGCTTCTTTTCATTCTACCATTCGAGGACAAGTTTCAAGAAATAATATTTAAGCATAACCTTTGTCTCCTTCTCACCTGTACAAGCCACTAGGGCTGATCCTAGTCTTGCCGCTCAGGCTTGCGTCCTTTGGGGTCCTTTTGTCAAATTTTAACAAATTTGAATTAGAACTCTAAAAATAATGTTTAAATCAAACAAAGAAGGTACTGAATCCTGATCCTGTCTTCTTTAATCCCAGTGTGTAGCATATTGCTATGCAAGCACACAGACATAGCTCGTGTAGCATGAAGTCAGTGAAACACCAATTTAACAAACCTCTGGAAGGGAATTATTCCTATATGCTAATTAGTAATGAAGATTAATGGAAGAACCACAGCATAACCCAAAAACTTGTAGGAACTGGACTTTGTCCCAATTCTTCTGTAATTCAGGCACCTGTTCAACTTTCTGCAGAAGTAGCCCTGTTTTACTTGATGAAACTATCCTTGGGCTTTGGATTAAATACACACACATTAAAACTAGAAACTGAATCCCTGGCATTAAAAATAGCTGTTTATACCACGCTATCAATGAAGACAGGCTGGATTTGTAGCTTTTTTTGTATGTTTGTTTTAATTTGTTTGTTTTTTTCTGACCTTAAAAAATAATTATTCACAATTCTTGAAAGAAATAAAAAATCAGCACCAATTCAATATATTTAGCACTCTATCAGATTGGAGAACTACTTCCTTTAACTACTGTAGGAGGAAAAAACACATGCTTCAGCCCACACTTCTCATGCAGTTAATAACTTAGGCTTTTTGCATAGGCAAAGTGATCTTAAGTCAATGGAAAAACAATGTTACATGGTTAATATAATTAATGAAGTAGAGATCTGCCTCCTCCATGGGCCCCAAAACAACGGGAAATGATGGCTCCTTGTGACAGGTCACCACTGAGGGCTCTGACAGGAGGAGAAGAAGGAAGCTTAAAGAAATGTCCCATTTTCCTCCAGATGAGTCCATGACTGGACTGTCGGTGTCTGAGAGAACGATGCTCTCCTGGCTCTGTCTGCCCTGCGTAAAGAGGGGTCTCCTAACTCCCTTTCAGTAGCTGGTGACAAGAGCCTAATGGAAAGGAGGCAATTTATAACCTTTTCTCTAAGTGAATTTAAATCCACTGCCTTTTGAGACGTCTCAAAAGTTTCACGTTTTTGGATTTAAATCTTTGGCAGGAGAGGGAAGAAAATAGGTCTTCATTGCCTTGGGCAGGGCATCAGAGAGAGCAGAGAGGAGTTATTTTCCTTTTTAAAGGAATTTTCTGTTCATTTTTCAAGAGGAAATAATTGACTTAGATAAAGATGTCTGTTAAAAACTTCTCAATGCTTAATAAAAACTTAACCAAAGAACAGAATATTTGCAATAAGTAACTGCTGAAAAATAAACTATTTCATGAAATGTTCTGAATGCTTCCACTCTGTGCGATTTCAAAATGGAACACTTATTTTTACATTTCCTAAGATTTTCTTAAAACTTATAATGCTTTCTAGCTTGTTGCAAACACTTTTTTAAAAATCTTTTGTTTACTGATAGACCTCTTCTCTGGGAAATGCAGGTCAATACTAGGATTTCATTACATGTTTCGCTTAAAATATTGTCAAGGAAAAAGACAGGAAAAAATTAAACTTGGAAAAAAGGTCACAAGGTAATCATTTCTGTAAATAAAACACTTTTCAAAATGACTGCTTTTAACAGTAGCAATATCAGGAGACTTTTGACCTTGTCTATTCACAGTCAAATTTGAAATGCATCTGAAACAGAATTAGCCAAATTACATGAGGTTGAAAAACAGCAATCAGGAGGCTACATGAAATCAACTAAAACTGATTTTCATTATAAGACTCAGTTGAAATAATTGTACTATTTACTGTTTAAATAGTCCAAGAACTCAGGAAAGATTTTCACAGTAATTGTACTATTTTCTCTGTTTTTTCCCCTTTTGCACAAAGAAAAACAACAGATTTTTAAAACACTGGCAGCAATAACAGCGTTGTCATCAAATCAGTCAAGATATGAAGAGATCATGTTCTGTTTTGTAAATGCAATATATCTCTCTTAAACTCCCCACTGTGCAGACCTGGTGTGGAGGCTGGGTCAAGGATATTTGAGCAGAAGGGTGCTAAGTGTCATTACGCCTATACACACAACCTTACCACAAAATTGAACTCCAACTATTTTGGGGAGAAACAGCAATGCTTGCATCTAATATTGGCTGGTGGTCCCCATGATGATATTTCTGCAGTGGTAAATGGTTGCCTATCCGACCATGTGAATCATTTAATAGGAGACCCCAGAGATCTTTATCAGCTGTGGTTTTATTCAAATTTCTGTATCAAAATGGATAAAACCCACAACAGCACAATCTGCAGCTACAGCACCTTTCCCCTGGGGCTTCAGCATGGTAAGAGCGGGAAGGGATGCTGTTTACTCCATGAAGGTACAGGTCACCCGAAATAAGGGCTTATGTTCCCTAGCGTGCTGATATCCAACAGAGGGACAGGTGCTTTCACCGCTTCCAGCAGCAGTACTACCTGCCTGAAATTTGCTGCTTGGACTGATCCCGTAAGCAAAGCAGAGCTATTTTCTGGGAACAAGGCAGTGCTTTCTAGACTAAGAGCAGAAAAAAGAAAGTTGTCTGTGTGTCTTTTGCATGGGAAAGCAGACCCGCCACCACCACCTCCTGCATGTAATTTGGTGCCAGGTTGGGAAGTCTGCCAGCCTGCACGCCTGGAGTGGCAGGGAGGATGTGTCATGCAACACTGTCCAACTTGTATCTGCTTTACTTCGGAGTCTGTTCTGCTTCATCTTAATTGAAGTCAAGTCTCCTTGTTGTCCTTCACAAGCAGTTTTAGCTCTGTCTGCATTTGCCTTTTTGTTGTGGTTTAACCCCAGCCGGCAACTAAGCACCACCCA
>NW_008795554.1:178585-194125 GCF_000699145.1 Aptenodytes forsteri
TGTGCACCCCCAGCCTACTCGCTGGTGGGGTGGTGTGAGGAGCAGAAAAGGCCTTGACTGTGTGTAAGCACTGCTCAGCAATAGCTAAAACATCCCTGTATTATCAACACTGTTTCCAGCACAAATCCAAAACACAGCCCCATAGTAGCTACTATGAAGAAAATTAACTCTACCCCAGCCAAAACCAGCACACTTTTAAAGACAGAGATCTGACATTCTTTTAAGAATATATATTTATTTACTTATTTGAAAGATTGATTTTAAAATGGCAGAAACTTTTCCACTAACAGAAGATGAGTTATTTGGACAGTGGGAGCAGGTGCTCGTAATTCAGGCAGAACATAAATGGAGAAATGTTTGTGAATATGACCCTTAGATTATATCAGTTGGCATAATTATGTTTCAACTTCTTTTTCCCCTCTGAGTAACCAGGCTAATGTCCTGATTTTGCTCCAATGAGGGGTTTGCTGATGATTTTACTAGGCACAGTATCAAGGTCCAGGTATGCTGTTACGTTTCAATCGTTCACTGAATGGTAGGTCAAAGTCATTTAAGTTTGGGTTTGCTTTTTCTAGGTCAAAAAACCATGGCAGGGGGGGTGGACTAGATGACCTTTAAAGGTCCGTTCTACGATTCTATGATTCTATGTTGCTCAAAGAACTTCTTGTAACCTGAAGGACATCTGGGTTAAAGCTTGTGACAGGTGAACCAGAAGCTCAGTAGCTCTGTGGCTAAGTAGCCACAGACAGAGAAGTTAAGGCTTTGAATAATAGTTTGAAAACCATCCTTATGAAAAAACACTTCTGTATATTCGTGTACTTGCTGCAGTCTTCCAGAGGCTGATGAAGGAATTGCAAGCCACAACATTTGTTCTGACTTAGAGCTCTCTGCAGTGCATTTTACATCATATGGTGAAGGATCTTATATCCCAAATGGCACCTTCCACCCCTACTGTCCCACACAAAGGTCAAGAGAAGGAGTAATGGGAATATCAGTCCATAAGCAGCTCCAGCCAGCATGTCAATCCCAGCAGTGTTGAGGCAGGTGGGCACACAGCAGGGGGAGATGGAGCTAGATAGGGTTGTTCAAAATCCTGCTCCTCTTTGTTGTTAATGAGAGGGTCTGGTTACTACATACCCTTTTAAAGATTGGGATGTCACTATACCATGCTGGCACCATCATCTAGAAGATGGCAGTGGGATTTCATATTTGACATCCAGCAGGGCTGTGTCACAAGCTGTATGCATCACTGCTGCTCGTATTGCTGTTCTAAGCTGCAAGAGAACATGGGAAGTTAAAACCTGACCTTCAGGTGAAACAAATGGAGCCTTTCAGCAAAAGATGCAGTATGATATCCACAAAAAAGAGCCTATGGTCTCTTGCTGAAAGGGTGACTGTTTTAAATAATAGTTACATTTATTCCCTAAGGCTTTCTGTGTTTCACTCCCTCCAAGAGCGAGTGTCTTGAGGTTGTATTTAGTTCAAAAGATTTATCTCATGATTAAATGAATCTCATCTGCTGTCATTCTTAATGCAAAGAACTTTTTTATTTTTCCTGATATAGGCAAATTGTAAGTCAGGCAGAATGTCCCTTTCTTTCATCTTACAACCTATGTTAACAAAAGATTACTTCCTGGAAGCTTTTTTTGATTGAAAAAGAAAAGAACAGATTAAAACCCACATAAATGTTATGACTCATGGAAAACAAATAAAGGTATCTCTTTACAGACGGTCATTTCAGGCCTCAGGTTAAAAAAGTTATTGCTAATTTTTATTAAACCTGCATGCATGACCACAGTCATGGTTGGGTTATAATAGTAAAAATGTAAACAGGAAAGTTTATCTTGCAAATATGGTAACATAGGGCTCATGCCCCACCTGTGCCTTCCTACTAAGGAACAGTTTCATGTCTTTGCTTATAAAAGCACTCAGCTCCCAGGAAGGGTTCTTTCTTCTCCATAACTAGCAACAAAATTTAATGCATTATAGATACTTTTTTATGTCTTTATTGTCATGGGAAAAGAGAAATCACAGGCACTGCACTAGTGCAGTTAAAATTGATTCAGAAAATTGTTTCCTTTTTTCTGCTGACTTTTCCTCTTTTCACACTTTATGTTGTCTCTGTTGTAGTACCGTAGAATCACAGATCACCCATGGACCAACCACCAAGATGTTTAAAATCTAAAATGCAGAGCCCTTTATCTAATACTCTCTGCCACATAACATCAGATGATGCCCAGACTGCCCTCTTTAACTGCAAATACATTGGAAAGAAATACTGACAGTAGTGGTATACCTACAGAAAAAAGTCTCAGGCTCCAAACACTTTGCCTATAAATATTTATTTTTAGCAGGTATATATGGCAGTCTTTCAATTCCATTCATTTAAGAGATCCCAGCTGAGCCGCTGAATGCAGCATGAGCTTAACTGCCAGCAAGCCTCTGGACACCCACGTGGAGAGGCTAAAATTTAGTGTCTGCACTTTGAACTACATTCAACCCCCAAAGACAGGTGATATGAATCCAACCCCTACAAATCAGGTTTTTTCCTTTGTGACCTCATTAGGTAATAATGTCAAGCTGAAATGTGTTTCTTCCATCTTTTCCTTAGCTTATGGTACATTTTCTATCCTAACAGCATTTCTTAAAACACACAGAGTGGGTTTGTTCATGTTCCTCTGTATCTGGAGTACTATGGAAAGTGGGGTTATACCTTAAATCTCAGAAGAAGGAGGTGTCTTCCTTATATGTCTGAAACAAGTAGATTGTATTTATCCCAAGTCCCTGTTCTGACTCTCTGGCAAAGAAGGGCAGGAGGCAGTATCACAGACTCCAACCTATATATTGATTTGTACGAGTACTTGGACATGATGTCAATGTAGTCTGTAGTAGGTTATTAAATAACAGGTCAGAGTTGTGTCTTCTAACTTCTGCCTCTAAATGTTAGGTATATTGTTTGCATCAGTCCTCAGTTCCCACCTGGAGCTTATCCCTGTTGAAAACTAGTATCTAAGACAAACGGACAGATTCTTGCCACCAGAAGTATCTCTTTCTCTCTCTCACTTTTGACTACAGTGGGAGTCCAGATATTAGACTGGACTAGATATCTCACTTCTAGGTAAGTGAGGTGGACCCCACAGTAGGTATCTTCAGTTGTGACCACTGAGAAAAGCCAGCATGGGATTCAAGCTGTGCAGAAGTTCAGCTGTGCAGAAGTCCAGCTGCGCCATCATTGCAAACGATTACCCTTAGAAGATGTGTTTGACTTGAGAGGGACAGTGATGTCATATATCATTAAAATCAAATTCTGCCCAGTTCTGCTATCAATAGTACATGGTAAAGCAAAGTGTAAATAACCCTTCACATGGGTTTGAATGCCTTGCACATTCTTTACACTCAATATAATGTCAACAATAATTTGTCCATTAGTGCGCAGTAAGACAATTGCACTTCTACGTTTATAGAATTGCAGGACAGCTGAAGTGAACTGGTTGGATTTTACTGTAAATAGATAAGCTAAAGTCTTCTAGAGGAATCTTGAACTTTACACTTGAAAATAACTGTGTTTTGAGCATTGAAGTTCTACATTTGAGGTTGCCTGAAAGACAAATTTGCAGTTCTAATTAAGGCTGCTGAAAGCCAGAATAATACGAAATTATAATAATAATAATAATAGCATAAAGTTGTGCAAATTGGCAAATTAGTAGAGAAGGCAGAGATCACTCCTGATGCAAAGAAACAAACCATGCAGTACATCTGTAACTTTAAAGTAGCAGAAAAAAAAATGAAGGTGAGGTTGCCTGAAAGACAAAATTTGCAGTCTAATTAAGGCTGCTGAAAGCCAGAATAATACGAAATGATAATAATAATAATAATAATAATAGCACAAAGTTGTGCAAATTGGCAAATTAGTAGAGAAGGCAGAGATCACTCCTGATGCAAAGAAACAAACCATGCAGTACATCTGTAACTTTAAAGTAGCAGAAAAAAAAATGAAGGAAAGACATATCAAAAGATAAAAATAATTGTTTGAGAAAAGCAAGACCCATTACTGTAGCAAAGCCCACCACTGTCTGATATTCTAACTAAAAAGTGTTCCTTAACTTGCACACTTTCTTAAATTAACAAGTGTAGGATTTTTTCAGTATAATACAGTTAGGAAAAGGGGATAAAAATGCTTTAATCAATACAGTACAATAATTGTCCTTAACACTTTTGTCCTTAACACTAGGTGTAAATACAAATTGTAGTGTCTTTCAAGTCATACTCTGCTTCACCAATACCACAATACTGCATCACTATGTGACAAAGAATAACATTAAAATAGGAGAAACCTGTAAAACTTTCAATTAAATTTTGAAATTCTGAAACAAATATATCCTAAAAAATTGTCCAGAAATTCAACTTGAAAATTTCAAAATATCAGAATGAAAATAACATTTGAAAATTTCAAGCTTTCTTGTGAAAAAGGAGTGGCTTTGACCAACCTGAGATGAGTAATGACCATTTGGAAATTTCTTTTTTTTTTGGTTTACTAGGCCACAATTTCTAATTATTCAAATATATCACAGGAACAAATTTATACCAATGGTCAAACAGTTTTTTCCTTTGACATTTTAGAATTCATTATCAGCAAGAGTAAAGGCTGCTGTTTCTGCTCTCTGGCTGGGCAATGGCAGTCATGCTTGGTAGAGGAAGACTCTCTGTTTTGGGAGAGAAAGGGGTGATGGGAGATAAAAGGGACAAGTACAATTATCCAGGGCTGTTTGCCTCCAGTTTTGTCTTTTTCTCCTTCTTATGGCCAATGCAACTCAACTCAGCCCAGAAGTTTCCCAGTTGTAGGCTGTCTGGGAATTCAAAATTCAGACAAATCAACAATAGCATGGGTAAAATGGACAGGAATAACTTACTGTTTTTCCTAATACAAGAACACAGGCGCATCCAGTGAACTGATCTATCAGCAGGTTTCAGCAGAAGGAGTACTTCTTTCACGTGGCGTGTAATTATACCATTGTCATAGTTGAAAAGGTGAAAAGTATAAATGAGTTCATGAAAAAAAAAGTCTTGAAACATTATTTCACAACATCTATACCTTATTAGCTCATGAGGTCCCTAGGATTCCTATTGCTCAAAGAAAATCCTCAGGGGAGTTGCCAGTACATCCTCCTTGCTCTGTTATCTTTCCCCAAGGATTCACTGGTGTCTGCTGCTGGAGACGTGGTACTAGGCAAAATGACCCGGTAGAGCACCTCTTGTGCTCTTAAGCTGGTGTGCTTGTCATCAGGAAAAAGAATAAACCGTTCTCTCATAATCAAATACAAATAAGCAAGGGGTTTTTTCCACTGTGCAATTCCTTTCCCAAGGACTATGCAACTCCAGTGCTGGAGCCTGCACGAGCTCAAGTGTACCGCAGCCGGCTGGGTGAGCACCGTGCACTCACAGGCGTGGAAATGCCTGAAGTGCTGGATAACTGTCAGACACCATGCAACGGAGGGATAAGGTCAAACTCCTGAAGAGCTAGCGGAAAGAAAGGTAATCACAAATTTCCTGCTCCCTTGTATCTGAGGGTCTAAGGGTATGAAGTGTCCTGAAAGAGGCTCCTGCGATGCGGGGTGGAGAAAGCAGCCAGAAAAGGCAGGAGACTGATGGGGTGAGGGGAACCACCAAAGCCTGGTGGTCTTCTGATGAGATGAGGACATCTAGAAGTAATGTGGATGGATAAAGCAGAGACAGCTATGACTGAAATGGGAGGGGAGAAGGATAAAAATGAAAGAAGAAAAACCCCAAACATTCAGTGTTGGGGAGAACCTAATTAGTTAGTTTGGGTGCTTCCAGATGGGCATTGGGGAATAAGCACATCAATTTATAAGTGAAAGGCAGTCTGTCCGATCTTCTCCGGTACCTTCCAGCGATACTGGAAATAGGACAGTACTTGATATAAAAGCACTTTGACCTTTTCTACTGCATTTTGCCCCATGAGGCACCTCTGAACCTTACTCTGTCACACAGCAAACTCACCTCCTGTCTCACAGCTAGGGCCAGAAAGCCCCCACATTTAGATTATTTTAGACCTGTAGAGAGATCATGGGGATCTTTGCCCCAAGCAGCCACCCCTTCTCCTTGCAATGGGAGGAACCAGCCCAAGGAGCCACCGCAACTGCAGGTAGGTCAGTCGGGGCTTTTAATCAACATAAATGGCAACCGGAGAGGCACAGCTGCCAGCTGTGATCCCAGGCTCCCAGTGTAACTCATGGCAAGTCACTCTTGGAAACTCTTTGGCCTGTCCATAGCTGAAGGAGAAGAGTTAAAAAGTCCTTATGCTACATCAAGTCAGCCTGGTAGGCCAAAAGTGTTCCCTTCTGCCTCATGTGTCCCAAATCATCCAGATGAAGGGGTCCCTCACCTGAACAGATGCGATGAGCTCCTGCCTTAGAAGAAAGCAAGCAGAAGCCTGCCCATGATGCAAGATTGAGTCATTACCTAGCTTTAAATCCCAGTTAAAAGTTTGGGGTTTTTTTTAAATTGCATCATAGTGGGACCCCACATCAGCGAGGCTTTCCTTTATAATGTTGGACTTGATTACCTGCAGTCTCCCTTTTTTCAAATCTAAAGTCTTTTAGATATACAGCTGTAATTTAGATCAGTCAGTGGTTTGCTTCTTTAGCCTGTATGATTTATAAAAAGACAAATTCATCTTTAATTATAAATGCAAAAATATTCACACTGTTTTTATGAAGCTTGGTTCAAAGCTGTTTTTCTTGATGAAATTACAAGATGAAAAACTGAGCCTCTGCTATGAAATGTTGACATAACTGTAACTAGTGGGCTGTTTATAAGTGTTACTGTAATGAACTGATTCCATTTATCTGGTTATAGCTCACTTCATATAGGGTTTTATAAGATTTCAAAGATGCAAAAACCTGGGCAAGGCAGTCCAAGCCTAGTGATGCAAATGGGGGACCCACATCCTTTCTCACTCAGCTTTTTTGCACACAAGTACACTGTAAAAGTATGTGTGAATGCTCTTATTCGAGGCTCCATTTATTTCAAGTGTGAGAAACACTATGTGATAGCTTCGCCTGAAAATACCGGACACAACTCTCACATATTAACTAATTATAACTGTTTGTTTGTTCATTTTTAAAGGAATGACTATTTAGATAGTCTATATAAATAGTTTCATTTTTGGCTGCACTCACTGATGTTCATGGGAAAACCTCATCTGGAAGTAATCTATACGCACACATACAAAAGATGTTTAACCATATAACTTCAGGTATCTCCTTTTAAAAACACTGGCTGATCTTTATCAGCTCTTGAAGGTGGAGTTCTCTTAAGAAAAGCATTTGCTTCCAAAAAGTTTCTGATATAAAGCAAAGGCTGACTGTGATGGTGGAAGAATACTACCCTCCTTTTACATACGGTGGTTTCCATCACAGGGCTCAAGAGCTGCCTTCACAGAGGCAGTTGATGTTATCCATATTTTATGAATAAGGAAGCAGGTATCAGGGGTAAGGCAATTTACTGAGTCATACAGTGAAACCGCAGCCAAGCTAGTCCTGAACTCCACGTCTCTCAAGTCCTCCATCCACACTGAATCTTAGATACGCTCAGAAGACAGATTTGTTGCAAAACACAAACCTAGTTGACTTCAAAATGCTTCATAACAAATGACAATTTCATCAAAATTTTTATTTGAAGGGAGAAAAAAGGGAAAATGTTCAGCAATGTTGAATCAAGGCATTCCAATGTTTGCAGAGTTTTGAGTTTTCCTTTAATTCCTTTTGTTTTGAGTTTCTTTTTTATTTTATTTTTAAAGTATGGTTAAGTACATGCTATGTATACTGTTATAATTAAAAGAACAAAACTGAAATTATATTTTTGATTGACCTGAAAAAAATTCCCCTTTCATATTCTTCTCAGTTCTGAAATTTGAAGTTTCAGACCAAAACAGCATGAAAAAAAAAATCAAAATAAAAATCTCAGCTCCTCCAAAAAGCAGGTCTCTGGTTTCCACAGTATTCCCTTCATTTACTTGCATTTTCTACCACCCTCTTCACAGCTGCTCTTACTAGACATCAGCACAAGAAAACCAACCTTCAACAGAACTACCTCTACTTCTGAAATGACTCTGCCTGAAGGAAATATCCCAAATGAGATCTATTTTGAAAAACATTCTCCCACTTAAAGCTGCTGATTGGCAGTGTCAGAAGAGAGAAAACAAAAAAGATGGACTGATTAAAGCGGCGGATTTTTTTCATAAGGGTTTCTGTAAAGGAAATTAATTACTATTTTGGCTGAGTTAGAGATCAGCAGCCTCAAACTTTGAACAGACGTGTAAGAACTGATAATAAACAGAATCAGAGAATTGAAAAGGAAAAAATAAAAAGTTTGGAAGGGAACTCTGGAGATTGTTTAGTCCAATCCCCCTGCTCAAGCAGGGTCAACTGTCACAGGTTGTCCAGGACCGTGTCCAGTTGGGTTTGGAACATCTCTAAGGATGGATACTTCGCTGTGTCTCTAAAGCAAGCATCAGGAGGTCCCTCCTTGGTTATCAAACCCCGCAGACACCAAGCTCTGCACATCAAAAGGAAGCTGAAATTTAAATACTCCAACAATTCATGTAAATGGATAACAGGGAAAACGTCCTAAATATCTAGACGTATTTCATCAGTCACCTTTAAGATGATTTGTTTAGATTTTGGCAGATGTAGACTATCTATTTTTAGCTTTTTATAAAAACTATTTCAGAGTGCTCATAATTCTTTACTGTGCTGTCCTGTTTAGCTTTCCAGGACTCTGTCTGGGTTAAAAAAAAAGCAGTAGCAGTAGCATTATTATTTTTGGAAACATGTATAAGCCAGAAGGTAGGATCAGTGTTATGGTACCAAACCTCAGAAATACAGTTACCACCAATTTTCCAGCAGATGATTAAAAACATGTTAATCAACAACATGTTGGATTTGACTGAATGCCACTTGGCTGCACATAAAATATTACTGAACAAGTTGAGTAAATTTAAGTTTATGAATATTTGTATAATCTTATGAAAGCATGTAAACCCTTCACCTGCCATAGGTTTAGGTTAGCGTCCCTTGTTCAGCTTGTTAGAAACAAGCGTCAACATTAAGGATTAGTCATTCTCCTTTTTCTCTCTTTCTTTTTTATTCTTCTTAATGACAAGTTCTCTTATTTCTCCTGTTCAACAACTTTATGTCCTGAGCTGCACTGAAGAAATTTGCACCCGTTTAACTGTGACAGAGTGACTAGTAAACTTCACTAATGTCTGTTTGTTTTACATCAGCCCAATTTATACCTCATGGAAATGCTTTAGCTAAGCCAAGACATATCCAAGAAAATTAGGTTAGATTGAGTTAAACCAATGGAAGTAGTTGCATTCAATCTAGTTTATATTGCTGAGTCAGAATTTGTGCCACTAGCAGGGGAAGGGAACTTACTTTTTTTTCTAAATAAACAATCTGAGTTACTGATTTATTAAGGAGATAAAATAAAACCTGTGCAAGTAGTTGGTTTTATTAGTCAATACCCTGTGTTAAAGCACTGCAAAATATGCAGTCCCTATCTTTGATATAAAAAATGTTTTTTTTTCCTAGTGATATCTCTAACTGAAGTTTACCATCCTAGTCTCAAAACCTTGTGAAGACCAGACACAATTTTTACTTCCATGTAGTTTGACAACTATGCCATACGTAGCCATTATGTCAACTAGTTACACAAGGTCAAAATGATGTTAAAAATAAACCTGTTTGCTACTGGGAAGATATACAGAAAGATAAACTAGGCCTCCTATATGCAATCTTGTTCTCCAGCTAGTTAGAACACCTTAAGATCATACCAATAAATATTTTCTAGATGACATCATAAATGTTTTCAAGGTCATCTATACTTGTATTTGCATTGAGGCCTTTGCTTACAGTTGTAGTGCTTTTTTGAAGGGGTTCCCCCAGTTCTCCAGCTTCCTGCACATTGGTGCAATTTTGGTGCAATCACAGCAGTTTCTTTCAGAGGGACCAGCCTGGAAGCTCTGCTCATGGGGTGCCAGCGGCGCTCCCATCTGTGGGAGGACGTGGGGGCCCAAAGCAGTGACCAGCACCATGGACAGCTTCAAGCCACCTGCAAGGGGGGGACTTTTCCCCCAAGGGACTAGACAAAAATCTAGTCCAAAGGCAAAACCCAGAACCACCAGCAGTGTAGATGTGAGGACTCATCACCAGCTGCTTCGTTCCCCTGACTCATTCATGCTGTGTTGAACCATTTGCTAATGTAGGCACAGCCCCTGAAGGTTTCTCAGTAATTAAGACTTGCAAGCTAGGCATTCGTGATTCTGTGAATTCCACACGTTTGGTAGCAACCACATGTCCATTAGTTTTCTGAGGTCTGGCAGGCAGGTGGTAGAACCACCTTTGGAGATCTTGAGGAGGGTTGTCAGGAACAGACCACATACATGTCCCTGGTTGAACATGAGCTCGCTACAATATCATATCAGTCCATCCAGGTCCCCACCTGGCACAGCACTCAGTGGATTGAGCTGGACGTAAGATGGTGTCTGCCTTTTTTCTGTTTTGTCACTGATTTTAAAGATGTACTGTTTCAATGAGGTCCTGAGAAGCAGCAGGACTGAGGAGGTGAATATTATCTTTAAAGGACTGTAAACAAGGAGTTATCCTGATTTCTCAGAGAGGCCAGGGACATGGATCTGTCACCTAATACAGACATAATTCCTATCCTGTACCACATCAAAGGACCTTAGCACAGGGGCCAGAATTATTGAAGCAGTGCATGGCTTATCTAGGAAAAATTTTGCTCACTGTGAATTCACGTAATGTTTTTTGTTTCGTCTGAAAAGTCTTAAAGTTTCTCTTTGATGTGATTGGCAGCCTTTCAGTTCAGATGCAGCATATTTCAATCTGTTGTGCTTGAACACAAGGGAGGCCTTGAATATAGGGAGGAAAATATTCAAAACCCATCAGTAATTTTTAATGCTTCAGCTTTCAAAATTGCAAAACTTTTCAGTATGCTTTTATATATCTTGACCAATTGTTAAACATTAGAACTATTTTTCAGTAGTTCGTATTAACATTTTAATATGGGCTGGTAAATATAGATGAAAAATTCACCTTTCATTTTCTTTTAGTACAAAGTCTATTTTTAAATCATCGAGGGATTTGTTTTAAGGCATTTAGCTAAAACAGTCTTCAAATAGTTTATTTTCATGAAAGTTTCATGGCAAAACTTAATGTGATGATAGTGCTTTCAGAGACTTAATAAACACCTTAGCTTGTTAAAGAATCTGTAATGCTCTCATTACCAAGTCCTTTTGTTTCTCTAGTAAAAATATTATCTGGAATCTTAAAACAAAAAGTGGTGGTATTAAGCCAAACACCACCTTGCCAAGGATACAATGTTTTTTTTTAAAGCAGTCTTGATGTCTATAGCATTCATTTCTTTTTTAAGTAACTACTGCCAAGCTTGGTGTCTGCAAAATACCCCTCCTGAGATCTGATGTGTGATCCCAGCAAACAGGAGATTGTTATTTTCATTCCCAAACAGAAATGTAATTGCATTATCATAAAAGTCACATTGCTGTTGGCTGTATTGCAAACGCCCATTGATGTCCTCTTGACCCCAAAGGTGGCATCTAATGTAAAAGATTTCCAGATAACTGAAAAAGCTCCCTCTGCTCATGTCTGCAGGATGAAAGCAGCAAAAAACCCACCATAATTATCCTTTAACATCAGTAAAACCATAATTCAAAGTATCTTAAAATGTTTATTTTGTTTTAAGGCCACAGTAAAATAAAGAAAATAATTACCAGTAAATAGAAAAGAAAAGTTCATGATCTCGGTTACTGGTGTGAAAATCTAGACTCGCTCCAATAAAACCAGAGGAAGTATTTCACTGTCCAGTGCTGCAGCTGGAATCAGAATTGAGATCAAAGATTGAAAGCATCTTTTAAACATCAGAAGCAACAGCAAAACCAGAAACTATCATTTTTAGCCTGCTTTCCTAAGGAGAAGAGGCTCACACAAACACGTTGTATCTGCCTGTCTGTCTGTCCCATCCTCAGTACCCTGGAGGCCACTGATCCATTTTAAGGAGATTTAACAAAGCAGTTTTAATTTCAAAGATGCTGTGTCCCCATGTGTTTTCCTGAAATCAGCTGAGGGAGAGAGACTACTACTGCCTGTATGGACCGAGACCTGGGATCAGCGCCTCTTTGGCATGCCACATCCACCTGGGAGCTCAGGCGCAAGCTGCAGCCTGTGAGCAAACACGGCTTGGCCAGCTCTGCCCTTCAGGGGCTGCTCACACACCTTACCATGTGCCAAAACCTTCGCTGAAAGCCGTGATCTCCACGAGGGTTTCGGAAGAGGGAGTCCTTGCCCCGGGGTAGATGTGTTGCAATGTAGACAGGCCATCATGCAGCTGCCCAATTTCTCTCCTCTGAGTTGTGCAGAAGTGTTGCATCAGGTGGTGCTACACCAGCGGGCTCCCTGCCCCCCTCTTCCTCTTCCCCACAGTGAGCCGTCTGGCCTGACAAAATCTTGCTGCATAAATAAGCATGTCTTAAAACAGGGATGGAGAAAGGATATTCTTGTTATTCCTATTTCATAGGAAGGCTCAGAGTCCTTGAGTTAGACAGGGCCTCAAGGCAGAGTCAGCGGCAGAGCTGGGAGGTAAATGCAGAACCCTGAATCACAGCCCATAACTACGGGTAAACCCTCTTACGAATTCCTCACTAGCTGCTGTGGGAGAGAAAACAGATTTCTGAGAAAATGGATAAGCGCGCAGAAAATTTCAGCAACGCGGATACATGGCAGTCAACAAAAATCCAGTACAGCCAGCATTCATGATGTATTTCTGGCAGCACTTGCTGGCACGCCTTAGCCAGAGTTTAACTACACAGAGCCCAGGTCTTTCTTTTATCAGGGAGTTTGGGGTTTGCAGCAGCAGCACCGAATGCACTCCCTGCACACCTGCAATGGACTTCATGCCCCAGCAATAAACAGAAGGACCTGATAATCTCCGGGATGTCATGCCGGTTTCTAACATCTCCCTTTCCAAATTCCTCCCTGTTTTTGCCACAGGTGAGTGCATTGCAGGTGTCTGGAAACCCCTGTCCTCAGAGAGGGAGTCCCCAGTTCTGCATCATCCTCCAGGATTTGGTTTCAGTTCCCTCATGGAAGAGCCCTGTGGACGACCTAAAGCACAACTTTTTCCTAACGGGAGGCAAACAGCAGTATTGCAGCCCCCTATGTGCAACCACAGGCAGCCCTCATGGGCTCTTATCCCCTGCAGCTGAGGTTCAGAAATCATTCCCACACAGACCTGCAGGGCATCTTAGTGCTGCTGTTTAGTGATTTAAATCAGAAAGACACTGGCACCTCTGTAGCCCCGTGGCAGGGCTACACCCATGGGTGGAGATGTCCCCGCTGCACCGAGCGGGTCCCATCCTTGCTATTCTGCTCAGACGGCTAGCGGTACTTCAGGCAATGTGCAGACAGTTCTGCTAATAATATATAACTTCCTCTGTTACTGCTAATAGATATATTTCTGTTATACATACAACTGTCTATGACTCCTGCAAGAATGGAAATTGGTTTATATCCCAGGCCAGACACCAGAGGATTATAATTTATCAGCAGACTGCGGGGTCACTTGCTCTATATGACTTAATCTAGGCAATTTTCTGCTACGCTGCAAGCAACAACTGCTTAATCAAAATACTTTTTGTATTGAACAGGCTTTGTTCTGTGATTTTTTTTCAGTCCAAAGAACCAATATCCTTTTTCAGTTTGGGTTCAGTTACTGAAACTCATCGTAGTGTTCACTGCCCTGGCTGGCCTCTTCCCTCCCTGCCTGGTGAGGAGTAAAACATCCCGCTCTCGTGCTTGCTTCTCCTCCTGGGGGCTGCTGCCCAGGTGCTCGGGGCAGCTAGAAGGGATGGACAGGAGCAGCCTCAGGTGGGATAACGCTGCTTGAGAAAACCAACTCCTCACCCACGTGAGGGTGTGGGGATAAACCCAGGAGATTTTTGCAACTTGGGACCAGTTTTAGTGTAGCAGGCTCATGCAAGCAGTGCTGCCTTCAGTTTCAAACAAATAAAACTAATTTGAGTATGCTCCTATGTATTCATATGCTTTATTTTTTTTCTGTGAAGCGTCTGTAAGAGCTTGCTTTGTGTTGTGGTTGGGCTAAAGGGTAGCTCTGTCACATCGCAGGAGATCAAATGTCCCCGTGAGCCTCACTGGCCCGGCTGGTTAGCAAAGGTGACACAACCCATAGCCAGCATGGCACAAAGAAATACTATTGCTAGCAGCCTGTCCTTGTTTCCACACTTACAGAGGCAGGTTTCTCCTAAAGGCTACAACATGTCTCAGATCGTAGTCTCCAGTGGTTCTGCTCCTGCCGGAAATGACCAGCACTTCCACTTGAAAGACTGAAATCTCATCGTAACCAAAACTTCTCAGAGCTCAGCAGATGCCATAAATCCCTGCTTGCTTTACTCAGGTGGGTGGTAACATTGCTTTTAACACCTCTGCTACTACAAGGAATGCAAGCAGGGGACTCTGAGCAACCTGATCTAGTTGAAGATGTCCCTGCTCATTGCAGGGGGGTTGGACTAGATGACCTTTAAAAGTCTTCTCCAACCCAAACTATTCTATGATTCTATGATTCTATGGTTCCACTTCATACGAGCAAAAATATGAACTATTTCAAATCTTACCTTTTTTATATCTGGCCCTCAGATTAGATGGGAATTTATGCCCTATATTTAAGACATAGTGTTGAATTTCTGCCTCTGCTATCACAATATTCCTGTCAGCTAAAGCATTTTTTGGCATGCTACAGCAATTATACATTTATCAGCCAAATCTCTTTCCAGTTGAGAGAAAAAATAGATTTTGCTTGGGAGCTTCAGAGTATTTTAAATAACAGGGTGATTCCCTAGTATATACAGATGAGCAATTACCACCTTTAAATCATGCACTGTATATTACTGCTCCCATGAATAATGTATATGCCAGCCAGTACTATAAAACAAAAGAGCGCTACATCACAATCTGGTCCAGGTGACCTGCAGATACTGGGATCCGTGGGAGAAGGGGAAAAACATAGCGACAATCCTTACTCGGATGCCCATCACAGGGCAACGTGTCCATAGCAAGGGGGGATTCTCACCATATAACAGGAGATCTCTACAGTGAAAAGGTCTGAGTTAGTGCTAGTAACTGTATGCTGCCTTTTATAATCACTGAAAAGAAATAGGCAATTTCAGGGTGCAATTTCTATGGTCAGTTTAATGTTTACTTTATGATGAGATGATGCAATGAATCCTGTCTACTTACTCTGAAAATGTGCTTCTGTCAGCCACAGTGGGAGAAGGCTCTGAGGAAAGGGCTTACATTGCTTTTCAGACCATTTTTTTTTCCCTGAATTGCACACTGGGCTTTCCTTCTGCCACGGTTTAACCTCAGTCGGCAACTGAGCACCACCCAGCCGCTTGCTCACTCCCCC
>NW_008795554.1:194448-207402 GCF_000699145.1 Aptenodytes forsteri
GACTTAGCAACAACTAAAACATGGGTGTGTTATCAACATTGTTCTCACCCTAAATCCAAACCACAGCACTGTACCAGCTACTAGGAAGGAAATTAACTCTATCACTGCCGAAACCAGGACACCTTCCTCGCAGACTTCAGGGAAATATCCTAGAACCAGTGGGTCAGCATTTGATCCTTTCCAATGAAGAACAAGAGGGTGAGAAACACTGCAGGTCCTGTGCAGGCAAAGCTGTCAGCCGCACAGACTGTTTACCAACCCTTTGTCCTGTGCTTCAAACCTTTACTATTTCCCACAGGCTGTTTTAAAACAAACAGAAAAATAATTGCCTGAGGAGCTAAATGGCTTTCCAGTCAGTAAATATACAGTTCACAAAACCCAGGTCCTTTATTGACCCATCACTACTGATGCACTTGAGTGTGGATCAGATCCCCAGCTGCTGTAAATGGACTTGGTGGCACGGATGTCCCTATTTTGTGATCTGCAAGGATATCTCCATGTCGTGACTTGCATGGATATCCCCATGTCATGACCTGCCCAGATGTCCCCATATCGTGATCTGACAGCTGTTTGGTCCTCCAGCGAGAGTGGGTTAGGAAGTCCTGCACATCAGAATGATTTGACACTGAGGTTTTTCATTGATGTAAAATTCAAATCCCTTCAAGCAAAATACTAACTTTTGCCTGTGGATGGAAAAGGGACAAATGGTTTTCTAGAGAACAATATTCACTGACATTTATATCGTTCAGCGAGCTATTGTTTCCTGATGCAACTGCAGTAATGAGAAAGGGAAAAACATCTTTTTCTTGGTAGAGGGTCAGAGGACCCTATCGAGGAAGACACTGTCCTAAAGAAAGTATTTTACAATCAAGTAGCCAATTATGCCGAAATGGAAATAAAAGTATTTAAATGACAGAATAATTAGAGCTGTAATAATTATAGGCTTTAGTAGAAATTCTGAAATGTGAAAATATATTAAAAACTCAGTTTGTAACAGATTAGCATAGTGCTATAGACCAGATCAGTTTAAAAAATAACCTTTCCCATCCAAACAATAGGTCGTTTTTGAACAGAAGGGAAAGTGTAGGTAATGTGAAAGGTCAGGATTTTGGTACTGTCTTAAAGAAGTACTGGTACAAGTCCGTAGGTACAAATACTGTCCTTCTGAGAACAAAGAGAAAGGGGTACCAAAAAGTACCAAAAGGGGCTGGATACCCAAATCCTACAGAAACTTCATATCACTGAGCACCAAAGACCAGATTTAGAAGGGCAGCTGACTACATTTATCAACCTTACCTGCTGACTCTCTCTGGAAACTCCAAGCTACTTGACTTTCCAATAAAGCATGCAAAGGAGTCCGCACGAGCCCTCTGCAAATTGAAGATCCTATCACAACTTCCACGTTCTTCTGTCTTCCTACTGCTCTTCCTTTCTTTCATTCACTTGTATTTCCACATCCCTCTCTCCACACAGCCTCTCCGAGGAGTGCGAACATACTGGATGCTCCGGCCAGGGTACAAGGTGAGGCACATTCAGTAAATTCAATCTGCTGAAGCCACGCAAGGCACCCAGCCTCAGGTGCTCTGCAAAACTGACGCAAGCACAAATGTGGAGGTACAACATCAGAGACCCCTTCCGAAAAAAACAAGATACAAAAAAAACCCAGGTCGTATTTCAAAGTTTTAAAGTTGTTTAAAATTTTAAACAACTGCCCAGGAAAAACATCAAAATCAGTCAATCTCAGTCAAAAACACAGTCAAAAAGTCAATCTCAGTCAAAAGTTGAGATTTTCAATTGATGTGGGGGTTTGTTTTTGTTTGTTTAGGGTGAGGTTTCTACCTTTATATTGTTTGCCTAG
This sequence comes from Aptenodytes forsteri, assembly GCF_000699145.1. NCBI lineage: Eukaryota > Metazoa > Chordata > Aves > Sphenisciformes > Spheniscidae > Aptenodytes > Aptenodytes forsteri. The sequence goes on from NW_008795554.1 coordinate 196,307, forward strand.
TTAAAGCAGTGCCGTGTCTTGCATATCCCTTTTCTGAACACAGTCCACACACGGGTGACAGGAGTGTTACCTGTTCAAGGCTTGACCGGTTGATGCTATTGACATATAACAATACTGCTGCCGTTAGCAGGGCTGTCCCGCATTATTTATTCAGCCCATTAACTATGGACTGACACCATTTTGAGAGTGCAGGTGCTGCCGCAAGATCCGTCAGTGCAGCACCGTCCGTGTTTGTCTTCTCAAACAGCTCCCGACAAGTCTAAATTTAGAGCACCGCCAGCCCGCCTTATCAGCTAGACACATAAAAGCTGATATCAGTTTAATTAACATTTGCACAACACTGCTGCAGCAAGTCCCCTGAACGTGGCGGTAATGGGAATCATGTGCAGACAGCAAATACCCAGATGTCAGAGGGAGCCCACACTTGCCTTTTCCGGGTGTTTGCAGGGTAGTACTTGCAGCCCCTGTGCTTTATGCATCCCCGTCCCCACTCTGGGTACTCCCCTTGAGGCTGGCAGCATTGACGTGGGGATGACGGCCTCTCCAGCCTCCTCCCCGGCAGTTGCAGGGAGGTATGGGGTACAGCTACAACTGCCGGGGCCTCTGCAGCCACCGCGGTACGGGACCAGAGGCCAGCAACGATGCTGGCACCAAAGTCGCTGCGAGACCAGAGAGCCACGTCCCGTGGGAGGAACGGGGATGATGGTCTCAGCACTGAGGAAGACGCCAAATTTGAAGGAAATGTTGTGTGTCTCCATGAGGACACGTTCACCATGCAGAGATAGTGCATTGTGCCACAGGCATGCTCATCCTCCCACCTCAGCAGCTGCTGGTGCCATCCAGGCTGGCCTCATCTTGGGGCTGCAGCATCCTATGGGGGCAATAGCTGGGCTGGGGGACGGCTGCAAGCAGGGGCAGGGACAGGGCTTTGGCAGCGCTGTGCTATGAATTACCATTTGCTGCACTTCTGCTCAGGTTTTGGCCTAACACAACAGCTCATCCCAAGGCGTGATGGGTGCTCGGAGTGGTGCTATTAGATTAAAGGGAGACCGTCAGGCTGGCTGGACATGTGGAGAGGGAAAGGTCACCCTGCAGCCATTACCCCCTGCAGCTGATGCCTCCTGCAGCATCATCTCCTGCAGTTTTGCAGCAGTGACTGTCGGGCAGTTTCTGCATGTTTGCTGTCAGGGTTTGTGACAGCTGAAGTAAGCCGGGAATTCTGAATTGCTGAGGAGAAAGTGTTCAGCTATTTCTGCGTAGGCAGGATTTTAAGCTAATAGCGTGGCATTATGCAAATAGCACACTAGTAAAATTATTTTCACTGTTTCGTATGCTTGGCCCAATTTTAAACCCACAGTTGACCAAACAGAAAGACACAGTGGGAAAAAGCTCTGAATTTAAAAATTAATTCAGGTGGAGTGCTTGCACCGGGCCTAGTGATTTAATTCAATGCAAGTATTACTGTAGACACGCATAATTCAGAGTCTGCTTTGTATTTCTCCACCTCAGAAAGGGAAAAAAAGTTCTGATGCTGTTGCTCTAACAAACTGCAACGGCATGTCCTTGGCTTTCTGCGCCATAAGCTTCCTTACCACAGGCATTGCTTACAGCGGGGGCCTTTACGAGACTGGGGACCAAACGAAGAACAGGGACCATGATTTTCAAGACTTCAAAATAGCTCAATAGCCACCGGTGTTATGGCGGTGGTTTTCAGCAGTGACCCTCCAAGGTGCAGTAAGTAGCACACAGACAGAGCTGGAAACCACATCAGCAAATAGCTCAAGCCACCGGTGTTATGGCGGTGGTTTTCAGCAGTGACCCTCCAAGGTGCAGTAAGTAGCACACAGACAGAGCTGGAAACCACATCAGCGGTGTTTTCAATTACACAGTATGGTGAGGACTATGTGTGGTCATCTGGGAGAGACATTACAGGCTGGCAGCGGTCCACAGGCCCAGCCAGTTTAGAAACCACTGATGTAATTTGTGGCATAAATAGTGTTTTTCTGCAGCCTTGAAACCTTTCAGAAAATAAATAACATTTTCTTTTATGGATACACCTTACAAATCTTTCCATGAAGCACATGTATATGGGTTATACAAGATACACAGTAATAGCCCTTAAGGGAGTCATCACTCAAACATCAAGCGACTTTTGACACAGCAAACAAAGTTTTTATGCCAAAAATAGGAAGTCTAAGTAAGTAAGTATATATTCCTCATATCACACATACATTGATATTTTACCTATGATGTTTACTAGTAGCTGTTAAGACAGTACCAGCATAGCTATTATATACAGTATAGTAGGTGCGTGTCAGGGAGGGATGGAACATTTTACTCCAGATTTAGTAATCCCTTTCCCCTATATTCTGAAAATTTACTGGCTTTGGAGAGATGTTTTAGTGAAGTCTGCCATCAGTCCCAAATGCGACACTGCTGTGTCAGCGTTGCGGTTTTAATCCATACTGCCAGGCTCCTTGTAATTTTGGATCTAGAAGTTTTCTTTTCCGCCTACCTCTGACACACAAATAGAGGGAAAGATTTTTTTAGTACCAATTACAAAGGAAAATATCATTGTTTAACAGCTTGCCTGAAAATCCTTTGCAAATACCAAAAGACCTCGTAATATCAGGGGAATTTTTATGTTGTTCAGAATTTTATATAGAATAAAGTAAAAAGAGGTTCTGCAGGGAAATGCTGCTGATTTACTTAAAACTGGCACAGCTTTACTAAGTGCAGGACATCTAGTATTTTCTGCCTCTCTTTCAGTTTAGTTATTGATTTAATTTTAAAGAGCTGTGAAAGCACAGGCTATAGGAGATTTGAAAGCATTTGCCTTTTAAAAAATTAAAAAATAGCTGCTAATAGATAGCTCTGGTGAAGATCTTCAGAGCCACAGACTTAAATTTCATTGCCTGCTTCCCAGAGGAGGCTTAAATCCCTCTGTTTTGTTCTTTGGCTCTCTGGCTTGGGTAAGTGCAAGGCTGCTCAGTCTTCTTATGAAAGACGGTTAAAGGAGGATAACTGTAACGTCCTGGCACGCTTACCTGGGAATGAGATCGGCTTTAGACAGAGGTGGTTCAAACACCCATTTCTACCTACTAAGAAAATGCCCTAAACACAAGAGGCTGAGTGAACCTAGGAGCTGCTGGGCAAGGACTGCGGGAGTCGTGAACATGTAGGCAAGGGCACTCAGTGGGGAACCCCGGGCTTTTCATCAACTTCATTTTATCCTGTCCTTGAATATAAAAATAGAAATATTCCAGGATACGAAACTCCACAGTTGGGTGCCTCCAAAACTATATACAACTTGTTGGTAGTTTATCTTTTGGCGGTCATTCTCCTGCTTTGTGAATTCCATTTCCCTTACATTCCGTGGCACACTTCAAAATAGAGAGGTGGCTTTATATCTAAAGAAATACTTACAGGTATGAGCCTGTGGAAATATCCCAATGTTAATGCAATGCAGGATTTTGTGCATACAAGCTATGTGTTCCTACAAACTCGCTGTGCATGCTAAAAGAGTTAGCAGGCCCTTGTTGTGTGGGAAGTTCATTTCTGATTCAAAAAAAGGCCCACAAAGTGGGAAGAAATCAGTAGCAGTTTCCTTGTTAAAATCTCCACTCCTTTCATTTTCCACTGTCGCTTCACCTGGCCCCCAGTAGTACACACGATACAGCCAGGCCAGCTCCATTAACAACCCCAGCATCAGCACTTTGACGAGGCATGGTTGCATCCCTCAAAACCCAAAATGTTCCTTAGAGGCCATGGAGCAAGCAGCCTGCATGAAGTCAAAGCTGCTCTGTTCAGCCCTCATCCACTCTCAGGTCTGATGAGGAACTCAACTTCAATAGGATCCTTTGCAAGCCAACAAAATATTTGCAGAGCAAAAATAATGGCACTCACCTCTACAAATATAAATCTATTGAAACACAGATTGCAAGCTGTTGCTGTAAAATGCAAAGACATTTTCCAGGACTTGAAAGTACAAATTCATGAAAGACCTGCTCTTCTCATCTGTGTTAAATTCTTTGTGGGAAGTCTTACATGTGTCCTTGGGTCTTCTCTGCGTGGCAGCACACTGGATGCAGGAACACACAAGGCAAACATAAGCCACAAGGCTTTAGATAACATGCAGATGCAGTTGATATTGGTTATGTGTTTTTGTGAATCAGATTTTACAGGTGAGTTCCCTGGAAGCTTTCTGGGGCCAAATGCCCCCGAGGACATTTTGGTTAATGTAATAATAATAAATTACTAATCGTAATAGTTTGCTGTGGTGATCAATATCTCTGGGCTGGCTGGTGCAGGTGCAGTTTAGATCCTCTGTAGCGCAATCCAGAAGAAAACCCTTGGGACTTACTTTCTTGTGACTAACAGAAATACCACCCAATAATTGTCCTTTTTGCCTTTTGTCTGGAACATGGGATTTCTCCTGTTTCTCTTCCCCAAGTCATGGCCTCAAGGGCTTGCCAGTTCCTAGGTTTGTAGTAGGAAAGCTACTGAGAAAGGGTCAGGCTGAGAATGAGGTTTCATGGCCAGGTACAGAAAAGCAACCGCCAGACCCCACCACAGCAGTAAGTTGTGTGGCCGAGCAAGGGGTATATCCCCTCCTTTTCGTTTTCTGCTATCATCTGACTCCTTACAAGAAGAACAGCTATAAATGGTTATTCTGGTATTTTTCAAAAGGGAAATCATAGAAAGGAATATGCAAACGTCAACTTATTTTTAATGCCTTCTTTAATAAGTACTGAATGTTCTCAGCACTCCAGGGGAAGCAGAAGGAGTGGTATATGCAGCTTATTTTTAGACTCTGAAACGTTACTTCCAGTTATGTGGAATGGCTGTTATGGCTTTCCAAATGGTAGAACAGCCATTGAACTCATTTAATTTCTCAGAGCCTATGTAAAAGTCAATAATGGTCTTCAGCTGTCTGAATTTTTACTGCCTATCATTAGTCTGGCTATGTTGAAGCTTCCCATCACTTCAGCCAACCTGCAGCTGCCCATCGTGCAAATGCCTTGCAACCAGCAATATATAAGACTCTGATGTGGTGGCAGTTGCATAAATCTACCTCATTTCCCAGATCCAGTATGGAGGAGGTAATTGCTCCTCTGGCTGTGAAAGGCAGCTCCTCCCATTCAAACCTTCTCTTTCATAGGAGGAGATTATAGGGGATGTTTTCAGAGCCCAGACTTCAAATGTGTAAGTACCGGCAGCACGTTTGGGTGTACATGCAATTTTCATCTGCAGACAGCTCCACACATGCTGGAAGGACTGAATCCTTTGTGGGTACCCGTGCAGGAATATACCCTTACATAGCCATGGGGTTTGCAGCTCATCAGATCATGTCAGTCCCACATTCAAGTTATCTGAGTTGTCCAGCTGGACTGCACACTGAGTGGAAGTTACTTTGCATGAGTCCCTACGAGAACAGCAGAACTTGGCACTCAGATATTGGTCTCCAAATATTTATGCATCCTTCAACCATCTTAGATTTCTTGTTAATTCTTTAGGACTCTCTCTTTTCTTGATAATCCTTTTCATTTCTTCGCTATTCTCCTCCCCATGAATCATAGAATTTGCACAAACTGAAGATGGCAATCTCGGTGTTTTCTCTAACAAAATCTATTTAATATATTCTTGCATTATTTCAGTGGTCTTCTCTGCTTAAAGTAATTCTAGTATTTTTGCCATTTTATCAACCACCATTCCTGTTTTGCTAGCTGTCATGTTGAGCATATACCCTTCTCTTGCCTCTCTCATACGCATCCAGTTCAACACTGGTGTCTCAAGCTGTTATTAGAGCACTTTTGCAGGAGTCAAGTATATCATGAAAAGGTGATCCAGTTGATACTTAGCACAAAAGTTCCCACCAATAGCTCTTAAAGAAATTGGGCTGCCATGGGTAGAAGGGAAGTTCTTTCTCAGGCTAATACGTGATTAATAGCAAGAAGTCAAAGATTAGGCATTAAAGATCAGGTTGCTGGCAGGGTGCGTGAGGTTCTGTACTGGGACCGTTCAATGCATCCTATATGTACATACATAGGCCATTTTGTATGAGTGTGACACACTCAGTTCACTGTACTGATGGAAAAGAGGTAAGTAGCACTGTGTGCTACACAGCCTGAAGATAATACAGAATAAATCAGGATAGTCAAATCTAAAGCTGACTGCAAAAATTGTCACCAGAACACTAAATAAGTGGGCAATAAGCTTGCAGGTGAAATTAAGTGCAAATAAAAGCATAGTCAAGCACACGGAGAAAATTATCTTGGCCACACATACCCATCCACGGCCTGCGATTTAGCCCTTATGAGCCAGGGAAGAGCTCTTGATGTCAATGTGACTAGTTGCCTGAAAATATCACTCAGTGCTCGGACACGCTCAGAAAGGCAAGTAGACTATTAGGCATGTGGTCAGTAGCATGACTGCTGCAGTAGAGTACAAAATGTTTGTATATTTGGATTTTACACCTTTTATTAGTCTAGGTAGTGTAGCTAGAAAGAGTAGACAAGTGTTCAGGCATGCAAAACCTTTTCTGCATCTCAGGAAGAGAGAGCAAAATGGGAAACATCATTATGCCACTGTATAAAAGCATATAAATGCATCTTCAATATTGCTTGCAGTGGCGGTCATCCCAGCTTAAAAATACAATAAATCTGAAAACTACAGAGATGAGAGATATGGAGCAGCTTCTTTTGAGGGCATAAAAATGTAGTTTTAGATTCTTCAGCATGGGAAAAAAAGATCAAACATGGGACTCTGCTAGAAGCATACACAAGAACTGGTGCTTCAGTGAAAATTAATAGGGAAAACCAACTGATTTTTCTCACAATACAAGGACTGTGGACATCTAATAAGATTACTGGACAGTAGGTTTCAAGCAAACAAATGGAAGTGCTTTTTTATGCGATATTTAACTGAATTGCGGAACTCTGTGGAACAGTTTTGCGCTGTTGTGAAGGAGGGGAAATCCAGAACAGATAAAATTGTAGGAATACGAAAAGATCAGAAATTTAGGTGTCATAATTAGAGGTCAGTGGCTAGAAGAAGGAACAAATGTCCAAATGCCCTTGTGTGCACAGGACATTTAGCAGGCTTGTGAAAATAATTTATCCCATGAAAGCCCTTGGTGTAGATAAAGAGGGGGTGTTCTTTGAATTAGCAGTATGACTGCAAAGAGTTAAAACTTGCTCTGATATGATACAAGACTTAGCAAATCTGCAAACTAAGTTATGCCCTATTTTAAAATCCTGAATTTGCTACACTTGTCAGATCTTTGCTCTGTGGTGAGCCAGTTGATCCTTGCTGGTTTTAGACACAAAGTCCCATAATCCATGGACTAATCTTAAACAAGCACACACACCCAGACACCTTTTGCATTGTTCCCCTCACTGCTGCGGTTGCATTTCTGCCTCCTCTGATCCGTACGGTTTGGCAGTCACCAAAGTAGCCAGAGAATAACTTCTTTCTTGTGATTCTGGCTCTCTATTTGCTCCTGCTCAGGCTTCATTTGCAGAGTCATTTCCTGCACAAATTTGGCTTTTCCAACTCTTTTTGCCAAGTGACTAGCAGGTAAGAGTTTGTTGCAGACACTGGCAGAACAGGGCAGCACAGGGACACCTCGAATACACGCTGCCTTAGTTCACGTTTAAGGAGTATTGTGTGCATAATTATGTCAGCCTGAGGGTTAAAGAAATTGCATGTTCAGCTGACAGAGCTGTGCCAGGAGATGGCCTTGGAGAGACACAGCAATCTTCTTTACAGCAGTTTGCCAGGAGAGCTTATGTCGTTCCCCTAACCACTATAAACTCCACTGGGAAAATAACTCCCTCACCAGCACACACTGTGCAAAAGAGCATTTGCCGCTTGAATTTTGACATTGGGCTGAGGTCTCCTCTGGCTACAGCTAAAGGCAAAGGGTGTATTTGGCAGAGAGGAAAGGGCGTGGGAGGTAAGCAGGGCTCAGTGGGGGCAGAAAGCAAAGACTGGTCGTTACCCAGGCTAATCTGCAAGAGCCAGCGCAGAGTGAATGGCTCCCTGGCAGCTCCTCTCCTCCCCAGCACCTTTGGAGCAGCTTTTATCTAAACACAGCACTGGGTAGTCCCAAGCCTGTACATGGGAGCTCAGCTTGATGCAGTGTTGAAGTGAAATATTGCACTTCCCCTCCACTGCCTCACCCCAGCTGCTGTTGCACTTCCTAATACTGACAAGCTATTTGGCCAAGGTGCACAGATGTCATTGCATGCAGTACTTGCCAAATTCATCCTTATGACGTCCCAGTGAAATTTCCTTTTTCCACATAATTCAAGTCACAGCAGTTCTGGGAGCATCTTTTTACTCAGATCAAAGCTCCAGAGCTCTGCAAGGGTGACCTTTCAGGGCCGTGCCTGCTTGCTGTGCCTGCCCCAGCAGCGCTGCCAAAGGGGTGCCAGTTGCTTACCCAGGGCGGGCATGGGCTGCTGAGGCACCCATGGGGGCCCTGGCAGGCACCTGTCCCCATGTCCCCTGTGCTTCTTGGCAGCCCAACCAGGGATGTGCAGGTGTTTTGCAAATGTCCCAGGGAGTCTGGCCATGGCGGAGAAAAGGGGCTGTGTGACACCCTGGCTTTGCAAAAGCTGCCCTTGGCGTTAACTTGCCTGTCTCCTCCCCTTCCCTGCACAGCGTCGTGTGTCCTCTCCTCCAGGAGGTGTGAGCCATGAGGCACTGGGTGTTTGGGCTGCTCCTAACACGGGTGGCCCAGATGGGGCAGTAGTTGGTGGCCATAATTGTGCAGCAGTGCAATAGCACCATGGAGGGGGTGAGCGCAAAAGCTACTTCCCAACGTAGCTGTTAGACTGCTTGTGCCCCCAGGTCTGCAGACTAACACCTCCTACATTTCACATCGCAGCTCATGAAACCGTAGATCCGATTTGTCACTGCTTGAGCACGTGCATCAGATCCATATTTATATGGTTGTATTGCTCTTTCAGCAATAGCCTATAGGAGCAAAGAGTTTTAGGCTCAGTTTTATGTTGTGTTTTATGACAGCTAACATTTAAGCTTGTAGCATTTGGCAAGCGGAGGATAAGAGAGCTCCACTGGACTTCCCCATCCCATTCCTGTGTTTCATTTTGCTGTCTCCCTTTACTTTTGCCTTGCTCCTACCTGCTTCACTGTGCACCCTTAACGTCTCCTCCTCCTCCTCCTCCTGCCTTCGCCTGGCTGCCTGCACCAGCCCCTCCGCCAAGGACACGGCCCCTGCGGCCAGGGCAAGGCTGGCTGCAAGGGGTGCATGGGGGAGCAAGCGCAAGAGGAGTTAAGTGGCACGTTGGTGTCTGCAGATCAGAGAAGCATCAGTTCAAATATCTGCCTTTAATTCCTCTAAACAAAGGGCAGCAAAATTTTCACTACCGAGCAACACCTGCATACTACAGTTTTTCTGCGGCTTTTTTTAACTGCCCACTGGAGAGAAGTGTGAAACACAGCCTCCTAACAGTCTGTCTGTAAAAAAGATTTTTTGTAAAACCTTTTCCCTCCTTTTCCAGCACCTCTTGCAGTCTGGATAAAATTTTGTGTATGTTGTATTCAACTTACAAATCTAAGGTGAAACACTAGAAAAAAAACAGAAGAATATATTGCCTGCTAGGATGTGAACTCATGATTTTTTTTATGTTTCTTGAAGAATATCCAAGACTAATTCATAGCATTTACCTTTTTCCCAGCTATAAGAGACTTACACGGCAGCAACACCAAGGAATCCCATGGGCTTATTCCTGATTTGAACAATTTGTGAGGAGAAAATGCGTGTAAGGGTGAGAGAAGTTGTTTCAACTTGTAAGTTGGGAACAGACAAATTAAGAGGCAAGTGGAAAAATAAAGAAGAGGAAAGGAAGAAGGGTGTGCTGCATCTCATGGAAACATCAATGTGATGCCAGCCTGGAAACGAGTGCGGGGACTGGAGAAACACAAATTATGCTGAGAAATAAGAAAGGCAGCCTCAAAGGTAGACATAGTAAGTGTGAGGCCCTCATTAGAGTCTACAGTTATAACATAAAAGTTATCCATCCACTGGAAGAAGTTTGATGAGGGCATAGCCACAGAATTAGATTCCTTCAGCTGCACCCCATTTGGTTTACTCTTTTATTGATGAAAATTGCTTCCCATTTAGGATAGTGCAGCAAATTCCTTTTCTAGAAGCTTAGCTTGAACTATCCTTGTCCTGGGGACCAGAGTTTAGAGAAATCCATCTGAAACTGGGTTTCTTTTGCCTCTTTGCTGTTTTGGACAGCCAGGTAAGATTTTGGGGGAATTTTGTGCTCTTATTCACATCTTCATCTCTTCCCTACAGCAATTAAGTAAAGGTGGACAGAACTGGCATAACTGCATCCTCAGGAAACTGGTGGGGCTGGATATAAAGGCTGGCACGTGCATGCATGTGAGAGGGTGAGAAGCTGGAGAGGGTGTGAAGAAGTTAACAGTCCTTAAGACTTAAGGCCTCCCTTCGGATCCATAAGGTATATTCGCTCTACAGAAGGGGATGACGTGAGTTGCCTCCAGCACCCCAGTGTATCCCTGAGTGTCAAAGGAGCGGCTGCCAGGGAAGCATGCAACCAGGGTGCCCTTCAAACCCTCCACAAGCAAATGGCCTCATCACTGCAAGTGGTGACAGGCTTGATGGTATTTCACTTGGCTTGTGTTGAGAGCCCAATTTTGAAAGCAGAGAATCACACCAGTAATTTATAAAAATAAGGAATAAGCCTCCTCAACAATACAGATCTGAAAGGAGAAATAAAGACATTAGAGCGGTCACTCAGCAAAGGTCCCTGCAGAGGAAGCACAGTTACTTTTTCTTCACCAAGCTTTACACCCCAGCAGACAGCGGGGAGGCAGCTGCATGGCTAAATGCTCTGTTCCTGAAAACTTTGCTGACTGTGAGAGCAGGTAAATAAAACAAAGCATAGTCAGGCCTCTTGCCAAATGTGTGTGTGTTTGTTGCCAAGGTCATGCTCTGTAGAGCAGAGTTTTTCCAAACATTATAACCCCTCCAAAACATTATTAATAAATGGAATGGAATGGAATGGAATGGAATAGAAGAATAGAATAGAATAGAA
>NW_008795554.1:207904-242517 GCF_000699145.1 Aptenodytes forsteri
GTATCAAAAGCCTTACTAAAATCCAGAAACACTACATCCACCGCCTTCCCTTCATCTGCTAGGTGGATGACCTTATCATAGAAGGATATCAAATTAGTTAAACAGTACTGTCCCTTTGTGAACCCATGTTGACGGTGCCTGATGATTGCATTGTTCTTTAAATGCCTTCCAATAGCACTCAGTATGACCTTCTCCATAATTTTTCCGGGAACTGAGGTTAGACTAATAGGTCTGTAGTTTCCTGGGTCTTCCCTCATGCCCTTCTTGTAAATTGGAATCACGTTGGCTAGCTTCCAGTCAGCGGGGACCTCCTCAGACTCCCAAGACCTTTGGTAGATGATCGAGAGGGGTCCTGCCATAACATCCGCTAGCTCCTTCAGTACTCTGGGATGAATCCCATCAGGATCCATGGACTTGTGAACATTCAGCTGATACAGCTGGTCTCTTATATTTATACATACACACTGAAATTGTAAAATATATGAAAATAGAATGTGTATATATATAGTATATATAGTATATCTGTCTATATATAAATAATGTTGCTCTATTGAAATACATATACAAGAAATTATGGAAGCTAGGGCCCAAGACTAACCCTTGTGGCCTGTATTACTTAATGAAAGAATGTGTGAAGCCATTAAAAAATGAATACTAGAGGTACACAGATAGGCAGAATGAGCTTCCATCAAGGATAGCTGTTTCATGAAAGAAAGAATTTGGGATGATCTCTAGCTAGATGCCACTCCTAATGATGCTGAGGCTGTATATATATTATTAATGAAGAAGACCTGCTGCAAAAACTCTGGAGTGAGAGTGTGCATTGAATTGTGCAAGTGGAAAGGTCTCGGTGAATAATTTTTCTGGCCAAGGAGCAGATCCTGATAATGAGGAGAATTTCAGGTAGAAAACTATAACATTTACCCTGTTACTTACCTTCTCATTTTCTCCTACTGTGTCGATGAACATGGAAATAGCCTGAGGCTGCAGACAGGTTAAACAAAGCCTTAGGAAAGAGACCTAAGCAAGCCCAAAGGCTAGGGATCATCTGACCAAGCGTGCATGCCTGCAGCTGAAATTCTTGCATTTGCTGACTCAAATGTCAGCAGTGAGAAACAGAGATTGGCTCATCCCGGGTCAATATACCCAGTAGAGCAATGAGTCACCCCTATGTGTGCCAGTTTCTCCCCATCAGCTGCAAAGAGTCTAGAAAACCAGCTCAGACTTGCATGTCTAGAGGGGAGAGCTTCCAAAAAAATCTAAGGCGCTTGAGTGTGAATGGGCTGAGTAATTTCCAGTGAAATACCTATGACAACACTGCTTTCACTGAGCTGCTGCGAATATGGGGCTCACTGAGACGTGGGATAAGACACAGAGCTCCAGAGGCACAATTTCTATGGGAAAAAACCCTAGCTGGAGTGAGGTGGCCCATCCCAGGTGTGCTGTCGCATACTGTCTTCGTATGTGTTCGCCTGAAAGTACAGGGGTTAAAGCTTAAGGAAAAGGTTATAGTCAGCTCCACGTAGAAGGTGAGGTATATCTGTGCATCCCTCGGGCTTGTAGGATCCCACCACTAGACCTCAGCCCTCTCTCAAGATTATCGGTAAACTCTGCTGCTCTTAAATCCCTTTCAGGTTCATTCTCATGGGTAAGCATGGCTAGCTATTTATCCCCAGAAGTACATGGAGCCATGACTCGAGCACCCACCAGCACAAACCCATGGGGTAAGCGTGCCATACCTACCCACTGCACACACAACTCAGAGCAGCTGAGAGGTGACTGCTGCAACCCTGCGCTTCCGTGTGGCTCAGCAGGTGACTTTTTGGATGCTGCAAAATTTACTTGTTTAGTTTTTAGCTAAAGTAATCATACTTGACAGCTTAGGGTCTGTCTGCTCAAGCTTTTGTTCTCAACTAATGACAGCAGTACAAAAGGGATTATGTTAGTGTGGCTGATTTCTGTACGTTTACCCCATTGACGTCAGTGGAGCTCTATGGATACAGCACATGTTCAGAGCTCCCATTGAATGTGAAACAACTCATGAATACAAAAGCAAATATATTCACTGATGACCCCCCCCCCAGGCTTCTGAGCAAGGAGGGCCAGCAGCTACCCTCACGCACTGATCTTCTCAGCCTCTGCATTTTGCTCAGCAGTGCTGCAGCAGATGTTAAGCTCACGAGCCGCATAATTTTCCCTTCCCATATATACTGGATAATAACGAGCATGAAATATAAATGCATTCAAGAAGAGTTTCTTCCTTCTAAGGTCTCTCTCTGGATCAGGTTAATGGAGCTTTTAGCATTACAGTGACTTTAATTTCTTTTCCCGAAAATTCCCTGAGGTGGGATTTACAGAAGATTTTAGACCTGGCTTGGGTGCGCGCTTTAGCTGATGCAGACAGCTGTTAAAAATCACCACATATAAGCATATCCTAAGCATGCAAATGAGGAAAGAAAACTTTGATTTCCCCACTCTTTTTCTTTCTTGATTGCACATAAGTGTTCATCAATTTGTATAGTTACCTATTTACTATGAATAGAGCAGCCTTGTGGAAATATTGAGCTGCTGTTGGACACAACATGAGTTATATTACTGTGAATTACACACTTGGGGTAAGAGATATCGATAGGAGGTTTGTTTGCCTGCAATGGATAGTAAAATGAGTTCATCTTAGATCTGTTGAAAAGTTTCAAATTCCCATTTCCTGAAGCATTTTTTCAGCTTCACCATGGCAGATTTCTTGTAAAGATATTCTAAAACATACAGAGTTTATGAATGGATGATGAAAAGCACAGCCAAAGCATTTGTTTTACGGGGGCAGATAAGATTATCTTTCCTAACCAATTCAAATGATAGACATTGCTGAAGACTATTTAAAAGCACTGTGCAAGAGTCATAACATCATTAATTATGCTGCAAATACCAGGTGGTATTTCAAATATGTAAGAGTAATGATTAACTCTGAAACTTATCATGTCTAATATACCTCTTCAAAAGCTAACTGCAGGAGTCTCAAATATAGAACATCTGGTAAACGCAAAGTCTCAATAGACAGAGGCAATTTTTCCACTAACCTGTCGTTATAGGAGCCGGTAACACAACCTTTTCCTTTTAAATACACCCTGACTCCTGTTCATGCCTTTCTTACCATTATCCTCTTGATAAACTGTCAAAGAATTGTTACTAATTATGTCCACAACTAATAAACTACCGGAGAGTGGCCAAACACTGCTTATGTGGCTCCAGTGCTATTGCTGAGGCCATGTAAGTGTGAGAGAGGGTGTAAATCAGCCCTTCACCTCTGCAGTGGCCGATGGTGTTGCTTTTTTCAGTATAACCGTGCCTTTTCTCATGGCTGTGTGAGAAAAGTCATGAATTTTATTTATCACTCGCTTCGCCTGCAGCTTTGCCATGCTGTGAATGTGCAGGAGCACTTTCAAAGGAATGTTTGTGATGGGAACAATAAAATTCATCCATTTGCTCCATGCGTGTTGCAACGTTCCTGCTACCTCCTTGCTGAAGGGTGATCAGTCCTTACTTGTCCACTCCAGAAAGGTGGTTCATGGGCAGTATTTTTCTCCCCATCAGCTTCAGGGTGCCCTGGTCAGGGTGAGGTACGCACTGTGGGAGAAAGATTAGCCATAAGGGATCGCAGAGACTTCCCTGCGAATATCCAGGGAGCTTGTGAGAAGCATCCCACGCTGTCTCAAGTCCCATCAAAGACAAGAGAGTTATTTGTGGATTCAGCTACCATAATATTAAAACATGACTCTCAGCTAGTTGAAGCTGACTGTACTCTGGAAGATGATGTCACGGTATCAGACCAAGAATGAGCTGGTGAAAGAGGCCAGGAACAGCTTTCATTCATCTGTGTCGTAGGTGCCAAAGGGCTACTGACACAGCAGGGCCAAGGTATATTAAAGCTATAGCCCAATGACTGTAAGGCTCGGCTTCCTTCACATGTGTACTGTAATACATATCACCCACTTTCCCATTGCTTATGAACTTGTATCACTTATTCTCCATCCATGTTTTAATTAGTTCATGCTGTTATCTCCATGGCAAGTGTGCATCTGCGGTCCAGCCATTAGTAACATCCCATGTTCATCACGGAGGGATCTTCTTCCCATGGGGGTGGAAACTTGCCTATTCCTGTAGCCCCTGTGGCACCTTGTCACACCATCGCTCGGGCACGGGCAGCTCCCTGTGCACCCTTTTGCAGGCCTTGCGAGTGCCTCCCACCTGGCTGGCTTCTGGGACCGCTTGATCACAGCTGAGGCCGTCTGTCAAGACTGAGTACCCACGATTTTTCCTCTACTTCTCACTGCCTTCCCATCACAGCACAACTGGATGAGCGCTGCTCCAAGTTATGCCCTTTCAGAGGCTGATGCACCAACTGTAAATAGCTGGGATGCACTGAAAGGCAGCCACATCCCTCTCTCCTGAACACGTGAGCCCTCAGGGGGCTGGAAACACGGCACCCTGCCACCGGGACAACCACCTCCAGGGTTAACTCCCTTCCTCCACGCACCCCACTTGCCAGTGGAGGTAGAGAGGGACTGGCCAAGCGGGCAGCTACTCTAATGGCACCAGTAATAGGCAGACATAATGCTGTGGGATTTCACTCCAGGATGCTACACCGGGCAGGTGCACGTGAACAAAGGCAAGGAGAAACTGTGGGATTTCACTCCAGGATGCTACACCGGGCAGGTGCACGTGAACAAAAGCAAGGAGAAATGTGTAGAAATTATGCTCCACACTTTACCCTGTACTCACTGTTGTTGTCAGTGGGGACTCCTTCATGTGCTGCGTAGGGCCAGCCGTGCTGGCAGCAACGCTGGTGACAGGAAGGGTCTGTCCCCTGCGTCATTTCAATGGGGGCTGCCAAAGAGCATCTGGCTCCAGGCACCCTTTGTTTCTGCTTGCTGCTCCAGTCCTGTTGCACCTCCAGAGCGGTAAGTGTAAAACGGTATGATCTAAAGGATCTCAGCCTGCAGTAAAATAAGATTTGAAAGAAAAAGACAAAACTGGTAACGGAAATGCCTACATACCAGTGTATAAGAAAATGAGAGTTTCTAGGGAGATACAGTATCTTTACTAAACCAGCTATGAAAACCAGGAAAAGAATAGGCAAGCTTTCTGAAGTTATACAGCATGGATGGGCATGACTTCAGGTAAGATCAGAGGGGCCTGAAATAACCCATGTTTTACGAAAAAAGCAAGGAAGTAAATTCAGAGCTAGAACTGAGCTAGAGAATTACCAGGCACAGAGGAGGCTCATCACAGCACAGAAAGCTATCTGTGTTTCCCCATATGGTATGTGAGCTATTCCTCCCTTGAACTGCCACTGTAGCCTGGGCTACCTGTCATCTACAGCAGAAAGAGGCTTGGGTCTAAGGAATTCGGATCTCACAGATCCAGAGAGGACCAATGACCCTGTGCTTGGATGAGAGTTATTTTCCCCAGCTGCCTGTCTGTCAAGTACAGAAGAAAGCAAGTAGAAAAGGAGACATGCTGGTTGCTGCAAGGTACAACCCAGCCCCTCCACGAGCAGTTACAGTCAGTTCATCTCTCTGGAGTAGCTCCTGTTGAGCTTCATGTTGTGCAGACATTTTCTTTATGAAAGTCCCTGCATTACCGTCCACAGCTTTATTCTAATCTGATGGGACTCATCCATCTTGCTTGATTGAGCACTTTAGAAAATTGTACTTGACATTAACTTCCCCTAAAAACACTGACACTTGGTCCGATCTCCCTTGAGGAAGTGCGTGTAGGTCACATAGGTCCAAAGCCACAGAGGGGTTTAGATGCCTAACACTCAGTGGTAGCCTGGGCCAGTGGCACCTTGTATATACTACTAGAGTCTTTCATCTCTTCTTTAACCTTGGGTGCCCAAGGCACCTATCACTGGACAAAAGTCACACGCTTATGAGATATTCAAGCATTCACATAGATCTGTAGTCTCTGGAGTAAATCCTGCTTCCATTTCCACTCCTTCAAAGCTGCTGAGACCCACAGCAAAGTGTGAATGCAAATGAAGATGCTGTTTGACTCACAACGATTTGTGTCTTGACAAACAGGAAGCAAACACAGTGCACATGTTGCCCCAGATAGTTCCCGATCTACAAAAGCAAACAAACAAAAACAGCCAGAAAGGGCTGTTGAAATGGAAAAGGAATGAAAGTTTTGCCATGCTCATTGGAAAAGGTCAAGGCCGGCGAAATAGCCTGCCTACCAACTTAAGGCAATTTTTCCAGTAACAGTGTCATTCCTACTCTTGTTTAGGATTACGTTCCCAAATGTGACAGCTAAGATGAATTTTTGGGAAATCCCAAATGGAAATACAAAGCCGTGCTCTCTGAAGACCACTCACGGTGAGTCCAAAATATACAGGCTGTGGATCTACCAGCTCTGGACTGCACCTGCCAAGCAGATCCATCTCCTCCTGTATCTGTCCACAGGCAGCAGTGATTTGGCCCAGGACCATGAGGTTTCTAGACATGCCAGCACATCAGTAGCAAGGGCAATGGCTCAGACAACTGGTCCGGTCCTCCTTTCACCCAGACAAAGCTTCCACATGGAAACATTTCTGGAACGCCAACTGCAATACGAATAACAACTGCAGATACTAGAGCTGCTGAAAACTAATAGCCAGAAAAGGTTTCCCCACATAAAGGTCACTGTTAAATTCAGGCTCCGTATGTAAATGAAACACAGCTGTTGGCTAAGTCTACTGTTTAATGAAACATATCATGCTGCATTGAAGCCCTCTGAAGAATATTACTGAACTTATCACACAGACTTTCTTCATAGGTTTTTTCCAAGTAAAATGACATTTTAGAAGGGACTGTAAAGCCAGACTAAGCAGAGAAAAACCAATATAAACACATAAGACAAAAGCAGATCTGTGTGTACATATGAGATAAAGAGAGATGTCACCGTCATAATCATCTCTCATAACCAGATGATGCTCTAAGTCAGTCTGAGGAGTCAGTCAGCATTTTGGACTCTGGGGGTGTCTTCCTTGGAAGGAGGACCTGAGAAGGCATTTATTTGCTACAATGCTGTCTAATTATGAAGAATAGACACAGAGGCCCCATATCCCTGCATACCTGACAGCTCTGATTACCTGCTTTTTTACTAGATGCACCAAGAGAGCCGCTGGATTGCAGTGGGTGGGTTACTGGAGAGGGGGAGGAGAAGGTGAAGGCAGCAATGACCCTTCCCAGGGCAGTCCAGTGCTGTCTCGGTGCGTGACAGGGACTGTGCATCCCCCCTTCATGCTGCTGCCACACCTAGTCCTGAAACAGATCCACGCACCCTCCTTTGGCTTTCCAAATGACCCATGTTTGGGGCAGAGGCCCCCATCGCTTTGGCTGTCTGTGGCTTCCCACATTTCTGACTGGCGAGGGGCAGCTGGTACACAGGGCGGCAGCCTCAGGCAGGATCCACCTGCCACCAGGTACAGCAGCTACATGCACCTCTCTTGAAAATGATGTTCTTACAAAGGCAAGATCAAAAAAACAAGAATGCTGCTCAGGCAGAATAATCAAGGTGAAAGGACAGCTTCAAAAATAGGAAAATAACAAGAAAGCTAGGGAGGATACCAGCAAGAAAAATGCCCGAAATAGAAAATTAGGCAATCAAGGTGGCAGAGCAATCAGCTGAGGCCACGGGCATGATTGGCAGAAGGCACCACCCCAGAAGCCTGAAGGGTCCAAGGCCCTCAGCGGATGGGAACTGCCACCCCTCCGCTCAGGCTAAGCTGGGGGCTTGCCCATTGATTCGTAAATCCTACACACTGCACACTGATGTTCATCTGACAGCATTTTTAAAGCTGAAATCCCAGTTTTCTGCATGTCTTTTAGAGAGGAAGTGTCAGGCTTTATACCAGTTTGTTAAAAAAGACCAGGCAAAGCTTAAAAACTTAGGCATTGATACAGAAAAGAAATATGCTTTGTTCAAACAGTATTCGTCTGTTTAGAAATCAAGGGAAAATTTCCATGTTCTTAGTCCCTCCTTTGAAATGTGTTGCTTTTTTGCCTTATAACCTTCTTGAAAAGAAGATAAGAGATTTTAGATACTGTCTGCAGTTCTCCTTTTCATGCAAACGCTTCCTATGTTTATTGTCTACGTACTGAAGCAGGATATAATTGCAGTTATTGTTTGTTTAAACAGGATAAATATATACTGTACCATGTAATATTATGCATACTATAAATACTATAAATAACATATTTATTATTTCCCTAGAACACATAGGCATCATACCTTAACTTCAGCCCCAGTGGCTAGTTTCTAGCAGCTTGCTGTAATTTTGTAGGGTGAGGGTTCAACAGGGGGAAGGACGCTGCAAAGGTGGGATGAGCCCACTTGTAATCATGGCTTTTACGAGCTGATGGAGGTTTGATTGAAGTAACTCTGAGGAGCTTTAGTGGTTATGGGACCACTGATACGGCAGTGCCTCTTCTCAAAGTCCAGATCTTATTATATTTTTGTATTTATTATGCATTGTATATCACCATGACTGCCGACAAATCTGCAATCCTCACTCCTTCACATATTTCAAAAATGAGCTAACCTGCACTTTACTCCTGGAGTCCCAATGTTGTAGGAAGAAGATGTAGTTTAGGAAGGAGACATAAAAAAGGCAGCAGAGCAAGACCCACAGCAAGTCTGTCTACCAATTCCTATGATGTTATGCAGGTCTAACTATTGTTTGTCTTTTTAACTTGGTCAAATTCTCTTATAAAAGTGAATCCTATGCACAAAGAAATACTGCTGTTCTAGTTACATTGTTGTACATGTCGAGAGATAGATCACATTTATTATTGTTCAGGCTTATACATTACTTACTCCATTTCATCAATAGCTGTGCCAGTGCACGCAGGAACAAAAATAAATCCCCATGAACACTACAATGACAGAAAGCAGTTGCACTGAAGTGCGGGACATGCTCCAAGCAATGATGACTGAGGAAAACCAGGCAAAACTGGCAAATGCTTACTAACCAACCCAGAAATGCTCCGTGAGGGTGTGGAAGAACCCACCTCCACTAGAAATGCACCAAAGGAAGGAATTTCAGGGCTTCTTTGTGCTCCAGACAAGCCACACAGGCACTTTGGACTTAGGCTGGGACAAACTTATAATGATTTGCAGGATCTTGCAGTGAGTCAGAGATGGTTCACTAATGAGCAGTAGACAGCAGGGTACAATTCCCCTGTCACTGAAACACCCAGCATTTCACCATGGGGTCCCCAGAGCCAGGATATTGCTTTACATTTAAGAATCCAGTTCAGCAAAGCACTTAAGCAGATACTCAATAGTAAACAGACAAATCAAGCTCATGTTGCTGCACAGGAAAGCTAAATCTGCTCCGGACCATGCCGCAAGACACTCCCCTCTCAGCAGCACAAATACAACTGTTGTGCCTCCGGCTGCCAGCTCTTTCTTCTCCATCCCCAGGGTTCACAAGACTTCATGCAAAGTCCGGTGCTAAAGCGTGAGCATGAAAGGAATGCCTTTGCAGAAGATCAAAAATCCATCCTGGCTTGCCTTGCTTTATTGCACACTGTCATTCCTGTGATTGCTCCTTCTGGCGTAGCTCCATTGTCTTAAAATAGACCATCTCTGAAAGGGCAGTCATTAGAGTCAGCAGTTTATTTTGAACGGAGAGAAGTACCAGGCATTTCAGGAGCCTGACAGCTTCTTCTTTTCAACCCTGTGATCAAGACAAATCTTCTGAGCACGTTTCTGTGCCAAACATCTTTCTGGCTGAACTGATGCTCCCGTCATTTTCCTTTCATGTTTCCAATTAGATGAAAGAATTTTGCACGGGATTTCCTGTAATGACATTTATTGTCACATCTTTTGTATATGGGCACCTACCTATAAGCTGTGTGGCAAGGACATGAAAGTAAAACTGAGCCTGAATATTGCAGGCTTAGACAATTAACGTAGTATGACAGAGGCCTTCTTTAGGAATCTTTCCATCTCCTATACTCTCTGCCAGGGAGTGTTGTCCACTGTGTTGTAATCTTGCTTGTCATGGCACTTCCCACAGTAGGAAGTAAGTGTCCTAAGAATTAATAGGAGTCTTAAGGAGATTAAGTCATTAGGGCCTTTGCTAAGTGAACACAGCGTTATTCACACACTTTAGTTTGGCATGTGCTTAAATGCTTTTAACAAGTGCGGCTGAAGGAAGGAGACATCTCACCCAAAAACATGCTGCATAATTGGAGGTGAAACAACTATGTGCCCCTTCCAGGGCACTGAGATAAATATGACCTGCTGTCTCACCCCAGCTTTCTGTGCATGTATATGATTTCAGTTCCTGCCTCCCATATGTCCTTTTGCAATGCTCCCTCTCACTCCTCAGATGCTTTTACAGTCACTGCTGATGTATTTTGTGAAAAACAAAGTAAGGCACTTTTACTGAGGCAGAGCATCTTCCCTTCCCTGGGCTGATTTCATTTTTTCATCTCCAATTCACCCTACTATACCTCATTTCCAACCAGCACTTTAAAAGAAACTCTGCTTGGAAAGCTATTTTTTAAATGCTTTTCCTTTTTAAGGTTGTTGCTGCTCACATAATTTTCCTTCTCGCTATGATGCTGACCCAGAGCAGCACAGGGCAGACAGAGGGAAGGAAGCAAGGACACCAGGTCAGTACCAGGACTTTGCTCCCCAAGGACAAGCCAATTATATCTTTCGGCCATGCCTTGGGGAAAGTCAGTAAAAGATGTAATAGTAAAGTGTTTCCTTTTAGTTGTGAAGATAGAAATGTCTTTAGCCAAGCAGGAGATTTTTAAGTGTCTGCGTTGTAGCAGAGCTGTAAATACAAGCAGAAATGCTTCCACACCTGCAGATTACTTTGCCCACAGTTCAGCTCCTGTAAGTGGCACAGGAACATACAGCAGTGACAGTCTACTTGCTGCTGCTCTTTCTGCATGACAGCATATGAAGATACAATGAAAAGGGTGGATTCACCTGAACCTTAAAAGCTACTTAGAAAACCAGAAGACTTCTTGGAAAAGGTTTGCAGCTTTTGCATCTGTTTCCATTATGATGACTTCTGAGCCTGAACACTTGCTCATGATTTTTCTAGTCTACTAATTCCCCTATTTTTCCTCAGCTACTGTCAGAAGTTTGTGCCAGTGTCATTTGGCAGGCCTGGCCCTTGGAGGGAGCTGTTCCTTCTCCTGATGACAGCTGCCTTGGCCTCTTCCGCTGCCAAGGCTTTTCAAGATGTGAAGATGAGGAAACTGGCAGCAATGTTGAACAAGATTTATTCAGCAGTTAGTTATCGCGGAATCACAGACCCACATAGGCTGGAATGGGCCTCCAGAAGCTGCCTGCTGTGACCCTTGCTTAAAGCTGGGCCAGTGAGAACAGGTTGCTCAGCAGAGCTTCAAAATCTCCGAGGATGAAGATTCAACAACCTGTCTGGGCTATGACAGTCTGCTCCACTGTTTGACCACTCTCACAATGAAAATTTTTTTCCTTATATCTACCGGTAATTTCTCCGGTTCCAGCTTGTGTCCATTGCATCTTGTTGTAGTCCAGTCCACAGCAGCTTGTTGTAGCCCTGACCACTGCACTGCTAAGAAGAGTTTGGCACCGCCTTCTCTATACCATCTCATCTGATGGCCCTTTGCTGGGCTCACCCCAGCACGTCTATGTCTTTCCTGTACTGGGAAGCCTGAAACTGAACCCGGTACTCTGGATGTGCCTCCCCAGAGCTGAGCAGAGGGGAAGACACACTTCCCTTGACCTACTGGCAACACTTGCTGATACAGCCCAGCACACTGCTGGCTTATGTCCCACTCGTTGTCCACCAGGACCCCCAGATCCCTTTTTGCAGACCTGCTCCCCAGCCAGTCAGCCCCAAGCCTGCACTGGTGTATGGAGTTGTTTCTCCCCAGGTGCAGGACTTTGCATTTCCCAGTGCTGAACACCATGGGATTCCTGTTTGCCCCATTTCTCCAGCCTGTCCAGGTCCCCCTGCATAGCAGCCTGCCCTCCGGCAAATTGACCACTTCTCTCAGTTTGATATAGTCCACAAAATTGCTGAGAGTGCACTCTGTCCAATCATTCACAAAACTAGTAAAGACGCTAAAGTGTTGGCCCCAGCGATGGTCCCTGAGGGTTGTTGGACTTTACACCACTGGTCACATCCTTTGAGCCTTCATGTCCAGCCAGTTTTCCACTCACCATCCACTAGTCCATATCTCACCAGTATGGCTGCATGGATATTGTGGTGGATAGGTGCTAAAGTCAAGGTAAACAGCATCCCCTTCTCCACCGAGATGGTCATCTCATCATAGAAACTAGCCAGGTTGATCAGGCATGATTTGCCCAGTCACCTTCTTGCCCTTCACATGATCAGAAATTACTTTCAGGAGGATTTGCTTCATGATCTTCCCAGGGGCTGAGGTGAGTCTTCAGTAGTAAATGTAGAAAGACTCAAAACATTTCAGACAGGGAATAAAATATCAGCTCCTAGAAAAGAAGTAATAACCTTGTAAGTGTCCAGAAGTATACTTGGAAAAGTGGGCTAAAAAACCCAGGGATAATTGTACTTCCTTTACAGGAACTGGGGGTGCATGAGAGCAACAAAGGGACTGTCACCACCACGGTGGTGGTGTGAGGGGTGCTGCACTGAGAGTCTCTCCCACTTAAACTTCCAATGATGAGACGTCAGCCAGCGCTGCCACAGCAGTCCTACCTGCGTCCACCTCCGCACTACGTCGGTTTGTAACCCCTGACAGTGAGGTCTCGGTCAGATCAGGAGCACTGGGTAGTCCGTGCTTAATTAAAAACCCATCTGCTTTTAATGCTTAAGTGTTAATTTACAGTTGTTAGTGGCATAGGAGGGATCTAGGGTGAAATGTACAGTATTCAGGGCAGGTGGTGAATCATTGGACTGCCTTCGGATTTTAGGAAACTGTTCATCTGCCTGCAGTGTTTCCTTCCAAGGATACTCTATTGAATTTTCCTTTTTTTTTTTCCTTTTTTTTTTTTGTTTTTGACTGGAAGGAGAGTAAGTACTCACAATCTATTCCTGCTCATTGTGCTTCTGGTAGCCAAAAAAATACACCAAAAATACCATTCATCTGTGCATAAAGATTACTAATTGTATTGCACCGCCTGTAGTATTTTATCAGAATGAAATTTAAGTAGATCAAGAAGCTCATACAAATGAAGATGCTCTAAAAGTTCATTCTCTTTCAAAACAGGTACTTTTTGCTGAGTTACCTGCTTTCTGGTTCTCAACTGATGAGACCAAACAATGCAACGGCAAAGGGCCAGGCGGGGAGCAGTCCAGTAAAGGCAGCAGTGAGGAGTAAAACAACACCCTGTGGAGCTAGGCAGAGACTGACATTTTGATTATCAATGCTAGAGACAAAGTCCTACTTCCCGTCGTATATGATATACTGCCGCTTTAAGAATGCATGTTATTGAATCTCCTGGATTAAAGATTTTAAAAAAATGTGTGCGGGAGGAACAGATTCAATAGGTGGCATTTTCATTCTGACTTCGTATTAGGGACAGAGGATGGCAGGATGGTTTTCTTAGCCCTGGTTTCACAAGGAACATGCCCACGTTCCCAGCCCTGTGCACATAGCCCCGGTGCACATCCCTCTTCAGCCTGGACTTTCCTTCTAGCAACCTTGAGTAAAAAGGTGACATACATTACAGTTTAAAGCAGTTGCAGCAGTATTTAAGAGAAATGGAGCCCTTCAAAATAGCATGCAACCATCCACCTCACTGGCATTCATTTTGGAAACAGGTCATTTTTATGAATGAACAGTGACTCATAAAGCCTGATCCAAAACTCACTGAAATCAAGGGGAACATTTCTTTCAGTTTCACTGGATTTGGGTCAGCTGCGTGATAGGCTGAAGGGGTTTGCACGCATCCAGCGAGAGCGTGGAGACAATTAAAAGCTTATCTGCAAAAATTGGGTTCACGAGATCCTGTTCTAAGGGATTGCCACTTGCCCTCGTAAGATAGTCTGCTGCCTGCTTTCCTGCCTGAACAATGAAATGAACCTGGTGGATTAGCTACTATAAAAAGTATAAATATTCTCCTTGAAAATATAAAGCTTGCCATTCTCTGATGTCTTCTGTTGCTGAATCCTCTAATAATTGAGACTGCTGTGCCAAGAAAAATTTGCAGGCTCCTTGGCAATTTATTGCAGTGTCTGAAAGGCTACCCATTACCCACTTGCTACAACCTTCAACACCAACTCACAGTGACCTCAGAAATTACATAGGGAACGAGCAGAATTTGTATGTGTTCATCCTATTAAAATTATTGCTGCAATAGAAGGACCATCTGTCCATTTAATGGGACAATCTGCTTTAAAATTACCTAACTCTCTTCTCAGCTAAGTATGTATATAATTTGCTCTTTTTAAAAAATGGTGAGAACGGGCTTCCCCCCCCCCCAAAAAAAAAAAAAAGACTAAGGAGAGCCTTTTCTGACATCATTTTGTCCTGCTTTCCTATGCTGTAGCACTGTTATCATCAGTGGGTTTGGTTGGTCCTAATTTGCCCCAGTTCAGTGGAGACCAGACCCGCTGAAGGCTGAGCCTGGAGTACATTTAATGACACCTGCATTGAATGGTCCTGGTCATCCCCTAAGGATATCCCAGACTGACTCACAAGGGCTTACTAGCCCAACAAAGGGGACGTTAACATTGATCAGGCTAATGGAAGAAAAGCTACAACCATGAGCCCATGCTCCCCTCAGAAGATGCTGTTTTGAACCTGTCAATCAGAGAAAATTTGGGCAGGATTTTCTGCTGCAGATCCCTTGGATTTGAGGGCAGCAAGGCTATATCTTTATTTAAAAGCAATACAGGGCAAGTGGCGCTTCACAGTTTGTATCCATCACTGCAGAGTCTCTTCTCTGCTTCCCTGAATCATGGTAACGTCATCCAGGGTGCCCGCGGGGAACCAGTCCTGCTTTGCACCCTCTCCAGTGCATGTACCAAACCTCTTCTGGATGTGCGTGAGTCTCCAGAAGGCAGCCTGTGCTACCAAAAAACTTCTGCATAAATGACATAAATACTGGCTATTGTTAACGTGAATGGCCGGTCTGGACAAGTCTTTAAGAATAAAAGCTGCTCTGAAATATATGGTAGGCACCCGCAAGAGGTTTTCTGGCTTCTGTTTATCTTCATTGTGTGCAGAGGTGCTTATTACCATTTGCATATAACTTTAGCTTGTCAAACTGTAATTTGTCTGCTTCCCAAATTAAAATGGACAATGGGAATATGGCCATTTTCCCAGCTCACAGTGCAATGCCGGCCATGTGTTACAGAGAGTGTTGATCCTCTAATCATGTAATAATGCAAATGGCTGGGAAGAAAAAGTATAATTAGCTCATTAAGAAAACAGAAAATCTCTTCTGTCAGGCCAGACCTGATTTAGCAATTTCATCACTCACGTCCAGTCAGGCAACACAAAGTGCAAAATTTCTTTTCATTTGGTTGTAGCCTACAAAAGGCATATGACAACCCCAGATGCAAAATTAAACTTGTAATAGGCTGCTGTGTAAGTCAGGCTTGGTTCCAGTTATTACTAAGCTCTTTTTTCAGGCTTAGATCTGTGATCCCAACCTCAAAGAGGTTGAGTTGGTGCAGATGCCGCCTTCTGTCAGGTTGTCCCTGTGACTGCAGCACCCGCTCCATACATCGCCTTGCTTCTTGGGCTCGCCGCTCCTCGTCCTCCCCACACCTGCCCACAGCACTGGTAGTGCAAACCCCCCAGCTCACATCGCTATGCGGTATAAAGCAAAGACAGTAAAAGCTTATAGTAACCCCTCCATGCACAGCCTGGGAGGATGTCAGAATAAGCATTCTTGAGAAATACATATTTTATTTCGGTGAAACCTGAAAAGTGCTAGGGCTGACCATTCTCTTTTTGATCACAAAGGTGAAAAGAGTGGAAAACCCACATTTCAGCTGAAAGCCACAATTGCTTTTCCACAAAACATCCAGTTACGATTCTTTTAGCTGGTCAAAATTCAGAATTTTGATATGGTGGGTAATTCTGATATTTAAAAGAAAAAAATCAAGTGTCCTGAAAAATATTCAACTGAGGTTGCGTTTTCTTGAGCAGTGGGACCCTAACAAAAATCTTATGCTCATTACTTTCACTCCTTTTCTGCTAATAGAGATGTCTTCCTACGGAGTGTTTCAATTTCCCTGAACAGGAATTTCCTAACAGTGAATAATGGTCTGCCAGAAACAACCAATTTACCAATTTTAATAACACCAAAGAAAAAGTATCATCTTTCCAGCAGAAGAGCAAGGTTATTTTAGCCCTCAGTTTTCCCTGCAGAAGAGAAGGTTTTTGCACTGTTCTGTACCTTAGGGCTGTGATGCAATGCCAGGTATTTTGGTGGAAATATCTCTCTCCTGCACTAATGCTGGTAAAGCTTGTACAGTCAAGGCCTGTTCAACCCTTGATCTTCACACTAATCTAACTAATCATCATGTCAGTGAGTGATAAGGAAACCTCTCACTGGGCACTTGTTTCAAAGGGAGAAATTCCAATCTTTTCTTTGCCGTCTGGCTGTGCAGGAAGAATAACACTGCCACTGGCATGGCAGGGGGGGGCACTGGGCCCTCAGTTTTCCCTGCAGAAGAGAAGGGTTTTGCACTGTTCTGTACCTTAGGGCTGTGATGCAATGCCAGGTATTTTGGTGGAAATATCTCTCTCCTGCACTAATGCTGGTAAAGCTTGTACAGTCAAGGCCTGTTCAACCCTTGATCTTCACACTAATCTAACTAATCATCATGTCAGTGAGTGATAAGGAAACCTCTCACTGGGCGCTTGTTTCAAAGGGAGAAGTTCCAATCTTTTCTTTGCCGTCTGGCTGTGCAGGAAGAATAACACTGCCACTGGCATGTCAGTGGGGGCCACTGCTTTTAATCCACTGTGCAGAGGGAGCAGAGGTGTGTAATGCAGGTATAGCTCAGGCTCCTCTCGTTAATATTTGGCTGCTTAAGGATTAGCTGTGCTTGGTCAAATGAAAATTATCCAGTATTGGTGAAGCACCCTCATCTGACAAGCCAGGATTCACGGGAACACTGAATGCAGATGGGGCTATGGAAAAACTGTCAATAAAATCCTTCTGCTAATATCAGATGAAAAGCTGTGAGCATCAGGATGCCATGGTAAAAGGCAAGAAAAATGTTTCCCACCATCCAGGGATAACAGATGAGGCAGCAGATGCCAGCATAACAACTGTGGGAGTGCAATACTTTATGTAGGGAAGTGGCACATCTAGGTGGGAAGAAAACAGAGCAAGTGAACCTGCTGCCAGAAGGTTCAGCAACATCTGCAGACCCTGGTGTGTGGTGCTAAGGCTTCCTTCCCCGTGCGAATCCCCAGCTTTGAGATCTTACCCTCCTATCTTGGTTCCTCACAATCTTCAAAGAGCAATTGGATTGTTCATATACTTGCATCAAATTTTAGAGAAGCATTATGTGAAGATCAGGAACTGAAGGAATAATATGTCAGTGTCCTTGAATAAATAAATGGCCCAAAGGATTGCTTTCTGGCTTTGCAGCTCACCTGCATCCCTGTACGTGCCAGGCAAGTCATTTCTTGAATCAAGCGCAAGAGATAACAGTGACTGAGTAGAAAAACCCACCAAGAACTCCTGAGAAGACTGCCAGCTCCAAGTCATGATCCAGACCCCCAAAATCAGGAGGCAATTGTTAAAAAAATTTCAAAGTAAATAATGTTTGATTCTTTTTCTCTCTCTTCTGTGCCTTCACAGCACACGTTATTAAGCAGTTCTCTGCAATTCCATTGCATGTCACGTAACTGCTCTCACAGTCACATCTTGGGGGTAGAGGAGTTAATTGTGTGACCACAATTTGACCGCATAATCATAAGATTGGGTGAACCGGGACTTCAGGAGAAATGCTGTATGCCATTCAAGCTTCATGATAACATAAGGAGAGTTGGCGACACTGTTGTGCTATCTCTGGGCAGCAGAGCGCTTGGTCAGGAATAGCTCTGCACACCCACAGCAAGCGACGGAGTCAGCAATTTCTTTAAGAAGTAAAGAGCAATTTTTGTATTACAAAGGACCATGTCTGGCAATTTTTTCAACCATCCGTAAATGTCAACTCTTATTTCATCCTAAGCTGAGTTTCAAAACGTCTTTAAGAAGTGGATTCAGCTTGCCCGCTGCAAAATGTCACCAGCCCCTAGCCTACAATCCACGCCAAGCACTGAACCCTGCGAGCCAGCTGTCTCACGGACACACACAGAGCAGAGCCACCTCTGGGTGCATCTGTTCCAGCCTTCGCACAAGAGTTACCCTCTGGGGCTGTGCCAGGATCTGCCATCTCCACTGGGTGCATCTCTGTGGAGACCTACCTTGTTCAGTAACATCAGCTCATCTTTCTTCTGTCCCTGCTTGTTGGGGAATTTTTATGGTACCCTTTGAGATGGCTCCAGGAGAGGTATTCCCACCAGCCAGAAAAACCCACCCTCCTTAGGCTCTTTACAGGGAGCACTGACCCTGCCTTTAAGCAGCATCGGTACCTAGAAATTCTGAAATGTCATGGTCTGTTGTGGAGAACCAGGTCACCTCCTGGTAATCCCTCTCTGTCATCAGGAGTACTGGTGAATACAGAGCAGCACTCCTCGCCTCACCACTGCCCACATCCACAGAGGTATGAAAGGCTAAAGTTCAGAGGGGGGTTTCTAAAGGCCCTCTGCCCCCTTTGAGGAACCAGATCATCTCTGTGGCTCATAACGTTTTGAAATATTAGTGTAAAAGTCCTTAAAGACCAACAGCATTGCATTTGCTGTCAGATCACAGCTGAGCGGAAAACACAGTAGGCAAAGAACTCCCTGCTGAGCCCTGAAGCTGCATCTCGTATTTGCAATGAGTTTACCAAATCAAATCACAGGGTAATTTATAGAAACTGAAAACTATGTAAAGTCTCACAGGCAATACTTGCTCTCAGATACAGTGAAGCATCTCGCGTTCAGCTCCAAGTGAGGAAGGGGTGTATACGATGGCACTGAAGGCAAGGCTCTAAAGAGCAGTGCAAAGCAGTAATAAAAGTGCACCAAAATGCCAGGAAAAATACATCTCAAGTCAGCTTAGTGCCTGAGTCGAGAAATAGACCCCATTTACAAGGTACAGCCAAGTTTGGGAACGCAATTGCAGGTAAAATAGTCAGATAGAGAAACAAATAGGTTCCTGCTTGAGAGATTTTCAAATCACATACCCCATCTGCAGCAAGCCCAGCAAGCTAAATTGGATTTGGACTTGCTGAGAAATCTTTAGAGAAATTATGTTTTCTTTTATTTCCCTGTGGATATACATTTTCATTGCTCTACCTCCCACCATCTACCAAGAGGACAGATAAGAATGATTGTCAATGAAGTGTAATGTCGTGAGCAACACGGGAAAAGGAAGCTGCTGCCTCAACATTTATGCTGATGTGCGCCTGTGAATTCCCGTCAGATGCGGGTGTAGCAGCACTCTCTCTAAGATGGTTCATTTTTGCATCAAAATTGATTGTGTACGAAGACTTACAACAGAAGTTTTCAAATTGGCCTCTTATTTGGGGCAAGTTCAGTTGCTTGCTCTTGATAAACATTGATACACCTCACTGATGCCGTAGGTGATACTTTTCTAAGAAGAGGACCGGGTTGTTTTTCTATGACAGGTTCTGGACAGTAAAAGACCCTGATTCAGGATGCATTTTGATCACCATCTGCACATGCCAAAAATCAGAAACCCAGAAGGAAAAAGATTAAGGAACATTTATTAATTTATTTTGTTTTCTAATCACTGACTTTGGAGGAAAAATAGCAAGAGAAACTACATGGTAATGTTCCTTGACAAGCGACGCTGTTACCAGCAACAAGGAGATATTATTTATTGACCGTAGCTAGAATGAATAAAGCTGCTTTTAAGCAGCTCTGCTCTCTTCTTGCTGATACAATAATAACACTTAGAACAGTAGATGGCTGCTCAAATCTTCCTAAGGCTACCAGAAAGAAAGGCTATGTTTTGACACCTTTCTGTGCAAGACCATATAAAGAAATGACAAGAAGATCTGTAACGCTGTGTTACTAGCTGTTAGGGACTCTGTTTCAAGATGAGTTTTCCTGGACCAGCTCAGTACAGAATTAAAATGGTTTGAGGGAGAGGTTGGACTGCTGAAACACAAGAATGGCAGACACTTATTTGCTCTTTTCTATGATCACCTGCTTCAGGGGAGGACCTGTGGCTTGGATTTTCAAAAATGCCTATTTAAGGACCATTAAAATCCACACAAATTGACATTGATCATCTAAAGTTGCAGACCCCTTCTGCAGAGGTACTTTGACATTAACTTTCACCAAGTGCCCCTTACTTTTTGCTGCAATTAAATGTGGACTGATTTAGAGAGGGATTTGTCTGCATTTGCTGATAATTACATTGTATTTTCATTACTAATTTATCTAGCGG
The DNA here is from genome assembly GCF_000699145.1 of Aptenodytes forsteri. Classification (NCBI taxonomy): domain Eukaryota; kingdom Metazoa; phylum Chordata; class Aves; order Sphenisciformes; family Spheniscidae; genus Aptenodytes; species Aptenodytes forsteri. The sequence continues at coordinate 228,410 of NW_008795554.1, forward strand.
CATTCTGCAAATGTAAATTAAAACAAGATAGATTATTCTTTTAAATGGAAATTTCATAGTCAAGTTACCATGACAAGAAACTGACGGTAGTGGTGCTTTCTACTTAGATCAAATGTCATACTGAGCAAGATGAAACATTGCATGGCGATGAACATGCAAAGAGAATTTATTGAACTGTCAGTCTCCTATTTCTTGTGCAGTTCCTAACTCACAAGGCCACATTTTAACCTTTTATGCCAAGGAGGGTTGTAGGCAGAGTCCAGCGACAGCCTTTGCTCGGCAGGAGGAACAACTCCTCTTCCTCCTTGCCTCTCACGGCTGGAGCTCAGAGACATCCCCTGCGCTGCTCCAGATGGCAGCAGCAGCTCCTTCTCAGATGTGCTGGAGGTTGTGAAATCCCTGCAGGCAATGTGGGAGCCTTTTGGTGTGAAGTTATGGCCAAGATGAAACTCCATAGGTATTTCCTTGTTCCTCTTCACTTCTTTCCTCCATTTCCTTCTGCTTTTTCCCCTTCCAGCTTTTACTGCTTTTCCCTTTGTATTTTTTCCTTATGGGTCTTTTAATCTTTGCATAACAATTTCCCTGGAAATACCATGACAGCTCTGGCATTTTAGTCAGCAGAAATCTGTGAGCCAATAACCTTCTCTATTATAAACAAGAAAACATGAAGGAGACAGGTAATTTCATCTGCACATTTCTCCATTTTGCCCAATACTGTAATAACAGGGTCCAACTGAAAGTAAGTATTTTGTGCTTTCCAACCCGACGATGCATTGTACAAAATTTATTGAGTTACACCACATCATTTTTTTTGGAAGAGAGTGTAAAAATAGTATTTGTCTCATTCCCAATTAATTTCTGAGAGAAAAGTATTATGATGTACTAACTGTGTTATGAATCATGACATCTACTCATTTAATGTCTTTTGCACTGCAAATGTATGCCATGTAATTGCAGATATGCAAATATAAAAATTTGGCAAAAGACAGTTTCCTTCAAATATACCCCATGTGAGAGGAGATAATAGCTCATTGCAGGTTACAGAGATACCAGCTGTAAAAAGAAACGATGAAGGCGAAGTCTGTGTCCAATATTAACTGTGAACCTGAAGGTCTGTCAAGTCCAGGCAGCCTGAGGCTGCTTAAAATTTAATAGCACTCCCCTGAGAAAGTCTAAATGAGCCAGCTGTCCTCAGGCAACTTCAAACATGGGATGCCACCTACTACAGGAGTGCCTTTCATCTGCCATGGACACTGCACGGCGGTCTGTGCGCATCCAGCCTGACATCTGCAGGGGAAAACGATCACAAACATGAAGCATAACTCTGGGAAAGTTAACAGGTTTGGGAGAGGGATATTCCATAAGCATAGGAAAATACCCTCAAAGCTTACCTTACGGGAGTAGTGATGAAAGATCCATCCCCAAAGAAATTCTGGGAGTAGTTTTCATCAGCACCCAGTTCCATTGGGTCCCAGATTACTGGAATTTTTAAAAGGTGGTAAAATGTTTGATGTGTACCAGAACAAGGCTGAGATGATGTTTTTGTGTTAATAGGTGATGCAAAATCCTCTGCAACCCATGTTGTACTAACTAACCTTCAGCATAAGCCACAGGATTTACAGATGAAATATAAAGCTCTGTATCCAGCTCTTAAATTCCAACACAGCATTTGGTGTCAACAGTGATTTGCCATCTGAATGAAACACCATTTGGTTTACAAGTGATAAAGCAAGACTGATCAGCCAGAAAAATATGGTAATATTGTGGGTAATATTTCCATTGGGAAAACAATGGATTAGGATGTTTGTTGATAATAATTTCACACTGGCACCACCTAGAAACTTCACTTTCTCTCCACTGAAGTGGCACTCCTATTCTGTGAGATGAAGGATTTAGGAGAGTTTCTGGGTCTGAAATTATTCTGCAAGGCTCAGATCACTGCAATTGATGGTTTGGGAGGCATTTAAAATGCCTTTGAAGAAACAATTTAAATGCATAAGCTCTAGGATAACCTGAGAAGCGATGAGATAAGAAAAGGAATAAAATAGTGAGATATTCTGTGGAAAGATGGAGGTATAGAGAGAGACAGCATACTGTCAACTTTCATTGTCGGCTTTGAAAGCCCCAAGATACCGAAGCATCAGACACAAATCACATAGCGTACACTCAAAAGCACCAAGACTTCTCTGTCCTGGTGGGGCTCTGTTGGTTTAAACGGAAATAATCTGCATTCATAGCGGGTTTGGAGGAATCAGAATCGCTGCCTAAAGATAGCTTTGAGAGTTTTGGTGAACAGTTGAAGGCCTCTTACTGAAAGATCTCAAAGCACAAAGTGAACGAACCCGCCTTTACCTCCTTCAGATGTTCCTAGCAGGAAACTGGGAGAGGCTTCCACATTGCCTGGCTTTGGGGCACGTGGGGCACTTTAAAAACAGAGTAGTGAACTAATTGTATGAAAACAGAAGCGAGTTGCATACTTTCTAAGCATGTGACAATATAATACTGCTATAATACTCCAAAAGCTTTCTTGACCTTTTTACAGGAACTGTTTGTCCTTCCTCAATCCATTGAACAGCTTCATGCAGGAGGAATTATTCTAGATATTTCTTCCACTTTTCCTTCACCCTTCAGGTGCTTTGAATTGATTCATGCTCCATGGCAGTTCCTGGAAATTAAAATATGAAGGAGAAAAATAGGTGCCAGAGTAAAAATAACAGCTGATGAAGCACAGTTTAATATCCATAGTTTAATATCCTAGTTACTGTAGCCAAAGCTGAGAGTCCCCATGGATCAGCCTGCATTTTTACTTATATTCTAAGGATGGGGTCCAGTCCACCTAAGTCCAGCTGTCTCAGGTCACTAAGTCACTTCAATAGCTTCTTTGATATCTAATGGGGATAAATAGACACCAGTAAAGATGAATTCAACCCACCTTACACCTGTGGGTCAAGAGAGGTTACATGAATCACCCTCTGAAAGTGCTCTCTCACCCACTGACTGCAGAAAGAGGCTTAGGGACAAGTTTAGTCCAGATACCTGCATTTAAGTAAAGTATTAGATGAGATGAATCCCAACTCTCAACGGCAACACGTTTCTGAATAAATACCATGACAGAGGTGCTAAACAGCTGTGTTAATACCTCGAACATCTAAACTCTCCTTCAACCCATTCCACACACACCTGCTAAGATCATCATCCATATTCGTTTGGGTAATTTTCACTGTGTCTGGGAACCTTTTCCCTCCTCTCCCACAGCTCTACGACATTAACATCCTCTGCTTTAAGACATGCTGCTGCCAGCTCCTCATTCATCTATTCCTGCAAGCAATTTCCCCAGTCCCCTCCACTACCTAATGAAGGATGATGCAAGCCTGACGGCCTGTATTTTCCACTGCCTCCAGAAATATTTTAAACTTTGCAAAAGGAGCTGCATAAATTTTTCCCCTGGCCCCCTTCAACTCTCATTCCTGAGATCTCTTCGTTCCAGCTGCAAACGACCAAGCAGAGAGCAACTCCAGTGTGGTGTCTGTGATTGCATGCATATTGGTATCTGTTGTATATATCTGTGTATGGACAGATATATACACACAGATACACTTTTATCTGCACATGAAAATAAAAATCTAGCAAGTGTGTTATAAAGGTCCTACTCCATCAGACATCCCTGTACATCAGGATCCTCACACCTGCACACAGGTACAAAGATCTGGATCTGGATCTGCAAAGCCTGTGCAGCCCACGGTCCCTCTGAGATGTCACTGAATTTCATTCCTTCAGAATGAAGGAATTTTAAGGAGCTGTCAGAGAGTCTGGCTTTTTGTATACACCCCACTCAAGAGGAATGAGATGATAGAATAGGTTTGAAATTTAGAAAATGACCACTGTTGATGAGGCTTAAAAAAAAAACAACAAGCAAACATGACTGTGTTGAGATCTTGGAGTTGAATGAAATACACACTCTACATTAAAATCAAACTCCAAAACTGCTTTCAGGCTCTCAACCTTGAGAAGAAGGCTACAGAAAATGGGAGAAAGTAGAGTGCTTGTTTGGGATTTTTGCTCTCAGCGGTAGAAATCAATGCATTTGAGAAGCAGCAGGTGAGCTTTTGATGCCCTTGAAATTTCTAGTACTTCAGCAACTGATTTTCCTGAAGAGACTTGGCTGTGAAAGTGCTAGCAGGAAAACGTGGATCCTTGCGAGTGTATCAGGCAAGCAGACAGTTAGCTCTTTACAAAACCTTAAAGAATGAAACATTGCAAATATCACATTATTTTTAAGAACTGGAAAACTCTACCAGCAATTATAATCTGCAGTGCTGCATCTTTTAAGAGCTCAGCAGGCAGTTCTTCCTGAATCAAATGGGTTTAGTGCAGTGTTACCAAAATGCTGCAGATAATGTAAATGCAAAATGTATTATAAAAGTGGAACTAAGATAAATAAGGGAAGGAAGAAAAAATTCTGTGTTCAGAAGTTAACCAAAAGAATGTCTTTTACAGAAAAGATGCAAAGAAAAGTTTGAAAAAGCACTGAACTCCCTATGAGCAACCTTCAGAAATAGAACAGGAGCAAGCTGTAAAGACAGGGATGTTTTGTGGACTGGTAAGAAGGTATTGGCATTTCATCCTCTACTGATTTAAGAGCAGAAACATTCCCAACTGAGCCCTTTTTAACATCCAGCATTTAAAAGTTCGATGGTCTTAGGCCCAGCACCATTACTCAAAATGGGCATGAGTAAATTTGCTCTCTGAGTAGACAGACCCGTGCCAGTAAGAGACCGGGGAGCTAAAACACCCCTATGTGCAGGTCTCTGACACCTTCAGCAGTGGTCAATGCAAAACAAGGCCACAAGTCACACTGGAAAGGGAGGAATAAACTGGTCAATGTTTCCCATTCTTATGTTGGTGGGCATTCACTTTCCACAGCATTCAGGGTTGCTTTTATAAGTGAAAATAGTCAGCTTCTAGGAAAGAAAGTATAAAAGAAAATCATTCAGGACTGAATTCTTCATTAAAATTTCTCAGAATTCCTATTCTTAAAATAAATTTTTAGGAACTGTCCTTAAATATCAAGGCAAGCTTGACCACCTATACTGGAAATACCCACAAATAAAAGGCTTGTGCTATCCTGTATTGAGACTCTAAATTTAATGATACCACAACAAAGTTGCCCCCAGTGTTAAATGAAAACCTTACAAACCTATATGCATGGTACTGGTAATGGCACAGAATGATGCTAGTGTATAATGAAATTCTTTGTGCAAGCTGTTAAAAATACTTCCTTAAAATATTTGTAGAAATGTTTCTTTGAATACATATATCATGATTCAAGGAGATTCATACAAGACTCCTACATGTTACTGCAGCATGATTAAATGTCATTATTGTTGTTCTTTTTGTTGTTGCTATTATTATTTTTAAAATCGCATGTTGTCAGTGGCTGGGGGGGCCTGTACAAGGTGTGCACAAGAAAGTCATAATCTACAAACTTATTGGGACCTCTGTGCCAAGACTCATCACCCACAAAAAATCAGTGTCATAAACACTGTGGGTCCAAAGGAGTTAATATTTGGCAGAGAAGCAGGATGGAAAGAAGTTTTGGAAGTGCCAGTCCCTAAGAGTGGAATTTGAATGAATGGAGAGAGTGCTAGTGATGACAGATGGCAATCTGCAAGTTTTCTTTATTCCACTGAAGTATAGGTGATTAAAAAAATGTTGTCTCTTTCCAGAAAGCAGCAGGTATGGGAACTTTACCATACAACTTTTTTCCCATCAGAAATCAAACCTGTGCCAATTATGCTGGGTTATTTTCTAGTGTAATTTCTATATCCACTGAATATAAAGTTGAATAGAAATAGCCAAAACCATGTATAAAGCAATTTTTCTTTCAACCTACCAAATGAGACACCCAAACAAAAGAGCCCTGTTAGCCATAAGTCGCTCCCTTTGTTCTTAACTTTGATCTCCATCCCTTTGCTTCCAGCTCCCCACCTGGTCACTTCGGGAGTTTGTCCCCTCAAGGTCTTTCACTCTGACTCACTGGCCTTTGAAAGCACAGTCCTTTTTCCAAAACTAAGCACAGCCTAGTGTAGAAAGTACTTTATGTTAATGCTCCATTTGTGAATTGGCTTGGCTATTCAGAAAACTTAAATACGACCACTATCCACAAGAGCCACGTCTTCAGCTGGCTCCCATTTGGGGAAGAGGTAACTCAGTGCTAATCCACACATCATCCTCCGAGGTCATTTGATGCCACAGTGGGAATCAGTCTTCAAGGCATCTTTTGGACAACGTTTCTGCATGACCCTCTGTAACTCATTCTCCTCCCTAACACTTTTGCCATAACAACAGGGAATGTTTTGGAGCTCTCAGTTAATAGAGAACTCACAGTGAGACATCAGACGCATCTTTTCACTCACTGCCTTGCTTTCCACTGTGCTCACACTGTTAATATTGTAATATCTAGTACACAGCAAGCCAACATCAGACAACAAGGAGAATTAATTATCATAGGCTTTGGGGCTTTGAATCACATACTATCTACCAACGTTTTTGTCTGGAACAACCAAACCCTTGCAAGAAGGCTGAAACATATCATTAAATCCCAAGGAGACATTTCGAGGGCAATATCTCAGTAGCAAGTAGAAAGGTAACTTTTCTTTGGTAAGTTAGTTAAAAGAAAAAGAAAGGAAGATCCATCCAGGAGTGTTGCCTATTCAATAAACACCCCTGGAGTGCACAAAAAACTCAGGTACAGGCTCAAAATGAAGTGATTTCACAGTAATGGTGTGACACTTTTGCAACCAATAGCATAGTGACACCTGCTGATGAACACATAGATTGCAAATACTTGCAAGATGAAAGGCTGGTTCACATCTGCATGAAGCCTGTTTTATCTTGTGTCTCTGAGCTCACACAGCTACAGTATTACTGAAAGCGCATTACCAAGAGCACCGCAGACCCCCAGCCCTTCCCCTCAGCCTGTGCCTGACGATGCCGCTCTTTGGCCATAACGAGCTCATTTGCTCTCTAAATTTAATGCCAACCTTTTTTTTTATGGGACTACAGGTAGGATCATGACTGTGTGAGGGAGGATATGTTATTTTTCTGGACATAACACACAGTGATAACGACACCTGCTTTTTGCAGTGTCAAAGCACAAAGGACTTTTCAGTTTGTAAATTAAGGAACTGCCTTTGGCTGGTTCCCCAGTTAATTTCTAATTGTTTGCAAATGATACCCTGGGGATGCATCTCAAGACAGGAGCAGGATTAAGAAACAAAGTTGGAGGGCTTTAACTGCTTGTTGGAACCTGAAAGCAGAGATTCACTCAGTCCCACTGTTTGATGTACTGTCACGCATTTCCACCAACTGGATATATACGTCCTTAACTGTGTGTTCAGGCCACATTTCTACATTTCCACATTTCCCTTCAGTCACACAATGGTGGAGGAAAGGCAGGGAGTCACTTCAGTTACTACTAGGCAAGGTTAATTTATATGCAGCTCTAATTTATATGGGGCCCTGAAGATCTGGATCCTTTTTTCTGGCTCTACCATTGAGCTTTGCAATGACCGTTATCAAGGCACTCCTCTTGTGTTAGGTCCAGTGTGCTGTTACCTCCTTCAGTCGTGTCTGTTACCTTCTCAGTGATAAGCTCTTTCGTACTGCCTGATTTGGGTCTGTGTTATAAGCCCTCAGGGTTTTTCCAAACCCTGCTCACTATAAAGAACAGCCCCAGACCCACTGAAAAAACAAGACTTCTCAACAGGCAAGGGATCAGTTTAACATTGACAGAATAACGAGGTAATAACCAGTTTTGTAACAGGACATTTTATAAACATTTAGATCCCAATATTTCCTAAAACCTTAAAGGCAATCAGCTCCTGCTGCTATAGTAATTCTATTACTTTTGACTCAATGATTGATTAAAATCAGTCAACAAGAAGAGCATAAGGGCAGAAAAAGACCCCCTTGTTATATGTCATTGGGCAGGATTTAGGGGGAAGTTGGTACACCGTCATTCAGGCTGAGGGATGTCACGCCAATGTGGTTTTGAAATTTTACCTGAACTGTGTTCCTCCACCACAGTCACGGTCACAGCTTGGGAGGTTCTTGGTTGGGAGCTGGTGCAGCAGGAAGCACGAGCACAGCAGCCACTTCTCAGGCTGGCTGGAAGCTCGAACCGGAGCTTCCTGGGATCCCGTAAGGCACATCCCATGTGCTTTCACCGAGCACAGTGAATTTTCCTGAGAGGAAATTCTGCCTTCATCGGGGCATCTCGTAACTTATTTGTCTTTGGCCTCCTTTCAAATGAGGGCATAGAGTCTGGTCCTTGGGGCTCTTGCCTTAGCCCAGAGCTGCGGTCCAGCCGCACACAGAGTTGGCAGAGAGGTGGGGCACTGCTGGTACTCACCAGATGCCCAGTTTTATACACCGACCCGCCTCTTTTGGTATGTCCGGCTACAGACATGGCAGTGAGTGAAATACTGCAACACAGGACATGCAAAAATCGCTCACCCCTGGCTGTCCCTTTGTTTGGGTCTTTTGCCACCACACACCCCGGGGGGGTCAGCATTTGTCATCCCACCTGCCAGCAGCCTCCGGAGGAGCTTGGAAACCCCAATTCTGAGCTATTATGCAGAAAGTTCATTGGTCACTGCAAGTATTTTTTGGCATACCACTTTGCACACACTAGTGTCCAGAGATGGCATTACCCTTGGATTTTCATGGTATCATTTTAAGAAGAAATTTGGTACCTTTCACAAGATGACAATATATTAAGTACTGAGTCATCAGCTCTGCAGTGGTGTGTAAATTTATATGTATACCATGAAAAACATTTTTAATTGGGCTCCTTTCAATGTGTTGAGAATCACTCCATTTCATTTAATACACCAATAAAATCCCAACAATGCAATAGATGCTCTTCTTGCTTTTTTGTTGGAAAGGTGCCAGGACAGGCTCCCTGTTTTACAGATTCAGCTAAATGCTAACACTTTCTCACCTTCAATATCTCCTAAAGCCAAGAGTGGCTCTAATAGTTGCCATAAAAAATGAAAGCTGGTTACAGCAATGAAATACCATATCCATTTCAAGTCTAACTCGCATACAGTTATGCAAGACGCATCTGGATATTTATATGGCAATTTGTTAGAATTGCACAGTGCTACGGGAAGGCAAACTCCACGGTGTTCATTTATTGTCTTCCCTCTGCTTTATTTCACATTTCCCAAAATATATGCACATCATCTTCTTTTTTTTAAACCTACAGGTTTGGAGTTTGCAACTTTTTAAGTGATCTTGTTCTCCTGCAACTTGACCAAAACTATTTACAAAGTTTCTAATGATCTCAAACAGAGAAGCCCTTGGGTGTCTTAAAAATGCTGCCAAGCACCTTTCTGCCTCTTTGGAGGACAGAACATCTTTGAAAATCAGGCCCCTCACCCTCTTTAAAATGGGAAAAAAACATAGGTTTTAGGCTTTTGCATTTCTAATCTGAATCCTGTCCATTGCTTTTTTTGACCGATCTGCAGCACCAGCCAGCAGCTGAGGCTCCAGTTTACCTGAGCCTTCCCCAGAGCGCGACCGGTGGGTTTAACCACAGCCTACAGCCTCCCAGGACTGGCGCTGCAGGAAAAAGCCAAGCAAAAACCAGGGCACATCCCCAACAAGAGAAAAAAAACTTCCCCCAAATGAAGGGTGTGCTGGTCTTTGACGGGAGCTGTGCTGATCCTGAAACAGGGCTGTAATCCCCCTGTTAGCTGGCATAGATATAAACAGGATGAATGATCATGACGCTAAATCTCCTTGTGCCTCAAAATTCGATCAGCAAAGCCTTCTCTTCCTGACTGCTCTGTCTAGTCTTCAGGAAGCCAAAATATCCTTCATCATAGCAAGACTCAGTAAGCAACAAGGACCAATTCCACCTGTGGGCACCTTCAGTAAGTTATTATTTATTAAAATTCATCCAACTAATTTAAACAACATGATGGTCTGTGAGAGACTCGTACTGAATTCCCTCCCTTCCCTGCCAAAGGAGGTGTTATCTGAACAGCTGTGTCTTCCCTTTCCCAGCTGATTTCCCATACTGTCTCTAGTGACATTTAAACCATCTTAATTATTGTCTTTGGCAATTGTACAAGGAAAATAATTATTACAGTATTTATCTTCATTGCTTAAATGCTGCTGGGGAGAGGAAAGATGCCTTTTCTTAATTCTTTTGGCAATACTTAAAATTAACACACAGTTTCCTATTAATTTAGATTTTTATACTTCTTTTAAAGGCATCATCTTGCCTGCCTCATACAGCAGCTGGAAGGGAAAGCGCAGCAAAGAAAATATGGTGAAAATTCCCTTTTTCCTGATTGAAAATGGAGTTGGAAAAGAAACAGATCACATCCAGTATCTGTGAGAACAAATTTTACTAATTAAACTGTTATTATTAATGGAATCAAGCTGTCATTAACAGCAGATAACTATGTGCGTTCAGCTGTGCCCGCTCGCACCCTTCGAGGTGGGATCTGGGGGATCCGGACAGGATGGGAGGAACCAGGCGTGCAGAAAGCTGGGAGGGCTGCCCGCTTGCCTGGCTGCCAGCCCATTCCCAGAGCCCGTTTAATGTTGTCAAATTAGCATCTTCCAGTGGCAGACATTTCCCACTGAATATTTCTGCCCAGCATGAGGGCTGGATGTTATGTGAGCTTCAGTACTCGCAGTCTTCATTCACTGTCTAGTGCCCCTTCCCTCCTTGTATAAGTTAACAGGCATGTCTGACCTTCCCGCTGTTTTATGGGGGCATTAGGAAGAGATGCTCTCGGCAAAGATAATTACTGTGTGCGGCAGTGCAGAGCTGTAAATGCAAGAGCAACATCACAGCTCCAGCAGTAGACCTCTCAAGAGAATTGTAGGCATAGTGTCAAAAATATATTTTAATTGATAAGAAATACTGCATTTGTTGCCTCCCTGAGGGCAGCATACAAGCCATGCACTTAGCGTTTCTTACAATCATTTTTAAAGATGTAAGTCCCGATTTGGGAAGGTCTCATGCTTCATTGAGACCATGGGGAAAGTCCCATCGGAACCAAAAAGACTGGACTCAAGCTTGCCACTAGCCCCGGGCAGGGACATGGGCTGAGCAGACGTCCTTCTGTCGGGGCAGAACGGGCATGGGCAGCAGCACCCGTCCGTCTCTGAAGGCAGCAGCGCTCTTTGCTTGCAGAGAAGAGCAACGTGCTGTAGCTCAGAATATTAAGTTGTTTATATTCCCCTAACCTAAAAAGGCATTGCCTTCCAGATTTATCGAGGCAGTGGCAATTTTTCATGTATATTATGTCCCTTATTTTGAGATACTTGAAGATGCTGTTTCCTTGTTACGGTGTGGAGACATTTCACATCTATTCGGGCACGTTGGTGCAGTTTTGGGCAATTTTCTGCATATCTCATGATGCTATTTGCATCACGCTGAAGACGGGCAAAGGCACTGCCTAACCTGTCAGGTCACAACATCACACTTTGCGTCCAGAGTCAACGGCAGAGTCCAAACCCTGCCCAGGCCCCTGGAGGGCAGCGGGTTGAGATACCAGGCACTCTGCAATACCTCCAGCCTCTGCTTCTCAGTCCATCGTTACCACCAGAACCACACAGAGAAGGCAAATAACTCCAGACAGAAGCAGGGAAAATCCACCTTGTCCAAGGCGTCCTGCTGGTATTTTCCCAAGTTGGACAGACTGGGCAGACTGGTGTTTGCAAAGATTTTTTCCCCTCTCACTCAAAACCTCATCACAAAATGCTGCACTTTCTGTTCTTGCTTTTTTCTCTTTTGTCTGTAGGAAATTATTTTGGAGGGAACTGGTGATGTTAGCAGCTGCTCTTCATACAGAATTGGCGGATGAAGCAATTCTGCTCTTTTTCTGAGCAAGGGAGCTGGTGTGGGAAGAGCCCCTGAGGCCAGGTGGGAGCTGCCCCGAGATCATGTTAGAGAACACTTTCTTGAGGACTCGATGCATGTGCAAAAGGGGCTGTGCTGTTTGAAGGGCTTTGAGCATGTGTGTGCATGTGTGCCAGCTATTGCAGCTAGACGGAGTTTAGAAATAGGCAGTAAAGGCAGAAAAAAACCACAAGGTCAACCCAAGAACAGTGAACTGTCAGAAAAAGCTGAAGGGATGTGCTGTGGGGGCACAGTGCTGGCTGGAAACAGAGGTTTAAAAAATGGAAGAAGGAGATGAATGGCCTCCAGGCATTCATAGCGACTACGTTCAGCAAGACACACACTTACACACTTCGTAAATTAAAGGGCAGCACCGAGGACCGTACCCGACTTCATCACCGAGCTCTTCCCCCAGAGGCGGGGAAGTGGCCCCTTCCCCTAAGGGGTGTCCACAGCCTCAGACATCACCCCCGGGGCCACTCTTCTCACTTCTGGGGCTACAAGGGCAAAGGGGTGCCCACCTTTAGCATTTCATGGCCCACTCTGCGATCCGATGCTGAGAGCGGCCCCAGACAGGCAGTGACTACCCATCTGTGTGATTGCCTCGCCACACTTCTCAGCCTCCTCCTCCACTCCTTCTTCTCCATTAGCAGGACTGCTTCATTGCATTTGCAGCTCTTAAACCAGCTGCAATCTGAATTCAGGGCTGTTTAATGGAAACCGTGATTTTAGCTGCTTTAAATGCCAAGATAGATCTTGCCTGTGGGTGCCTTTCAACTGGTTTTATCCTGGTTCATATTTGCTTAATTTGCAGGAGAAGCTGCAAATCAGACCAATTTTAGTCTAATGAAGTAGATTTGTCCTACTTTATCCAATTTAGGATTTTTTTAAATGATCTGACTTAAATTAGTGTACTATCTGTGAGCAGACTACCCCTGTCAGGACAAGGAATCAGGAGTCACTGGCAGTGCGGAGCACCAGATTTCTCTTGCACAGGATACAAACAATACAACCACAGTGCTATTTTTCACATTAAATATAGCCCTAATTAGTTTCTATAGGATTTTTTTAATTTGCCACTTGTATGTCTGTATTTTAGCCCACGTGCAAAGAATAAAAAAAAGCTTGTATACAAGGTCAGTTGGAAAACACAGTCCCTGCTGCTAACTGGAAATCCTATTTGCGCATTCCCTGTTACAGGCAAATCCTCATCATTTAGGGTCCTGGCAATACTGAATGGAAACCTCTTGTTATGAGTCCATGATTACATCGTGCTGTTGTCTTACTGATATCAGGGCACATCCTACCAGTAAGATGGCCTCCAGTCTATTCCTCACAAAACCAAAATGAGATCGTACAGCACTTCCTCCTGTTGAATGAGCTTGCCTTTAACGAAGAATCGCTGACAGCCATAACGAATCCTCCCACCGCTTGATTAGCATCATTAAAGAGTGAACTGCAATGGGCAGAAGATGAACCGATTAAGTTCAGACAGTTGACACAAAAAAAAAAAAAAGGGAAGGATCTCCAGGGAGTATGGCACGCTCCAGTACCTGTGCCAGCAGGGAGAGCGGGGAAGGATTGGGATGCCTGGCTGGGGACCGAAGACCGAGGAGCGGCTGAGCACCCCGTGGTCAGCCCGGCAAGGCACCATGTCAGGGCATGGGCAGCTCTGGGGTGCAGAAAGGGGATGTCACCCCATCCTACCACCCCATTGCCAGCCGCTGGCAGGGCCACACTCCCCACTGCCCGGCAGCGCAGTGCAAGTCAGGGGAAGAGGCAGAGGTTCCCAGACAGGTAATACCCCTCTTCCCCACACATTTCTGGCATGCCTGGCTTTCCCCCCAGGGAGGTTTGTTGTGCTGTGTTTTGGTTTTTTACTTCGGCTCATGTGCTCACGTAAGTCAGTAACTAGAACGTATTTTGACATGAACTTAGAGCATTTGAAGCCTATTTTGACAGGAATTTAAATTTGTCAAGAGTGATTACTCCTTTTTTTGCTCTACTTCATTTAACAGAAATTCCGTGAATGGAGTAATTTGATGACTTCCCCATCACTAGGACACTTCCCTGAGACAGATTTAAGTCCCCTCAATCCAGCGGGGCATGTGCTTTGGCCACCGGCAGGGGGGGTTGGAAGGGACAGGCGGGGAAGGTGGCTCGCAGCACGGCCGTTGCTCGC
>NW_008795554.1:242599-293433 GCF_000699145.1 Aptenodytes forsteri
CCTTTGCTCCCCCCTGCCCCCAGCCGCCGCTCCCGCTCACCTCGCTGCAGCCACCCGAAGATCCGTACTCATAGACCAGAGTGATGTTAAAAAATAACTTTCCTAGATGAGGGACCAAACCCAACAGGAGCACAAGGGGGTGGGGGCCAGTCACACCCATTTCCAGCAGCAGAGTGAATTTAGGGGAACACCAGCAAACACAGAAGCAGAGGGTTTTATGCATGACAGAGGCAGAAAATATCAGAGGCAGATGACCAAAAGGGAATAAAAAAGACCTTGTGGATGCTTTTTGCAAATAAAGACTACGGTGTAAAGAAATAACTAATCTGTGGGATCAACAGCCCAGCATGGTCCCTGCTACCAGCAAACTGCTCGACTTTCCAGGGCCACAACCACACAGAGCAAAATCTGGAAATCATGGGTATAAAACATAAATTGTGCCTATGGACTTCAGCACTAAGATGAATTGTTTCCAACACATGAACATTAATGCTGCTTTAAAGAAATGTGATGAAATTTCAAGAGAGGCTGACAGAATGTGATGTTTGCAAGGTCTGTGCCTGATAGTCCGCACGTAATGGGAAGAAAGAAGAGACAGAACAAATGTGATGCAGACACTTATAGCCCAAGAGATTTGAAAAGTGTCTGTGCCAAGTCGCTTGGAAAATCTCATGAAATTAAATAATTCAATGGAGAAAAACGTTCTTTTACGAAGCAAAGAGACAGGGGGAGGGAGCAAGACTTATAGACAAGATGGAAATGTGGATTAAGGATTGGAATAGATTGAAATAAGTGAACAGCTACTGTCAGACCATGCTGTGTTTTGTTTAAACAAAAAACAGGTGAACGTTACAATATAGCTTTATCTGACAAATGTAGCTGTAAAACAGCACATCCTGGGAAGGGAGAGCAGGAAAAACCTACCCCAGCGACGGAGAGGTTTGTTTTGCAGTGATTGGTGGCAAGGCCAACCACAGTCAGTGGAAATCTGTCCCCCAGTTTAGATGGCTTTTCTGCCCCATTGCAGATCCTCACATGGGAAGCCTTCAGAACAAAGCTCCTGAAAGAGGATCAAAAGTATCAAAAAGCACACAAAATAATGCTGTGAACCAATGGGGAAAACTGTGATCACAGGGAAATCATTTGGGCTGAACCCAAACTTCCATGCAACCAGCAGGAAAACTGCTGACTTTGGTAGGATCACTCATGACTTACGAGAAGCAGATAACTAATGCTTTCCTGGGCTGGGATTTTAATCAGCAGTGAACAGAGTAGAACAAGAATATTTGCTGAAAATGGCAGAGCAGCCAGGTGAGGAAGGGGTTGTATGGGACCAGCAGTGGGTGAGTATAGCAGGACAACAGAGGTGAGACATAAAGGAAGATGCTAATAGGTGAGACTTGTGAAAAAGGCTCCTAAGGCCATACAACTTCCTTTTCAGCTTAATATTGCCAGTTCATATTCTGCATAAAATATAAGTACAGGTGAGAAGATCACAGAATCACAGACTGGCTGATGTTGGAAGGGACCTTTGCAGGTCATCTGGTCCAAACCCCTGCTCAAGCAGGGCCACCTAGAGCCGACTGCCCAGGACCATGTCCAGATGGCTTCTCAATATCCCCAAGGATGGACACTCCACAGCCTCCCTGGGCAACCTGTGCCAGTGCTCAGTCACCCTCACAGTGAAAAAGTGTTTCCTGGTGTTCAGAGGGAACCTCCCGTGTTTCAGTTTGTGCCCATTGCCTCTGGTCCTGTCACTGGGCACCACTGGAAAGAGCCTGGCTCCGTCCTCTTTGCACCCTCTCTTCAGGTATTTATATGTATTGATAGATCCCCCTGAGCTTTCTCTTCTCCAGGCTGAACAATCCCAGCTCTTTCAGCCTTTCCTCATAGGAGATATGGTCCAGTCCCTTCATCATCTTTGTGGCCCTTCACTGGACTCTCTCCAGTATGTCCACGTCTCTTGTACTGGGGAGCCCAGAAGTGGACACCGTACTCCAGGTGAGGCCTCGCCAGTGCTGAGTAGAGTGGAAGGATCACGTCCCTCCACCTGCTGGCAATGCTTTGCCTAATGCAGCTCAGGATACCATTAGCCCTCTTTGCAGCAAGGGCAGATTGCTGGCTCATGTTCAACTTGATGTCCACCAGGACCCCCAGGTCCTTTTCTGCCAAGCTGCTTTCCAGCTGGGTGGCCCCAGCATATGCTGGTGCCTGGGGTTGTTCGTCCCCAGGTGCAGGGCTTCATACTTCTCCTTATTGAACCTGTCAGCCCATTTCTCCAGCCTGTCAAGGTCCCAAATATACTAGATATTAGATATTTGGATCCATGACATTAGAGATTTGCACAATAGGCATGAAGACCCTCCAAGCTTGTCAGTGTGGTGGCTTATTTCTCCACAGAACAGTCTGACCTAAAGGCCCAGATCTCTCACCCCTAACGTCCTCTACCAGGTCCCTATCAAATTTCACCCTCAAATTGTTTGCCTTCCAGAATGGCATTGAGCTGTGCGGACTAGCATAGCTCTGAGGTAACATCAAAGAGGAGCTCTACACCATTTTCCCCCCTATTCCTTCTAGAGAAAGTGGCATTTCCTATGGATATGATAGAGGCCTGACCATAAACAGAACTGAAAGAGCTGTGAAAGCCAACTGGGTCATAAAAAAACTAAATATCCTAAGCGTCACGAGTATAAAAGCAGACAAGTCAAACTTTGTGATCTTATTTCCTTGAATATGTTTCATATTTCACTTTTATTTCCTGGGAAGGAGAGACACAGACAGACCACATTTATCTATGTCAGGAGAAGGTCCAGCCCTCACTAACGTAACAGGAGAGGGCCAAGCCAGAACAAGCACTTTCCAGTGTAATTACTTTGCCTCAGCAATTCCGTTTTATCACAGCTGATGTAAGTCAAGGCGAGTGAAAGGGACCTGAAAGCGCAACATGAAAGCAGCATGGCACATGAAAGGCTTCAGCTTTCTAAAAGACAGATCAAGTCTGTCATCTTCATCTGACACTAATTGGGAACTTTTTCATTATCACAGCTGAATTCTGCCCTTGGCTACCTGCCCATAAATCTTTCTGACATTTTCCAGTGGGAGCTGGAGGCAGATAATCTGAGGGCAGAATCTGATAGGGAACAGGTAGAAGGACACAGGGGGGGCCCAAAGACCCTGCCCTGGGAATTCATCCCCTGCCCTGACCCAGGCACATCTGCTAGCTGCAATGACACCGGTTCATCCTTTTCCCTGGATCTGGGGCGAAGGGAAAGCGTGAGGAAGTTTGCTAGTTTTGAGAGAGATGGGCTTCAGCTTGGATTTAATTTTCACTATTTGCTTGCCGACTTCTAGAGGTGGGCTGGGGAGAGGTTGCTCACTTTACTACCATTGTTTGCACTGGGATTTCAGTGGAGTTTGAAACTCCTTACACTTTTGGATAGCTGCTCTTATTCTTCACATCTACTTTCAAATACTACATTTGAGTTGTGTACTTGGGAAGGGGCAGCATGTAGTGATCCTGACCAGGAGGCCACTCCACATTGAGGAGCTGGTGGTCCACACAGCAGTTAACCCAGGTGGGTGCCTCTACAAGCTTCCTATACAAGCTGAAATCAAATCTCTCTTAAAAATGGGATTATATCTGAAACAAACAGCATCATATGGTGGAAAAGGCTTATGAACTCAGGCAAAAAATGTGGATGCGTGGACCAGAAAGGAAATTTCAAAGAAAAGTTATTTTGAGCACAGGATGAGCGTTAGCCTTATTTTAGCATTTCTTTCTCTTGCAAAGATGCAAATGAGCCAACAACCCATAATTTCCACAGCACAGCTAAAATGTTGCAACATGCAGAGAGGCATTTTATAAATACCTGAAATCCAATAGGGAAACAGTAGTATAATTAAATAAGGACACTCCACTGTGCAAGTGGGCTGGCCATACATCTATCTCGTTTGGTTTATGAGAGTGTCCACACCATTATTCACAGGATTGCTTTAAAAATCCTGTGTCTAAATTGGAAGCTTGCTAAAAAGAGGCACAAACAGCAGTTTGGGGAAGAAGGAGGCTCCTCCACCTGCGCACCTTTATCTGTTCCTGTGCCTCACAGATTGATCTGTGTATGTACAAGCACGAGTACTGACAGCATGTCCTGGTTTCGGCAGGGATAGAGTTAATTTCCTTCCTAGCAGCTGGTACAGTGCTGTGGTTTGGATTTAGGGTGAGAACAATGTTGATAACACACTGATGTTTTAGTTGTTGCTAGATAGTGCTTACACTAGTCAAGGACTTTTCAGCTTCCCATGCTCTACCGACTGAGAAGGTCGGAGGTGCACGGGGGGCTGGGAGGGGCCACAGCCAGGACAGCTGACCCCAACTGGCCAAAGGGACATTCCATACCATGTGACGTCATGCTCAGCATATAAAGCTGGGGGAAGAAGAAGGAAGGGGGGGACGTTTGGAGTGATGGTGTTTGTCTTCCCAAGTAACCATTATGTGTGATAGAGCCCTGCTTTTCCCGGGATGGCTGAACCCCGGCCTGCCGATGGGAAGGAGTGAATGAATTCCTTGTTTTGCTTTGCTTGCGTGCGCAGCTTTTGCTTTACCTGTTAAACTGTCTTTATCTCAACCCATGAGTTTTCCTCACTTTTACCCTTGCGATTCTCTCCCCCATCCCACTGGGGGGGGGGGAGTGAGCGAGCGGCTGGGTGGTGCTTAGTTGCCGGCTGGGGTTAAACCACAGCACAGCAAAAGGATAAGCATCACACTGGAAAGACGGGCAGCATTGATACAGCAGACAACATACCACTGCTATTGTTTGTTCATCTCTAATCACTCTTCTAACCTCAATTTTGTGTAAAATGGCTGATTTCACACATTGGCTTATGTATTACTACAGGAATTGGAGGATGAATTATTACATTGCTTGCATTACTTTGCTGTTGTACAGTGCAGGCTGGAGGGCAGAACCAAGTCAGGATGATATTATTTAGAGGTGACTGTAGTTCACAGGAAGCCCAAAGATTAATCAGGGCCCTCTGACAGGTTCTGCATGAACACAGGCCAAAAAGATGATCCCCACCTTCAACTGCAATTTAGCTTCAAGGGTGCCTTCACCTGAGCTCAGCCTGGAGCAGCAGTGAGTGAAAGTTCTTGTTGTCTGGTGATGGGACCGGGGTGGTCTCAGTTCACATCCCAGCTCATCAGTACGTAAATTATCATGACACTTTTTCTGGCTTCCACAGAGGGCTCTTCATCCATCCTATGAGAGACACTCAGAGGCCTGAAAAGATGTCGTCTGTCAAGGATACAGTCAGCTTCTGTAAGGCCAGCATCACTAATCCCTTGGAAGGAAAACTCACATGCTGTACGGCGACCAGGGACATCTAAGGAGCTTCAGGACCGTAGCAGGGATGGGGGATAAAGGGGGAAAAAGTGCAAACATTTCACAAGGAGATGAGGCTCTTGCTGCTATCCTGACTGTCAGCCAGCCCCTGACAGTGGCCTTTAGCAATTTTTTAATCCTTGGCCCATCCTGTTACAGGTCTCAAAGGAATTAAGTTGCTGTAAGTTCTGTGAGTATCAGCTCCTTTACAGAGGAAGGGTGACTTCAGCTGTCCCCTCTTCTGCCTGGCAGCAGCTGTCTGACCCGCAAGCAGAAAGTATAGGTCAGGAAATCACTGTCCACATCACTCCACGCCACTTGCAGTACATGCTGCCTGCTCCTTGATTTTCGGGTCAAAAGAGATGGGTAAGAAGTAGGGGGATAAGGAAAAACATTGTATTGCAGTGAAAGCGGGAGCTGGGAAGAAGCTGAAAATACTGTGGCAGCCCTACAAGAGGGAAGGGCAGCAGAGGTGCTGTGGGCATCTACAAGAGAGGGAAGGGCAGCAGAGGTGCTGTGGGCTGGGGGTCCCGGATCCCGCAGTGCAGATAGCGTTGGGAGATGGACGAGACAACAACAGGGGTCCTGAGATGGTTATGTTGGAAGCATAGGGAACACCAGGGAAAACCAGGTCTCATAAGAATATTTTATTTTTAAATTAGTTCAAACTAAATGCATAAGTACAAACTAAATTAAATACAAAATGTTAATGAGGCAATACCTGTTGTCATTCGCCCAGGCTCATTATGCACAGCTTCCTTCTGAGGGCGATTTGTGTCATCTAATCATTTGTGTCATATGATTAGATTGGGGCTTACGAGATAAAGGATGTCTTATTTAACTTTAGAGCTGACCTTTTATCTGTATTTCAGGCACTTTATTATAGTTTGTGATCGATACAAAATTGAAGGTGCACTTGGTAAAGAAAACAGTCCAGACCCTGTCTCCAGAACAGACATTTTCTTCCTGATCTTTTCAGTGTTCCTAATTCAATCTTCTACTTTTTAAATCTTTCAGATCTAATTATTTGCTAATGCTACCAGCTTTAAGTTACAAATCTAAATCACCAGCACTGCCAGGATGACTGGCAAATGTATGCTGGAATGAGTCTCATGCTCTTCCTTCCTTGAACTCATACTCATTTATCAATGGGAGACGAAAGGGGGGAAAAAAAACCCCAAAGTATACTGTGTCACTAAACATTGTTTTTTATGAAGACAAGAGCTACTCTTATATCAAGAGCAAGCTTTAATAATATATATATATTTTTATACAGAAATAGCTAGTGATAACTGTTTTAGGTTTTAATGAAAGGCATCCATTTTAAACTTTCCTTACTTGTATTAATGAAAAAAAATCACCTTGACTGAGCCCCAGTGCAGCTTTGTTGCTGCTCTGCAAATCAGTTGCTCAAAATCTCCTGTTCCAGTTCAGGCTCAAACCCATCGTACATCAGTGTGCAACAGCTCACGGGAAAGTCACAGATAGAGGTATGGCACATGAAGTATCGCAGGTCAAATTATTTGTCCTAACCTCAGTTACATGCCATGAAAGTGTTTGGTGTCCCATTTCTTCTGATGTAAATTTCTCATATCTATTTCAAAATGAATTAAGGATGTGACCATCTTTTGGTGTAAACAGTTCAGAAGCCTCTGTATTCCCTAAGAACAGACTCCTCACCCTTCTGCAGTCCAGCCTGCAGGGGCTCTTGGTTTTCAGTTGCAGGGATCCCTACTTCATTCCCCAGCATTGGCCAAACTGTGCTTTTCTCCCTTGTGTCTTTCCTCTCTCAATGGCCCATTTTAATGCATATTTTTTAAATAATCATCTACTTCTGTTTTTTTGAACACAATGAGTTTTGGCTCTTTTGTATTCAGGTGTGTACTATTTTTATGCTGTTCATGTTTTAACAATGAGTAGTAAGAATTAGACTCGCAGAGCTGTAATTTTACATCATGTTGTCAGAATTGAATTGTTCATGGATGGCAGCCCTGTGATCTGAACGCAGCAGTTCACAGCATGCCATGCAGTGGCTGCTTAAAACACTTACCAGGTGCTCAGTCCAAGCCATGTTTAAACCAAACAAATCTGTGCCAAACTTTAGCACATGGGAGATCAAGAGTCTCACTTGATTTTGACAATTCTTTGGCGTTCTGGGGGGAAAAAAAACACAGAGGAAAGGTGCACAGGCAATGACAGTTCACTGTCTCTTCCGATACAAGAATCAGGTGGTAGCAGATGAAAATAGCAGGTAGTAAATAACATATTCAGAAAAAATAAAAGCCCTCTTTAAATTTGGTTGAAGCTGTCTGACATAATCACAAGATTATGGGAAGACTGACAGACAGATGACTGCATTAAAAAAAAAAAAAGACACAGTTTTCCCTTGAAAAACAAAGCATGCATTTAAAAGAAAACAGCAGCTTCCTTAGCCCAGGCTGCTCATGCCTGTCTGGCAGAGAATTTATGCATGGTCATTGCCCCCTGCAGATGCCAAGGGCACTTAGCCCAGCGAGGAGGATGAGCCCCAGCCAAGACCTTCGCTGCATCTGCCTGCAGGCTCTGCTGGGGGCTGAGACCTGGCCAGAGTGATGCCCCTGAGCCAGTTCAGCGCTTGCAGATGGAGCGCTTGGAGCTGGGCTGAGGCACACAGTGGTGTTAAAGCACCCGAGTGCAGGTGAAAAATCAGATGCCATTGCTTTGCCACCTGGGGTCAATGTGACTGATGTGCTGACACTCACATGTCTTGTATCACGTCTGCTGTCTTTGACCAAAAAGCTGGGTGGTGGGAAGAGGGTCACAATTCATTAAGGAAAAAGACGGGGTGTCTGTGTATTTTTGTAATCTCGAAGTTGGTAATAAGCAGGTAAGCACTGATTGTGACTCACCATAGTTTAGCAGGGTGCACTCCTCAACAAAATCAAAGAGATCTTGACATCATCCTTCCCAGCTCCACATGCCCATGGGCCACTAATTACTGACAGGCTGCAAACCAGCTGGCATAGGGAGCACCTTCATCTTGTAGGCAGGCCCTTCCCACCACTGCCTGCAAACAAACCATCAAGAATCAGGCAGCCCTGTGCTGTAAAGCTTTTCTGAAAGTCCATGCTCAATTTGTTCAACTTTTCCTGGAGCTACAGCACTAACTCTGAGATGGATTAGGACAATTTCTCATACATGGCTGAGTTGCTCGTTGCTCTGTGGACAAGGATAGATGTTAAAAGATGCTGAAAATCTTTTGATGTTTGTTGGAAATGGCACTGATGGGGAACATCAATTACAGTTTCAACAGAAAGCTGAAGTGCTTTGCAAATAGTTCTTCCACAGCAGTTTGTTGTGGTACCATAAATAGTAATGAATCTGAAAACATCAAAAGGGGAGTAAAAAAATAATAGCAGCTAGTGGCTCAAATATTGCCACTCTAATACTTGCAAATTCTAAATAAATAAAACAATGCTCCTAATTTTGGATAATCACTGTGCTAGTGATGCCAAATTAGTCTAATAAATTGCCAGCAAAACTACTGAAAGCACCTGTGCAATGATGCATTTGTCTCTCCCTCCCAGACATTTCACTTGCACAGATTTATTAAATCAAGACATAAAGCATGCATAAAAATACTTCTTGAAAATCAACGGCTAATTTGCATTCAAAATCAAACAAAGGAATGTTTTTTGTATGCGGTGCAGGGATAAGAAAGGCCTACAGAGTGGTAGAGGATTGGAAATGTTGTATAATATGAAATTGAAAGAGAGACAGGATGGCTTGAAGGAGCTGAATGGACAACCTAGTCTATGAATTAGGCTCAAGGTGGGCATACAGGGCAAAGGGCTGTAAGGCCAGCTGAAGCATCAGTACTATGCCACACAATTCATTTCTGTGAATATGTGTTGGTTTTTATGAGCCTAGAAAGCTCACCATAACAGAAGTAAGTTAAAGAGCACTGTTAAGGTTGGGAAGCCAAGCAAAGAGAATTTAGGAACTGGCAAGACTATGGTCATCAGAAATTTTCCTATTTACAATATGTCCTATGGCAGTCCTTCATGATGTGTTCATACACTGGTTTTCCACAGGACCCTTATCAGACAGACCATTTTAGGACTGAACTGGGGACAGACAGGCACAAGCAGTGTTGCCCGTCAGCACTCTCCTTGCTCTGTTACAGGACCAGGGTGAAGGACACCACCGTGGTCAGAGCACACTGGATGCTGACTGAAGATGTGCTCTTATCTCACTGCTGTTCCCCAGCAGTGCCAGGTAAGGTATACAACCTCACTTCTCAGCAGCTGTCACCAGCTAAGCGGTCCTCAGTTTGTGGTGCCTGGGGTCTGATGTACAGAAGTACCGAGCACATTGAAAGACAAGCTAAATCAGGCAGAGGTGCACCAGGAGAACCAAGATCAATGCTGCCGTTGATTTCAGCAGGGCCAACTACAGATCAACTCCTGCATTTCCTTCCAGACCTCCATTTAAGCAAGAATCACAGAAGAAGAAGGGAACGAAGAAGAGATGGGCATTTAAAAATACAGCTTGTGCAATCTGCTATCTCCATATGCAGTCATCCTTATCTAGCTGGGAGAAGGAACCATCTGAGGATGCTTCGGTACAGAGCCATGAGCAAGAAATCAAGGTAATAAGGCAGGTGAATCCCCCAGACTTAACTTAGGTGTTTAAAAGACAGATGTCTGAGCCTGGGATAGACACTATATACCACCTTAATAATGGAGAGAAACAGGTAACTCCAGATACTCTAAACCAAGTGTCTAAGATAGGCCAGACAACATGCTCTGAAGGGGTCTCTTTCCCTCTGTTGGCTATGGTGGGACACATGCTATTTTTGCTTTGGCATGTACTTTGGCAAAACAGAAGAGCAAAGCAGCTGGTGCTGAGGTCCCAACATACACACTATATGCAGTTTGGGGTTTTGCTTTGGACTAGATTTAGTCTGGCTCCCCTAGACCAGCTATCCCACTTAAAACAGCTATTCCACCACATACACATTTCAAAGTTGCCTGAAGGATTCGTTCAGACCATTATGCCTTCCTAGAGATAGAAGCACATTTGGTGCACATTGGTGCACCACATTTGGTGCAAGCTGGAACAGAGCTTTTGTTTAAGTTTCCTCCAACAGGAATTCAGCTTAGCAGACCAACTGCTCTGAGAACCGAGCCATAAACAGACACGAGGATGAGATTTGCTTTAGAGCTGCGCCACCACTCTGTCCCTAACTACTGCTGTATATGCATCAGGACAACTAGCTCAGAC
The DNA here is from genome assembly GCF_000699145.1 of Aptenodytes forsteri. Taxonomy (NCBI): domain Eukaryota; kingdom Metazoa; phylum Chordata; class Aves; order Sphenisciformes; family Spheniscidae; genus Aptenodytes; species Aptenodytes forsteri. The sequence continues at coordinate 253,246 of NW_008795554.1, forward strand.
TTAGATATCTAATTTTTAGATGCCTATGCTTGGTGAATCCCAGGCTTAGTGCCATAGATCATAAAACCCAATCATATTATTTTAACAAAGTCAATCGAAATTATTTACATAGCTGCAATTATCACAAATCCTTTTGAAATGCCGTTTGTTCAACAGATCATAAAGTGTGCAAGGAACAAAGTGAACATGTAGCAAAGGTATTTTTCATTAGAAATGAATTAGCTACAGAGGATTGTTAATCAAGTTACAGATTATCACTTAGAGCAACTTTTCCTACCACTGTCAAAAGCAAACTCCTAATTCAAAGAGTTATAAATAACACCAGCTTAAGCAGGATTGGACGGAAAGGCTCTTGGATGAATGCAGAGCACATTCAAATACAATTCAATGCAATTTCTCCCTCTGTTTTCTTAGATGTAATGGAAGTGTGGACAAGTTGGTTTCAGCTGTGATGGTAAAGTTTATTTCTTTATATTCACCACAACTTCTCTGGGGAAATTCTGGCTCTGATCGCAAAAGAGCCCTTCCTCATTTTCAGCAGGGCATAGATTTTCTCCTTAAGCTTCCCTTTCTGAGGATTAACGTCTTTGAAACAGACACTCCTTTAAACATTACAGGACCAGCATCCTTCTTTGACTAGAAAAAAACCTACAAATTCCCTAATGAAGCTTTTCAAAATATCTGTTAAGTAAAGAATATTTACCATCTTACATGGTTGCTCGTTTATGAGAACATTAGTGAGAACATGCAGAGCTTTTCCATCCCCACCAGAGATATCAAAAACATTTGACTTCTCAACTGCTTGGCCCTGTCACTTTGGTTATGTGTTCCCAGGCTAAAGCTTGTAGGGAAGATGAATAGTATATTGTAAAGCCAGAGAAAGGGAAAAAGACAGGTATTTATGAGTGAGAAGAAAGCAAACCCAACTGGTGGACTATGCAAAGGGCTACGAGTGGTGCTGTAGGAGGTAGCTAAGCCTTCAGTGGCAGCATGAGTGCTCTGGCCAAGCTGGGGAAGGTGGTTGTTGAGTGTTCAGTGACTTACCACCATCTGGTTTGCTTTGAAAGTGGATCCTCGGGCAGGTGTCTTGCACGGCCCTCATTGCCATGGCATCTGAGCAGCTCGCAGTAATAGCTGGCCATGCCCAGTGTTGCCTATCAGGCTCAGAAGTTACTCTTTTGCTGTCTGTTCAAGGGCTGTCTGCCCTAGAAACCTACTTCCCAACAAAGCAGTGCTCAGCTCTCATATCTAGGCAGGCAATAAAAGGCGATTTGGGAGAACCAGGGTGACTCATGCTATTCTAAGGAACCAGATTAATTTTATAGCCCTGACAGAAGTTCACACATTGAACGAGCCCCAGCTGTCACATTTTATCACCTATTCCTGCTCTCAAACAAAGGTATTATTCCAACTCAGTTGAAAAGTGCAGATGCAGAGCCTGCAATCCTGATTTCATCTTTGTGCCTTTAATGAGGCTGCCGAGTGTTTTCCTTTTGCATTTTATTTTTCTGTTTTCCCTTAATTCATTTGTCCTTGGGACTTCAAAATGTCTGTGAGCATTCTCCTAACAACAGTCTATAAGCAAACCCTGGGGATTATTCATGCCTGGCTTGCCAGCCATGCAGGTAGTAGACACCTTCACTCCAAAACTCTGAGCTCCTGAAGACTCCCCAGTGCTTTTACTGGGATGTATGACATGGCACACTGGCGCCATCCACTCACTGTGGGTAGCACAGGCTCAGGTTCCTGAAGTATATTGACATTTCATTTTCGCTTACTGCATTTTACATGAGCCATCGTTTTGTATAAAGCCTCTTTGAATGAGAAGGAGAAGGGAAGTTTTGTAAATCCTGATTAATTCAGTGTTTTGGTTTAGAGTGTGATTCAATAAACAGCTCCAACCAGGAGTGGATAAGTGAAATATAGCACAGAGGGAAGAAGTAGTAGTCAGGTGGTAATATGGAGAAGATCAGGAAATCCTAAAGATGCCTTTGCCCAAAAAGCCAGTGCCTTGTGAAGGTAGACCCCTAGCACAACTGTTCCTAAATTCTCAGGTAGATCAGTTGGTATAAGAAGAGGTATTACTTCTTCCTCCAAATCTTGTTGCTGTTATTTCAAAAAGAATAGTCCTAGTTAAAATATATCTTAAAAATCTTTGAAAATCATGTTAAAACAAGAATCCCGAAGACAAACCCTTCTCTGCCATAAAAGATCTTTCAGGACTATTTTATTCTAAAATAATATGGATGCGTTCTGCCACCTCCAAAGCTTTTCACAAGCTTTCTTTCAGAGCATAAAACAACTCAGACCAATGTTGTCAGCTTTTAGCTGTGAGCAGTTAAATCTGCCCCTTTTCCCTCCTGCTGCCCCAGTGGGGACTTCTCTCTTCCACCACACCAACAGGAGGACACTGCTGGCCCCGGAACAACCACGCAAATAAGCAGGACTGCACAGTTAGTTTATTGAGATGGTCCCTTAGGGTAAGACTTGCTTTTAAAGGCAGGAGCTGGGCTATCCTGAATCCATACCACCACTTTTCTAGCCTGCATAACCCAAATTCAGCCAGAAAAATTAAACTGCTGCTCGAAAAAAAATCAACATCTATTTATATATTTCTTGCCACTCTGCAGTTGCTTAAAACATCTTGAACGTTCAAGACACTTGAATGCCTTATCCATACCGCAAAAGTTTAGCTCATTGATTCCTAATACACATTTGTGATATATCTTATATTTAAGGAATGAAATATGCTTCTGAAAATCAGATAGGATTTGATTTGAGCTAACACTTCCAGCCAAGATAACGAGTACAGGAAGGCGCAGCAGTGGTGTAGGACAGAGAGATGACAGCTTGGAGCAGACTGGGACGTGTACCTGAAGTCACAAGAGGCAAAAGTGGAACAGGGAACCTTGTAGCTGGAAGTGCTCATTTACAGCAACAAACCCAGCTGTGAATGGGTAAGCTAAAAGAAGCCCTGGGAGGATGCCAGCTTCTAGATGAGGATGAAGAGGGGTGGTTGGCGTGGTACGAAAAGCACAATACAGATGCCTTAAGAGTATAGCAGGAAAGAGAGCACTGGGTGAGGAAGGGGCAAGGGGTAAGAGACAAGAAGGGACACCCAAAGTGCAAGGCTGTGTGTCCGACACACCAAGGAGGTTGGGACCAAAAGGACAGTGTATGACATTACATGCCAGACAAAAACTACCTAATTAAACACTTTCCAAACATACAAGCACGCCTACCTACAAACTGGTTTAAACAAACTGGTGCAAAACTTGGGAGGAAATTATTGTAATGACATTGGACTAGTTATAGGTATTTCTTTATTCCAAAACAATATGGAAATGTCCACACGCAAAGTTTCACCGAATTCAAGTCAAGGTCTATGCTTGATCTGTAGCTAATGCGATTATTTTAAATGGATTTTTCTTAAAACTACCTTACTTTTTAAATTGTTTTTTCTCTCTACATAAATCCCAGTTTCAGTTAGAGCTATTGACTTCAGGAGCAGCCAGCCAGAGAGTAGAGCTGCCTGCAGTCAGAGCTGTGGAAACAGCAAATTCTGAGTCTGCCCCAGAATACACCTTACCTTTTAACCCAGACTCGTTTGATTTCTTTTCTCACCAAAATAAAAACGTGGGGCCAAAGAAAGCTTCCAGTTTTTCAAAGACAGAATAATGGAAAGTGAAGCAAAAGCCAGACACGCTTCACAAAACCATGACAGTAGTCCATGCACTTTTGGGGGGGAGGATTCCTTTACTGTCAAACACTAACATGATGAAATGAAAACAGACTCTAGAGGCTCCTCCCCACAGGTGTACTGAATTTCTCCAAGGTAAATTAGCCCACCACTTCATCTATCCCAAGTCATCCCACTTTAAGTCAGAGTACATCCTGCCTGCACCGCTGTGCGGGCAGTACCAGGACCGGAGTTGGTGTGCAAGGGCACAGGGATGCTTGCTGTGCGGCAGAGCATGAAGTTTTGAGCTGACGCAGATGTGAGGAAGATTGCCTGTGCACCTCTGCCAGGCCATGCTGCGAGAGCAGCTGGGGTCGGGCAGGAGCAGAGCAGGCTTGAGCATAGCATCCTGCAGGCGCAGCTCTCCTCCTTCCCTCCCTCCCTCTCTTCCCAGAGACAGTGTAGCCAGGGCAGGCTGCATCCCTCTCTGCTGCCCGAGCGGACATCCTTCTCCCAGACATGGTTTGCTGGGGATGAAGTTTGCAGACTGCAGCTGGATGGAGAGGTTTCAGCTCAGTGACACAGGTGAGAACTTTAAACAGACTTTTATACGATGCTTCAATATCACAAGCTAAAGGAATAGTCTTCTCTTTTATCTATTTCAAGTACCTCAGTTGAGGTACAGTTTAAACTTCTAGTTGCACCCCTATTACACAGTACCAACACGTCTGCTGAGATGCTGGCCCTGAGCCACTCCAGGATGTCCTTAACATCAGGAAGAGCAGTTTGAGAGCTGATGAACAGCTGGGGGGGGGGGAGGTATGTGAAATCTGTTGCCAGCATCCTTTGTTAGTCACATGCAGACCATCCTTTTGAAAATGGACAGCAGTTACACTGTTATCAGCCTATAGGGCATGAGGAGCAAAGCCATGAGAATGACAGAAAGACCTAACATTTAAAAAAAAAATAAAAGAAAAAAACCCCTAGAGTATACATGTGAGTGGCTTTACCTACAGATTTATGTGGTCAATTCCTACAAGTGCCTGGCTCATACAAGCACCTAAATTTTTTTACATTATCCCAGAGGACAGATGAACACAAAATCCATCTTCAAGTCTTCACACCATGGACCAAGTTCTTAATTATATTAACGTCACCCATTTAAGGTCTCCGCACTCTTCACAAAGAGTACACATGTGAGTGGCTTTACCTACAGATTTATGTGGTCAATTCCTACAAGTGCCTGGCTCATACAAGCACCTAAATTTTTTTACATTATCCCAGAGGACAGATGAACACAAAATCCATCTTCAAGTCTTCACACCATGGACCAAGTTCTTAATTATATTAACGTCACCCATTTAAGGTCTCCGCACTCTTCACAAAAAATCCTAGCTTAATGTGGCCCAGCACCTCATGGCTGTCAGAACCAGGGTCTATCTTCTGAGAATTTGTTTCTTTTGCAGAAATCACCACACTTACTGATGCAAAGCCTCAGGAGCCAAGTCAAACAAAGCGCAGAAGCGTGTGAAATGCTCTTTATGCATCAGGATTTAGTTCAAGCAACGGTCTTGCCTTTACGCATGACTACCAGCCTATTTCTTTATCACCTTGGGGAGGCAAGGTTTTTCCTTTATCTTTGTGCTTCAGCTCTCTGCACATTATTCTTCAGCAAACATTTAAATTCATTATAAATCTACAAGAAACCTTTTTTTTCCTGCCAGTAGACCCCTTTGCTTAGCTGCAGCTTACTCCACCTCTGTACAATCATTTACTCATGTTTCAAATTCTTTTCTAGTGTTCCTAGACTTAATTTTAAACTATTGCAGGAGACAGCAAAAATGAGTTTATAAGAAATATTTTTTTTCTGCCAGTTCTCATTCCACTATTTCCTTTCCCACCAATTCTCCAGCCTACTTTATTCCTTTTCCTCCTAAAAGGATTTTCTGCATTATCATCCCTAAATTGTTCATATTCCTGTTTAGGCTATAGTGTTCTCGTTGCAAGCAACGACAGTTCATGTTTTGTGCTTCAGGCATTTCTTAGAGATAAATCATTGTGCAAATTCTCTGCTAGAGTAACTCTGTGGAAGTCAGTGAGACTCTGCCAACTCTTGCTAGCAAACCCTTTGACCTGGTATTTCTAACACTTCAATGACACTAAGTCTATTTTGATGTAACTTGCATTTTATATATATATACACACAATTTTCTTATTTACTATGACTATTTAAAACCCTGGGTTCTTCGGTTTGGACAACACCAATAAGCAATTTAACAACGCAGAGAAATTAATAACACTCACCACTGAGCTCCATATTCAGGCCACAAACCTGATCTCAATGGATTGCCTGGCATAGTCTCAATATCCATTATTAATCTGGAGATAATTTCTTTTTGCTCAGAACTAATTCAACTGGAAGGAAAGTTACCTTGTCAAAACATCAGCATCGTAACAGTTGAAAAGAAAATTTGTGAGATAAGAACTATTGCATAGGAAGAAAGGATATTTGAAGAAGTAATATTCATCTGGAATAAGTCAGAGACTCGGACCACTAATATGAAGTGGAACATCTATCAGCTGTGCTTATCCTGGGACAGATTGGTAGGGCATTAAAGTGTACTAACTTTCACTGCAGCTAAAAACATGATCACATGTCTGTTTTTCCAAAACAATGAGAAAAGTTTATCCTCATCCACTCTGCTTCTAAGGAGTGCTTAATTGTTTGTTTAGCCATTTCTATGCAAATAAGCTAAGTGTTTTAATAAACATCAAGACAGAAATGCTTTATTACTGATTGCATTACAAGTATATTACCACTGTGAAGCTTTGCGCACACAGCCACATCAATTAATCTTCTGATTTTTTTCTACCAGTCCTAAGCAAATTCCTGCTTTGTGGCAAAACAAAATTAATGGCCCAAATGGAGCATAAATGATCTCCTATTTCAGTGGTAATAGGTATTATTTAGCAGGGGATTCTTTCAATGTCATTCTACAGTATGTTCCCTCACATAACTTACAAGATTAAGAAAAACAGTTCTGTGCTCACTAGTTAAATGATCAAAATTAAGTATTCATATAAGCCCGATACTTACTGAAATCTGGCAGCTCAGCCAAACCTGCAGTAAAAAGTGAGCCATTAACAACCCACGGCAGTTCATCACGCACCACCGGCGCTGATGTTGCTGTAATATCTGCTCAAGAATAGATGGTTGCTCTAATATTTACATCCAGAAACTACAGCTGTATCTACAGACATGTGGTATGACTTTTTTAAAAGCCTAGCACTGACTTTTTAAAAGGGTTAACGTAGTATAAGAAAGGCAAGACGGACACTGAATATAGACATGCTGAGAAGCTCACCCTGTCTTGCTTTGCATACCCAGCTCTAAGCACCGACACTTTGCCTAGCACAGAAAAGGAGACGTCACATCAGGATGGGTGGCAGTACCTGTCCTGCAGAACAGGCACACAGAATTCACCAAGTTCCTCCATCCCTGGTGAGAACCCCTGCAGACCATGTGTACTGAGTTAAATGTAAAATTTAAGATAGCTTTGCTGGGACCAGCCTCAGCCTTTTTTGGGAGGACAGGGATTTATTGCAGTCTTTTCAATAATCTGGAGGATATGATCACCCCAGGAACAGAAAGCCTCCCAAATGCTATTCCTGACTCACCTGCTGGCTCATGGGTCAGTCTTGATAAATACTATAAGTTATCTGTATGCACAGGGCATTATTTTGAAAAGCAGCCCTTTTCTTGTTGCATAGTAACTCAGTGTTTGATATCCACTGACGTCTTCTACTAAATGCCTCTGTCATCATGATGGCCCAGTGTTTTACTGGGGGAAACCAGACAGCAGACTGGTCTTCACAAGTGACATGAAAGCAGCAACGCAAGCTCATAAACCCAGTCGCAAAGGACACTGATGACTTACCTCCAGCCTGTCCCCTTCATCTCCCCTGAAAACGGTAGCAGCTCCTCAGAGGCAAAGGCTGCGGGCCAGATGCAACTACCCCCAGCACAGCTGGATCCCCCAACAGTAACGATAGGTTAAGCATGGCATTGGATTGAAGCTTGCAGCTTCTTAACTACTGATGGACAATCCTGCTCAGCTGCTGAAGAGATAATGCTTGAGTACAAGGGGAGAGAGGAAGGGCAGGAGTAGCAAATGCTTTTCACCTTTCACAGCCAAGGACAGAAAATGCAATTCTGACTAATATGTTTTAACAGACACTCATTTGCAAGAGTGAAATGACTTTGGGAGGTCATTTCTGCTTCCAAGACACTCATTCCTTCAGAAAAATACCTGAACATTTGGAGTGGTTTAACATCTACAAAAAACATTGCTTGTGCAATATAAACACTTTACAACTACTTACTACTTCTTTTGAATTAGTACTCATCTTCCAACAGTCCAACACAATGACTGATTTCACATTTGACTTCTTAGATATGAAAGACCTACATAAAATTCACTCAGTAATGAAGAAAGATGACAAAAAATGTAAAAACACTCAGGGCCAGTTTCTGCTCTGAGTCAACATTGCTACCTCGCTGGCAAGAGATAGCACTGCTCTGTACTGAGCCCAGCACTTGTAGCAAAAAATAGACTTCAAATAAAATGTGTTCCCACCTTTAACAAATACGTATCTACAGCTATGCTGAACTTTGCCAAGGGCTTCCCTTGGTGAAATATTGATTTTTCATTCTACCTTCCAGCAGCAGCAGGGATCTCTAAATCCCACAGAGCTCTGAGAACAAGACTTCTGGAGTTAATGTCACAATATCACCTCCCTGCAGTATGGTAATTTTCCCAGAGAAAGAATTTTCTCCTTTCCTTTGTTGATGCCTTCCAATCTGTTTTTCCTACTTTGCTGAAATCAGTATTTTTTTTTTTTTTTGCCACTCAGCTATGCAGAGCTTAGAACAATGTTATTATTTATATAGTAATATTTGCATGCCAGGGAGCCCTTCCCTTAAAAATAGTTCAAAAAGATGCCATTCTTCATAAACCTGTACAAATTGTATTATTTTTCAGCCAGTGCGTCCAAAAGACAACATATCATCTTTTTTTTTCTCTCTTTGTAAGGCCAGTTCTGTTGAGCTGAAAGCTTCTTGCTCCTGTGGTTAGTCTTTCAGCAATTTATTCCCCTTTTTCTCGATCCAAAACCAAGGAATATGTGATGAAACTGCTTGGCAGCAAACTGAAAGCCCATAAAAGATCATGCTGTTTCACATAGGTGGGTATCCCATTGCTGCAAGACAACACTGAGGCTGAGAACTCAACTCAGGTCTTCTGGGCCACTTCTCGGTCTTCCTAAGCCCTCAGTTACATTCCCAGGATGAAGAGGTCCCTGTCAAAAGAAAGCTCCAGTCCTGAACAGCAATCCTGTCACAGGGACCCAATAAAAGGGGAGAAGTATGAAATGCTGAGGAGAAAACCAGTGCTGGCGGTGGGAGAAAACAAAGGAAGGATGGAAGGACAAGGGGGAGGAGGGAGGTGGGAGCACACAGGAGAAGTGCCAAAACAAGAAAAAAAGTGAGAAGTTTTTCCAAGAAAGTGAACAAGCGCAAAACCAAAGGGAGAACACAGAGGGCAGGTGAAAGCAAAATTGCAGAATAAGAGCCTTGTGAAACAACAGGCTTCAAAGGCAGCTGGTAGCCATAGCAGGGAGAGAAATAACTTCCAGGCACCCCTCACTTACTCCTGGGTCAACATAATCTGCAAATGTTAAAGTTTAGTTCTTAATTACCAAGTGCTTTTTGCCTTGGAGGTTTTATTTTTTCCTAGAATTGAAAGATTACTGCCTTGACAATTTTATTTCGGTATGGTTCCTACTTAATTAGACACGCACAGATGCGCACATGTGAAACGATGTGCCAGCAAAAGGGGGGAAAAACAACCTAAATTATTCACTTACCCACGGGGGTGGGGAAATAACTTATTTTTGATCCCTTTTCTTGGAAGTAGTGGAAAGATCCTGAATCACATGCCTTTCTCCCTGGGGATGTCCTGTCGGCTGTCAGATTTCCTGGAGCCAGAAGGAGCCGGCAGAGCAGGCTGAACTGCGTGGCGTGGTGTTTGTGGATTACTGCACACGGTATCCAAGCCTGTCCTGGGAAGTCCGCCGGGAATCTGCAACTTGGCTACCTGCACATGTGCAGATGAACCAGAAAAAAAAGAAGCAGGCAGGGATTGTTCAGAGTATGCTTTCGCAAAGTGCAAAGCCATTTAATGCAGCTGTTGTTCTAAGAATACCTTCCAGAGTCACTATTTAGTATAAAACATGTAATGTCTTTTTGCAGCCAAATTAATGAACACGCTCCCTGCCTTGAAGAGTTTACAATCTGAACCGACCACATGTAGCGTAGATGGAGAATTAGATACAATATGACATAAATTAGTGAGAACTGAATCTTAACACTATGTATTATTTTTGTCACTTTCAGATTCCACTGAAACTTGTAAAGTATAAAACTGGGAGAATTGAGGCCCCTTGTTTCAGGTCAGCAAACAACAGTAACAAACACGAGTTAAATTGCAAAGGATTAGTATTTTTAATGGAATTCCTAGTCTTCCTTTTGCTGCCAGTGTACCTGTAGAAGCCTTTCTTGATGCCCTTCTCGTCCCTTGCCAGATTCAACTCCAGATGGATTTTGTTTTTTCAAACCCCAACATTACGTCCTATATTCCTTCTGGCTCACCTGCCCCTGGTTCCACCTCTTGTATGCTTCCTTTTTATGTCTGAGTTCTGTCAGGAGCTCCTTGTTCATCCATGCAGACCTCCTGCCTTTTTGGCTTGATTTCCTGCACTCTGGGATGGACCATTCTTGAACTTAGAGGAGGGGATCCTTGAAAATCAACCAGCTTTCCTGAACCCTTCTTCTCTCCAGGGTGGTATCCCATAGAATTCCTCCAAGCCAATTCAATGAACAGGCCACAGACTGCTCTCCTGACATCCAGGTCTGTGATCCTCCTGGTGGCTTTCCTCCCTCCTCTCAGGATCCTGAATTCCACCATCTCATGGTCACTGCAGTCAAGACCATCCTCAACCTTCACATGGTCCTGACTGTCATGGAAAGGAACTAATTTTGTCATCTTCAGGTTGCCAACCCTTCAATAAGAAGTTTTGATACAGGAATACTTGAGAATTGCGTGTCTCCATTGTCATTCCCACCCAAGCAGCACCCCTTTTCTCTGCTGATGGATACTGCTGTTTAGACCACCAGATGCTACAAGCATGAGCTGACTCACATTTGTGATTGATCTGCATCTCCTGGGTGAACCAGAAAGAGTCATCACCTCCTCAAGCATTTTCAAGAGTTCCTAGAAACATGCAGACACAGTTTTCTTCAAGCATTGAGGAAATATTCTGCCTTTGAAGAGAGCAGTGATCGCAGCCAAAACCTGAAATAATGTTTACACCTGAGAAAAACCGTGAGGTATGCATTTTCAAAGCATTGATTTCTCAATATCTAATTCTCACATCTCTGTACTCTCAAGTATACATTACAGCAAAAAGCTTTTGTGTGTTGGTACTATGTGTTCCGTCATAGGACACTCAGAAGGCCCATCACAGGGACATGCCTTCCTAAATTCAGACATAGTAACATGCTGCAGCAAGTAAAATGGTCTCAAAACAGCTCCTAATTTCACGCTACTGCCCTAGACTTTGGTAGGCCTTTCCAGCAGATAAGGCTAAAGGAATAGTTGTATAAGAAGATAAAAATCTCAAGGTGTATAAAGGATGGAAAAAATAAGCAAAGTGAAAAAGCGATGTCCTTTCTCAACCACCTTTACCACAATGTTTCTGTAGATTCCTCATTGCTCTGGAAAGTACCTGCCTTGTCATATACAGTAATATATTTTATAGAGCAAAGCACAATGTTCCCATAGGCTATACACCTTGTGGTCTTCTGACAAATCCACCTACAAAAATACAATTAATAATACCTTGCATTTGGCAGTGTGATCACCTTTCCATGATCAGTACATACAAAATGCAAGTTCCCATTGGCAAGTATGGCAAAGTGCAGGCACATACATGCAACAAATATGGATCACACAGAGCTATCTGAAACCATGACCAAATCGCTCTCTCTCTCTTTGTTGTTCCTGCTTTGAAGTACAATTCAGTACCAAAAACTGTCTTGAACAACCTACAGTAGACTTTTTGTGCTTAGAGATATGCAGGGGAATAATTCTTTCTTCAGTAGTTCCAACATATTTTCCCAAATTCTTTTAACAACTTTTTCTAATATGAACAACCTGCTACCACAATCATTTTTATTTGCTTACAGAAAGAACAGCTAGTACTTTGAGAATGGTATTTTAAACAAGTCTTTCTTAAGCTGAGTGGAAGCAGTTTTTACCTTGCACGGAGACTTACGATGTGCAAGGAAGGGTTTGCTGTGGACCGGCTGGAGCACAGACGGTGAAGGAGTCCAGTGAGGGACCTCTGCTAGATCTGTCATCTACTGTGACAGCTTCACAGCAATCCAGTGCACAGGGATATTTGGAGCCTCATGCCCCTAAAACAGAAACCCCTTCCTCCTGAGCTAGAGTTAAAACTTTGGAAAAGATTTGTGAGATCTGAGCAGCTCAAAGGGAGCAGAAAGGAGTAATTTCTCTCCCACTGAATGAACTTCCTTGACTGTTTCATGGAAGCATTATGTTACAAAAGTTTATGGTTAAGTTTTATAACACAAGTTCTTGGAGATATATAAAGATTCTGTTTTTTTTACAGCAATTTTACTCATTCAGCTGACTGCAGGAAGCATTGAAAATAGGTAGAAAATAATGTCATGAGCAAAGAGATGATCTGTATTCTGCTCAGCTAAAAAGACTGCGTTCCAAGTAGGGCAAAACTGCCCTTGCTGGGACCCATGACAATAAATTACAGAGATCTGCTATATATGAGGAGACACCTTTTGGCCTATATCATTTTCAGTTGTGAAATGTTGCTGCTCTTCAAAGAAATTTCTTCTGATATGGCAGTGGTGCTTGTCTTTAGGGGGAAATATGTCCATGACAACTCAGAAACTTGAAACTCAAAGGGTCAGTCAGATCTATTCCACATGTCATTTTAATGACAGTGAGATTTGGATGTTTAGCACTACCAGATTCCTACTTTTTATGAAGCATGAGTATAGGATAGAAGCAATTGTGAGTGGCATATCAGTTCAAAGCAGTGCTTAGTAAATGGCATCCTGCAAAGCAGCTGTTACGGTAATTCACTATCAGATGACGAGAAGCCCATTGAAAGAACTTTCTATTCCTCCTGACTGACGTGATTTCTTTAAATTTAAAAAAAAAAAAGACGGGGGGGGGGATGTTTTCTAATCACAGAATTGCTATATGTTCCAACCGCAGCTTCACACCCGTTGGGAATTTCAAACTCTAGACATGTTATTTCATTTCACTGCAGGGCACAACAGAGTTCAGATACTTTTGACTGAACAAACTGGCGAAGTTATCTGGCTATTAATGCAGAAGAAAGAAAACCTCTGTGCAGGCACTATCTATTTGTTGGCAAGCGATAAAGAAAACTAATTGATTTTGTACTCCAAGCCTTACTAATTATTTTAGACTGACACAAGTAGATCTTTTCATGAGCTCTTTGTATATCACTCAGAAGCTTTATTGTTGACTTGCATGAATTTTGAAAAACTAAAGCAGATAATTACTTAACTGAAAAAAATCCAAAGTCTATGTGCTTCAAAACTTTCCAGGACATTAAAAAACTAATGTGATATTTGTAAGAAGCCTGATCCAAAGCCCACTGAAGTCAGTATGAGTCTTTCCATCAAATGCAGTGGGCTTGGATCAGGTCCTTAGTGTAAAAACAGAATTTAGAAGGAAGATGATCAAATAATGTACTAGCCTGATCTAGGAAAAATCATCCATAATTTCCAGTATGTTTTACTGACAGTAAGAATTCATCTCAGACTCCTCTCTCTGCTACACCACTTAATTATGTATGTTGTAAATCCTCAGGCTTATACCTGAATACATCATGCAGCCACAAATTCTACTCATCTTCCAGGCATTCAAGCAAATTAATTCCTTGACTGGCCATTTTGTATTTTAGTTCTTTTGCTGCTTTTTGCAGGGTAGGAACAGATTAACTTTTCTGAAATCAATGCCTCAGTTCCTCATCGCTCTCTTCAGTCCTTTCTGCACACCAACTAGCCACAACCTACTTCCTTGCCACTGCTCAAAAATTGGGGGTTATTGCATAACCCCCTGTCTGTGATCTCCACCACACTGCTCAGTACCCTGAGATAGCCAAATTGTCAGGAACAGCTGGAAGCTGTAGAGAAAGTGCCATGACTTCTGGTGGTATAGTTGGAATTTCTAGCACAAAAATGTGGTTTTGCATCACTTGCGCACCTAGACGTTCATGAGGCTTTGAGTACATCACACATATGAAGCATCCCTACAGGATGATGTCTCATCCATTTATCTAGGTTATATGGAGCTGGATAATGCTTTTCCTGGAGCTCCAAGCACAGCGCCCCATCCTTCCACAATTCCTTTCTTCAGAAAGAGTGGAATGGAGAGGGTCTAGTAACTCAAGGGTGAAAAATAGATTAACATGGAGATCCTCTAGATACAATCCTTTATAAAGGACTTGAAACTGTAGGGACCCTGCAGCAGCTCAGTGTAGACCCCCAGTGTGCTCTATGGCTAGAAGACCTTGTCATGACGGTCTCCTTCACCATGCAGAATCATTCTGGGGAACTGCTGAGCTTCCTAATACTGCAATCTTCCCAGCTCTGTTAAATGGTGCAGTCTTCTTCTGCCCTCTGTGCTTGGGATATGCTGACAAGAAGTCAGGTTAAAATTGTGTGTGTGCATGTGTATGTGTACCCTTCCAAATTTGCATGGTCCCTGATGCCTCTTGCAGCCTCCAGCCTGTGAGGGTGATTTGATTCGTGCTTTGAATATCAAAAGACCCTTCTGCCTCTTCCTGCATATTTCCCTAAGAAATGAACACTCAGGCTGCAATTGCAAAACATTCATGTGCCACGTATGCATGTTCTTCCCTCTGCTAAGAGTATGTTTAACCGGGCAGATGTGATAACTTCTGCCTGTGGGGAAATTGAAGAGAGACAGCTGATCTGCAGGCAGCTTGTCTTCTCTGCATGGCACAGGCTCCCAGGGTACACAACAGAGGGTATCGCAAGAAGCTGAATGCATGTCAGGGAGCAGCAAGAGCAGGGCTGCTCCCCCAGGGCCGGGAGCTGTGGGGGACCCCAGGGTGGGTAGGGAAGAGCCCCTGCCAGCCGGGGCCCATCCCACAGTACCCGAGTGAGGTGAGCAGGACAGACCCTGAGATGGTGGCCAGTCCACCTGAGAGTGCAGATCATAAAGCAATATTGTGGCGATGAGGCAGGTCCGAGATCAAACTGGGAAGTCAGTCTGCAGGTCAGTGTTAGGATCAGGACCGGTCATCACCAGGCAGGGCCATAGTGATGAGGCACGACCAAGGTCAAGCCAGGAAATTGGTCTGTGGGTTGAGGTTGGCATCAAGGAGCAGCATGGCCACAGGCCTGCATTTATATACATTGATGAGATCCCCCTGAGCCTTCTCTTCTCCAGGCTGAACAGCCCCAGCTCTCTCAGCCTTTCTTCATATGTGAGGTGCTCCAACCCCTCCATCATCTTCATGGCCTTTCATTGGACTCTCTCCAGTATGTCAACGCCTCTTTTATACTGGGGAGCCCAGAACTGGACACCGCACTCCAGGTGTGGCCTCACCAGTGCTGAGTAGATGTTACCAGTGACAGCAGTGAAAACTGACCATGTGGCTGGAACGCAGCTTTCTTCTAACTTTGACCCAGGTTACATGACTCAGTTCAGCACCTTCAGATTGTCTATTGCAATATAATTACAATATTACAGAAGTGGCCCATGTGTGTTGCACAATGGAGTGTCCCAAGCTTTGGCATGCCCTCAGCTTGTCCTACTGACATGCTGCTTCTTTATGTCAACGCTCTTTTATACTGGGGAGCCCAGAACTGGACACCGCACTCCAGGTGTGGCCTCACCAGTGCTGAGTAGATGTTACCAGTGACAGCAGTGAAAACTGACCATGTGGCTGGAACGCAGCTTTCTTCTAACTTTGACCCAGGTTACATGACTCAGTTCAGCACCTTCAGATTGTCTATTGCAATATAATTACAATATTACAGAAGTGGCCCATGTGTGTTGCACAATAGAGTGTCCCAAGCCTTGGCATGCCCTCAGCTTGTCCTACTGACATGCTGCTTCTTCTCCTGACAAGTCTACTCTGAATAGTAGGGCTTTCATCTCAGTTCTCCTATTTGCCTTAAGCTGAAAACACTAATGGTTTATTGTTGCTGACTCCAGAGCTAAAGGAGCTTTTCCTGTAGTGTGTCTGGTTAACGTTATAGCAATATGTTAAGCATGGGTTTTTACCTATGAAATGATGTACTGCTAGAACAGTTTTCTTGTTTTTCAATTTTAACTGTTTGAATTTGCTTCGAACTTCTGAACATTTTACCTGTGTTATGAGCTAAAGGCAAACATCCTGCTCTCATTAGAGCTGTTTGCTAGAAATATGGCTGGATGTTCAAACAGAAAGTTCATATTGTTCAATAGTATTATTAAAGGCTTTAAATGTTATTTCTGTAAACACCATTTTTAATCAGGTAGCGGAAAGGGTGCTGTTAAAAGAGACTGGGGAATTCAGAGTGAGCCCTGCAGATGTCCATAAGTTGTGTGTGCTTTTAGCTGAATGGTCTTCACACAGCGTAACTGTGGAAGGACTGTCTCTAGCACTTACTCCCCCAAAAATGCAATCACATACTTGTTCTTCAGAAAATGAAGGCATGCAGATACTAAGAAAAAAAAAAGGCTCTGAAATCAGAGTAAGTTGCATGAGCATACTAATGAACGTCCTCTCTAGAAAAGTGGCCTTGTCCCTCTGAGACTTCTAGTAACTCAAACAACAACAGCAGATCCCAGTTTTCTTGGAAGCGGCTGGGAAGTAACAGACTAGGAAACCATTAAACTGGGCAGGTATCAAGGGAAATGTTTTGTTTGCCTGTTCATTTAGCCACCATGTCTTCTAAAAATATTATCTTTTCACCTCCTCCCTTTTTTTCAGTTTGCTTTTCCATGAATTCTGCTTAAATTGGTCTTTTCTTTTTGCTATTCACCAAATGATCCATATTTCCTTGTTTTTCTAAAGAGGTCTTCTGCATTTTTAAGTGGTATGGTTGCAGGCAAAAATACTGACTGCATTTATTGCATGGATTACTGGTACGAGTTATACACATACATCATACCATCTTCCTGGAGAGAGAGCACCAAAGTCTCTCCGGGTGCAGCTGGTGGTACAGATGTGGTTATACTGGAACCGTACGGCCCTCTTTGGAAAAAGTGGTGCCTGGAGTAAACTAAACAGCACCAGAGTATCTTTGAACTACACTCATTGCGAGAGCTTTCCTTCATGCATTACACCAGCAAACCTGCAATGACAGAGGACTTTGGGCCAGCTTGGCCCATGCAGGGTAGGATTCATTGGCTTTTCTGGCAACACTGGGCTCTGAGCACTGTAACCTTTCTCCGATATCACGGTTCAGGATCGGCAGGCAGAGATGGAGGTGTAACTAAGCATGCAACACTATTAATGAATCTCATCAAAAGGAGATCACAAAATCCTTGAGCTGCATAAATCTCTAGAGGCTATCTACAGCTAATTTTCTCAGCCGTGTTGTTTCTCCAAGCTCCCTGTAATAATGAAACAGTACTTACACCTTTTAAACAACATATTGTGTAAATTATGTGACACATAACCCTCCCAGCAAGCTGAGGAAAATGACAGCATTAAATTCCCAACAGCTATCAGAATACATTAACAATTTTAGAGGAAAATTACTTTTGAGAAGACAAATTTTAAATGAATAAACATGAATCTACAAGGTTTCAGCAGAGCATGGGATTCATCCGCAGCATTTTGCTTCGGGGTCACATAACTCCATCCAAAGCAAAGCAAAAACACTCTTGATTAGAAAGATACGCACAGTTACAGCGAGTTAATCTCAGCTCGGATCACAAATTTCCCAAAGCTCAGCAGCTTCAGCTCAGAAGGGATTTATGTTGGACTGAAGCTGAAGAACTTATCAGCCCCTATCACAGAAAGCAGCCCTTGCAAACCACAGAGGGAGAGATGGAATAACTGGGGCTACAGCTTCAGTCAATTTGGCTATAGTATCCCTTCAGCTGCTGCTCCTTTCTGTGCACTGCACTTGTCAGTGTCATGACACGGCCTTTCAAGTGGCCAGCTTTGCTGAAATAATATGGTCTAGTTCATAAGCATCCATCTGTTTGGGTCTTGAGCTTGGCAAAGGAACAGCAGTAAATAACCTGGCACCTACGAGACAGCGGCACAACTGGCCAGGCAGCTCCGAGCCAGCAGAGGAGCGGACACATGCTCAGCTCCAGCTGGATTGCTCCTCTGTTTCCCCTTAGAGCTGGTAGTTGCCTCCGTGCCTACCTCTGTTACTAGTGAATGTGGTTTGAGGAGTTTCACGCTACACTGTGGTGGGGCTTGTGGCTGCTCATTTTGTCGTCAGGTTGATGAGAGTCACTGGCTCCCTCTATCAGTAAAGCGCAGTGACAAGGTGCCATGCTGCCTACATTGGCCCCAGTAGTATATTCAGTGCTCGAGCCTAAACCAAGGACCGTACTCCCGCACGCACATCCCAGGTGTGGTATAGGCAATTGCTGGAGCAGCTCCAAGGGTCGCTTTGAAAAGACTGTCATTCACAGCCACCTTTGGGCTGCAAGAGCCATTGAATTTCAGGAGGGAACAGATTATGTCTAAGGCCGGTGTAGGTCCCTTAGCCCTCTACTTTCAGCCTAATGCCGTGTCTCAAAGTTGCACACCTCCAAATCCGTCCCTACAGCTTTTGAGCAATGCAACAAGTGAAACCTGCTGAATCAGCAGCTCTGGGAGAAGAGAGTTAGGCAGAAAAGGTTTCAGAGCTGCCAAATTTTCAAGCAGTGGCATGGTACAGAAAGTAGAAAGCACTCAGATAACATGCAGGGAGCAGGCTGGAAGGCGCTGGAGATCACTGTACAATCTACAAGGAGAGCAAAGGGCATGTGAGTAGCACAGAAAAGTGAAAAGTACTGTGACTATTGGAATCAATGCAAATGGGTCCCCTGGGAAAGCATGTTTTCGTACAAAGAGCCAGATAAGAAGTGAGGTGATTCACTACTCATGCAAAGGACAAAACACAGCCCTGGCAGTCCTCACAGTTGGTAGACAGACTAAGCAGAGACCAAGGTCAATTGCTGTGTAATTCATATTCGTATCAAAACAAGTATGGTGCAGAACAACAGATACTTGCATAAATAGTGAAAAACTGCATATCACATATTGGTGTAAGAAATACTCAGAGCTCAATTAATTAAAATCTAGACTAAGAAAATGAGAGTTTGAAATGCTCTCATTGAAAAAGAAGCTGCAAATGCAGACTAAGCTGATTCCACAGAAAGCAATGCTGTAGAGAGAGAAACTCGGATGTTCGAATGGATGCATAACTTGTTGCAACAGGAATGCAAATTAGAGCTTTGAAGCAGATCTTCCCAGAATAAACTCTCCAACTGAGAGAGACTTTAAACAAGACTGACAAAGACTTTAAACTTGGAAAAGTCAGGTTTCATTGGAGTATAAACTCAAATTCTCAATAACTTCTGCAGAGAAAACCCATAGTCCTACGTCAGGCTGAATAGTAATAAAAAAGCTTATAAAAGGCTCATCCCCTCATCCACTATGTCTCTGCAGGGCAAGCCCCTGTTTCCAGCTTATTTTTTTAAGTCAATTCAGGGATTTTCTGAACTGCAGCAAATTGCCCAGATTGGGTCATTTTCTCTTTCTGCCACCAGTGAGACAGGCAACACCTGGAGTAGTACACAGGGCAGGCATGGACATCTCTTTGCTCCTAAAGTCAATTGGTACAATACAGATCACATCCATGGGGCAAAACACTCCTCCACTCTCTCTCTAAGTAGGGTATCCATATCCAAATCACCTCACAGGGAATGGTCCCTTGGTCCTTTGGTCCCCTGACTCCTTCCATCTGTCATGCCCCTCACAGCCTCAGCCTCTGCACATCCTTCTTTCCCTTCTCTTGTCATTCCTTCTCTTAAAATGAACACGGGTAGTATCTGAATGCTGACATCCAGAAAAGTTATTTAACTTTTTTTCCCCCCCAGAAAATTGTCAGGAAACATTGTCTTTTCCTTTCCTAGAGCACCCCAAGTGCTATTGTAGGGTTCCATCCCAAACACATCCACCTCAATGGATAATGAAATCATCCATTGTTTCCGTAGCAACAGTAAGCACTAGAAAACTCAGGGAATTCAGGCGATGATGCCTTCTGAGGGCTTAGCACTTAGCTTGAGAGTGAGCATCTCAAATAAATTCCTTGTGTCAGAAAGATCTCAAATTCAGAGCTGCCCCTTCAATCAGCAAACAGCAACATACACAGCTCATTGGCTCCAAATTATTTTGGTTAAACTACAATCTATATGGAGGTGCACATTAGATCAGTATATGCTTTTTCTTATTTAAAAAAACCCTATGATAAGGCAATGAAGAAAAATTAAATTTAGTTTAGGTACAAGCTGGTATCCAAAAACCACAATAGTTGGATCATGCTTGATTTCACTAATAGCCAGAGGTTTGTACATGCTAACCTAGAGGAATCATTAAGGAAATTAGATATTCTTTAAAATGTCTGGAGAATATATGTGCTTACATAAACACATTACGTGCTGTCCCCTAAATTGCTAGTTGCTGTTATTAATTACTCTACTTACAGTTTTGTATGTGCTGGTCAAAAATTTTCATTGACTATCTATGCAAAAGGAAACTTTGAAAAGTAATACTATTCTTCTTGTCCTAATACCGTTATGAAAGTCACACGCTACAAAGCATTTATCCCATTTTTTAATTTGTACCACAAGGCTATACGGGAGTGCCGTAGATCAGATGTAAAGACAAACGTACTGATCAAGACAGAGGCCAAATGTATTTTCTATAAGCAGTTGTATAAAGGTAATGAGGACTTTTCCACACAGAAGGGATTTGTTTAACATTTTGGATCAAGAATTCAGGAATGTTGGACTGGAAAGGACCTCCAGGGTCAGTTTCTGCAGCTAGAGGTAGCTAGATTGTAATACTTTAGAGGAATTTAACAAGCTGACACAAGACTGACACAGCCAGGGGTCACTTCAGCTGCTCCTCTCACAGGCGTTGAGAGCCATATGAGTGCCTAGTGTGTGATCTCAGCTGCTGTGACAGAAGGGCACAGATCTGCCAGGTCTATGAGGATGTCCCAGATACTCTAGAGCATCTCCACTGGCATCTGATACCTATGTTTAAGCAAGTGTGTTGTGCACTTGAATGTAGGTGCCAGCTTTCAGGAGACCCCAAAAGAGCCACATAAGCTCCTGTTTAGAGTTAGTGGAGCTCTAGACACGGGAGGCTAGGGCATGATTCAGCTGACCACCACTAGGGCTCAGTTTGTTTGCTCAAACCAAGGTATCTAACACTTTTTAAGATGCCATACAACATCATATATGTATTCATGGGACTCACAGTAAATTCTGGTGTTACCAGAAGCTAGGTGAGATAGCCTACAGTATCTCAAATAGCTGTAGATCATTTTGGGCAACTGAGTTGAGCCCTATGTGTGTACTTTAGGGTGAGCTGAGCTGCTTCTTAGGTGCTGTTGACCACAATGAGGGCTTAAAAACCTGTTACCTGTGTAAACATCTACATGTAGTTACCTAAATTAGGTATCATTATTTCACATTGAATCTTACCCCAGGTTTCAATACCTTCAGAGATCCGTTGTTCCCATCCAGCGTTAAGTCCTTACCTCCACACTCCAGTTCCTCATCAGATCAATCTCCTTTCTCTCCTTCCTCTCCACTCAGTTTTTCATTATTGGTCCCTATTTCCTCTCTCTCTTCTCGTCTCTTCTTCAAATCCACATCACAGATTTTCTCTTTCTGTCTCTGAAATCAGCCTTGCTAACCTGCTAGTCTCCCTTTTCCCAAAACTGTTTCTGCCAGTTTCTGTCCCCTCTGCATTTAAATATGGCAGTTTCTCCATGCACGTTGCAGAAAAAACCCCAAGGGGATCTGGAAGGATACAGGAAAGGCAGCCCTCCTCCCATTTCCCATCACTGTCTGGGGGATTGAGGGGAAAGAGGCAGGGCAGCTGCGCTGCTTACTGTACATGGAAACTGCAGAGATTTATGGAAGTCTAAACTGTGATTAACATTTAATGAGCATGAGCAAATGGCGAAAATTTAATCAAATATGGACACATATTCATAGGAAATTGAAAAGTTCACACCTGGCATAAAGGGTATCCCTTAGCAGATTTGATGCCTCTGCCTCAGAATAAAAAGGCACCAAAGGTTTTCAAAGAAAAGTAATCAACTCTTGTTTGTACAAAATCTTCTCTTTTTTTCCCAGTGTTGCTGTCAAAGACATATTGACTTAAACTGTCCGAAAGCACTCAACTCAAGGCAGTGCTATACAGTGATGAAAGTCAAGGCCTGGACAGCTTGGCTAAATGATGGTGCTTCCAGTCACTTCATCTAACAGTGCAACCTCTTAGCTACAATAATATTCAGCACCTTATGTTCCAGCCCTGACTAAAGTTGCAGTAATCCCTATTTATGCAGCACTCATCACTTCTCCCAACACTTTATGCTGTTCAAGTGACTGCATTGCTGCTAACCAAGCCACAAACCCTTGGCCTGTCCCCTTCAAGCTGCTCCTGTCAATGTGGGAAGAGATTGCTCTGCATAATGGCATTTTCCTACTGGCACAAAACACCTTCAGCAGCAGTCAGGATGTGAAGTTTTTAAACCAGCTGTTTATTTGGAGAAGCCAGAAAATGAAAGGCACATCCATCTTCCCAGGTGCTAGGCATTCAATCCAAGGAAGATGCAAAGCTATATAATCCACCGAATGTTGCTTTGAGGATATTTGTTCTCGCGTCCCCACTTTCTTTTGACATGTCATCCTTTCACAAAGTCAGGCTCTTTCATCAATTTGCAGGTTCTGGATTCATGTTTCAGAAGTACCAAACTGCAGGTGCTATTTATATCAGGCAATGACAGAATATTTGAAAGTGACAGCACACTTGACAGAATATTGAAAACTGGCATCTTTCCCCAGTACATCCAAGGAATACCCAAAGTAGCACATACAGTTTGGCTCATTTGGACCAGTATAATGCCATAGTCCCACTGAAGTCAATGGTGTTATGTTAGCAGCGGCTGTGCTTTTTAGGCGCTAATTCAGCAGAGCATATACTGGAATGTGAATGTATAAAATTGCAGCTAATATTGTTGCTCACCTTACAGGTGGAATCAGCTTCAGGTTATTCTGCCTCAAAATTAGCTGTGCTTTAAGCAAAGCACAGACCAGAGTGCTTCAGTGAATAGGAATAAATTATTGAACTGACACCTTAAGATTCGATTGCTGGCTTTGCAGCAGAAAAATCAAGAAACACTCAGTTAATATGATAAATAGATATGTTGTCTTATTAGTCATGTTGGACTTGGAAATATTTTGGTTTTAAATAAGCAAATAGTGCTGGATACAGACAACAGTCAGGGTACTTCAGAAAGGATGTATCAATTTATTAGAGATCTGGGAAAAGCTCCCGTTATTTAATGAAGTGATAAAGCAATTAGAGGAATAATAGGCCACGTGTGCATGTAAATGTAGTACTGTATTATCTTGGGTAAATCATGGATGTCATACATACAATAGCGCACACATACATCGAGCTGACAATTTTTAACTCCAAGTCCTAGAATTCTGGTATTTTACAAATTAGGAAAGGAATGAAATAAAACATAAAGCATTTATAGAGTATATCACTGTTAAAATGCTACCCATTAAATTGCTATTAATTAAACTCGTTTAAATTCAGTGGAATTGTGTTGCTTCACAGAAGTGCCAGAGTGACTCACATAAAAATACTGAGCTGACAATTTTTAACTCCAAGTCCTAGAATTCTGGTATTTTACAAATTAGGAAAGGAATGAAATAAAACATAAAGCATTTATAGAGTATATCACTGTTAAAATGCTACCCATTAAATTGCTATTAATTAAACTCGTTTAAATTCAGTGGAATTGTGTTGCTTCACAGAAGTGCCAGAGTGACTCACATAAAAATACGTCAGTAGTTTCTCTTCAAGGACATCAATACAATGGTGTTTTTTCTCACTCATTGCAAAAAAAATTTCAAAGTAGCTGTGATCCAGGCACCTCAAGCAATGACCCCTAGAAGAGCTGCAGGGTATACAGTGATAGGAGGTATTATGCCTCCCTGCTTGTGGAGCAAGAGAGTAGTGTATTGAAGACAGGCATGTACCACAGTAGCTAATGCAAAAGAGCTGTCTCATAAAACCTAGTAGGAGTCTGCTGAAGACTGCAAACATAGCAAAATAAAAAGTTTGTAACGGTGTCGCACACATTGTCTGCTATGTAGAAGTCTGGACACTTTTATTGAGTCAGACTTAAAATTAACCCAGTTTTATTTCTAAGAGTACAAGTCTATTGTTAGAGAAAATTAGCTCTGCAACACTGAACTCTTGCTATTTTCTACAAAAAACCCACAAGTTTTATTTAGCATAGCAACATTTGCAAACTGACACATTATGAAACTCACAGCGTCTCCCGTATAGGCTGATATTCAAAAGTAAACCCATACCATTAAACTCATTAAACATTTGCATTCAGACAGGCAAGGCTTTGGCTAGCTATGTATTTTGTTACAAGTTTACATGGAACTCAAGTCTACATTGCACCTCTAGAACAGCTTGAGAGAAGAGACAGCTTAATAGTTCATGGCAAATGAATGTGAAAAAAAGAACACCATATGCAAAAAAACCCCCAACCCTGTGTTTTGGGAAGACCAATGTGCGAAACTACTCCCATCAAAGTGCACCTGAGTACAAAGGAGAAGTTTCAGGACCGGAGCATCTGTCAGGCTTTTAGTTACATTTGCATTTCTTTTCCTTTGTGTGACTAGGGCACAACAAAGACGTGCAATGTCCTTGTGGCTTGAAGAAATGGCATGCTTCACATTTTGTCTGACTTTTAAGAACAATCAGTGAAGAAGTTCTGACAAATAAATCTCTTATGTGGTGTGATTTATTCCATTTTTTTCCCAGAGCATCCATGTGCTTTGAATCAGACACATCTCCTCTCACACACCATTACTCCTCTCAGATTCAGTCTCTTCCTAGTCCTTGCCTACCTGAAGTTTTCTTTTCAGCAACTCTCTCAAAGCACGCTTGGAGCTTCTCTTTTAAAATCATCTTTAATCCTTCTCTGGGAAACCAGTAACAACCAACCCTGGTCTGGGCCAGGAAAGAGCAGCCTGGCCTTACTTATTCTGCAGCACCCCCTTCCCAGACCCTAAAGCTGTGCCTACGCACACCTCTCTGAGCACATCTGTTCTGCTTCATTAAACTGTGCCAGGGACCCAGCAGGGCTCTGCCTGTACTGCTAAAATTTTGCATGGTTTCTAGCATGCTTTTGGCCTGGGCTAATTCCTAAACACAGTTCAGGCACAGCTCAGAAACTAGCATGGGCTGGTCGTCCACCACCAGGCAGCTCGGATGTGGCCACCTTGCGTGCACTGGTGGCTAAGAGAGCTTAACAGCACGGACATGCCCATAGCTCCCCTGCAGGGGCAGAGAACAGACCTTAGCACTTCAGTTTATTGGTATAGACACAGCACAAGTTTATTATAGCAAACTCAATGCCAAACACCTTCAAAATCTGCACAGTCTTGGACTTAGATATGTTCAGGAGCATCACAAAATACAACCTGCTTAGAGGTCTCAAAACCACGCAAGCCTCCAATGCCCCAGACTGCCAAACATACCCCCCAAGTCAGCACAGCCCAGCACACCCCTCTCACCCACCCAGCACCCCACATTGCCTCTCTTCCCCCACACTAGGCATGGTTCTTCATGCATTTCATGACATTGGCTGCATTGATGGAGCTGCTTCCCCTGCAACACGGGTGCAGTGGGATGCCCACCTGCCCCTCCAGCCCTGGCACATCTTGTGCAGGGAACAGGGTGAGGAGCTGTGAAGGCAAACACCATCAGAGACAACTTCTGTAAATGGTTGTGCTAAAACAGAGTGTCCATTGCACGCCTGGTGCTCTCACAGGGGTAGATGACTTGCTCACGCACCCGCCATGATCTTTGGTGGGAGCAGGAAGAAGCAGAATATTGCAGATGCCCTGTAATTTATGTTACCTGTCAAAGCTGGAGATGGTAAGATGGAGGATGTGACCACCTCAGAAGCACTCCTGAGCCTACTAGTCCAGCCAAAACTTCTGTGCCATGTCTCCAACACTACTTTCTTTTTCTTTTCTCTTTCCCATTCCACTCGTTAGCTTGCTGAGGTGGGGGCTTTGTTTCATCTTGGGAAAATAAAGATGTGAGCAGTGCCTGTAAACAAAAGTGGTTTTATGCAATTGCAATCTCTGTCAGCTTCTAAAATACAAATAGCAGTAAGAAAAAGTCACAATATTCCTACATCTCCAGATGACTGTTTATTCCACATCCTTTGTATCTATGTATCACTGACACTGTGTGAAAAACTACTGAACTGAAGTATGGAATTGCCCTGAGGAAGTTTAAGACCTTATCATCTAGTTACTGGTAAATATATCTACTTTAAAAAATCCATAAATATGGAAGATTAATCAATTTCAACAATACTTTGCCTTCAACTAGTATGTTCATAAGCATTCTGAGTATGAACAAAACTCTGATTCAAGATTTCACATACAAGAATTACTTGAAATGACAGCACACAGCTCTACAGAGATCCAGCATTATGCAGAGCACTGAGCCTTCTTGCCTACTCTCTCTCCATGATTTCTTTCTCAGACAGTAAGTTGAAAACTGACAGTGAAAGGATCACATTAACTTTCAAATGTTCAGTATCCCAGTTCTCACTCCGTAGCTGAGACTACCTGCTCTAGACAGGGAAGTTTGGTTTAATAAATTCATACTTGCAGTCATAGATCTGAACAACACTACAATTTTTGACAAACATAGTGAGGGTCTCGGCTTTGGAATTAACTTGGTTTATAGATCAAAAAGACTACTAAGTTTGTGCTTTTAGAAACCCAACTAAAAATTTCAGCTTACCTACATGTGAAATTCTGCTTCTGGGTGACTTCCATAACTCTGGAAGTCAATGGCATCTCCTCCCATATAAAAGACAGAAAAGCATATAACTCAGCCTTTTTTTCGCAAAAAATGGTTTCCTGAGAGCATAACATAATTCCAGGAGACTGTTTATTACCTTGCGTGTGTTGTTGCTTTCCCACTCTTGTTTGATACATCCAAAGTGTTGCACTGTGTTTGGTATGTCATTTATGCAGTCATTAATGGATTCAATTTCAAATCAGACCCAGTACATTACCATGCTTATTTCTGTTACTGTGTTGAATTTACCTGGTGTGGTTCTCCATGAAACTGTAGAGATCGGACTCAATTGGATCCTTTGAAGATGTGCAGAGCAGCACATTATGCCATCCATTTCTGCAGGAATTCATCCTGGCTGGATTTTTAAGGGATTACACTACTTAGGAGCCTCCAAATACTTACATATAGCATCGCTCATGAAGAAAGTGAATCATGCACATAAGCATTGCCAAGTCTGAGCTCTGTATGTAAAGTACTAATGGTTTCAGTTATGAACTGATTGAGTAACCTCTGACATCAATAGACAGATTCCTACTGTCCTCAAGCCTCGAGAGGTGTTGGGTAATGGGATAGGAATTCAAATACAGGGAGAAAATCTAGCTTCCTCTTTCAAGGTTATAAACCACTTAGTTGTGAAGACTGTGGGGAAAAAAATTCACTATTTCCAAAATAAAGACCTATATACAATCAGCATTACAGAATGCCTGTCTCCTTCTGCAGCTTCAAATATTCACCAATGTCAAAGCCAGATCAGCCATCCAATCTAATATAGCAAATTACACAGATTGATAGTTGGTTTTAATACAACAGTTCCCATAAACTGGTTATTCCTGGTATGAGGCA
Source organism: Aptenodytes forsteri (assembly GCF_000699145.1). NCBI lineage: Eukaryota > Metazoa > Chordata > Aves > Sphenisciformes > Spheniscidae > Aptenodytes > Aptenodytes forsteri. The sequence goes on from NW_008795554.1 coordinate 281,087, forward strand.
TTTAATTAAAAGCCAAAGAGCTCAAAGTCACAAACTATCTCCATAATTCATGCTGATGTGCCCAGGTTTTTGAAGCCAGCATGGTTCCAAAGTGCCAGTTTCACAGTCAGTTTGGTCGGTTCCTATTTCAGTGATGTAAAACTTTCCTTTACCTCTGATGATTACTGACTGCATGATCAGTGGGGGCTATAAGGGTCCAAAGCTTTTAAACATCACCTTTGTATTATTACAACATATTCTAAAAGTAGAGTTTTAAAAGCATAAAAAAGCCCAGATAAACCTGCCTGTGTCTGAACTGTCCACTACATGGAGGTCCCTCCAATTAAAGAAATCTTGATTTGATTCCCCATATAGCAGCAAGAAGAACCAGAGTGACCAAAAGAAGCCCTAACAGCCCTGGACAGGACAGATCTCTGCAGGTTAGGGTAGCGCTTGTAAATTAAACAAATCCCTGTTTATCTAAATTGCATTGGAGACCTCTAACATAGCCCAAAAATTAAAGATTAGCTCAAGACACTATGTTGTTTCTTCACCTCCACCATATCCTCTGCCTCATGAGCTCCAGTCTGCTCTTCTTGGAGCCACCTCACAGAAACCCGTGGTGTAGTAACAAGCCTGTGCAATAGATGGATTCAGGTCCTAACAGTCCTGAGTTTAAAGATCCCATATGACCTGCAATAGTAATCCAGTAAATCTCTGAAAGGCATCACTCTCCAATACGTACCAACATGGAAGCCTTTCTGAACAGTTATTTTCCTCGTAGACTACATAATAGCTTCAAAGGAAACTGTTAAAGTGAACAAAATTAGTATGTCAAAAGCTAATTCTTGACTTAATATCTAAATAAAAGTTTCCATTTGAGTCTAGCATTTAATTACCACATACCAGATGTGCATTTATGCTGTGCAGGCCCATGTAGTCAACTCAGCAGTCACGCTGAGCATCAACCTTCCAGTGAACCAAGCTTAACATACTAACACCAGGGACTCCTTTGACTTTGACATTAAGTTTCTCTGTTTTAAGCAGCTCACTTTGCCTTTCCTCTCATTTTCCCCAACTGCATTTTACAGCTGTTACCAATAGGCCTCTTGACCAATTATTGATCTCTTGATACTCAAAAAAATAATTAGCATTATTATAATCCCAGCTATTACTGGGATTCATTCTAGGCACAGGCAAAATAGGTAAAAGCCTATGGCAGCTGCGGCTCAAACAAAAGCAGCAGGTCCTCTTCCCCTTTTTGCCCACGCCAGGGTCAAGCTTAGTTGTGCTACTGCTGCCAGGCCTGAGACTGTGTATGGTGGTGGCAACTTCGGACAGGAGGAGGGCAGATCTCTCCTGAAGGCACCGATCACTCTCTCATTGTTGCTGGTCACTCAGGTTTACCAAACCCAACTTTTCAGATGTGTCCCCCCATTCTCCTCGCCCCCAGCCTCTTCCCACCTGGGGCTCTGGCAGGTCAGCCCTGTCTATTGGGGCAGCAAAGTTCAATACTGCCTGCAGGGCTGGGAAAGTTGGGTCTACCTCCAAATATTACAAGGTAAGAGTATTCATGTCAATTAATGAGTAACATTTGGAATAAATGTGTGATTTATATAATTAATGGTGCTTCTAGATTAATTAATCCTCTCTTTGATTGAGTATCCATCCCCTTCAGCTGTATAATCTGCAGTTTTGACATTTTTCTGCCTTGCTTCCAAATGCCAAGATTGTTCAGACTGCCCACTTTCCCGTGAGCGCTCACCTCTTTTAGCACACCTTTTAAAATGTCAGGGAGTTATTACTCAAAGCTTTGTTATATGGTCTTGATTCCTTTCTTTTGTTGGAAAATTTCTTTCACCATGAAGCACGTCTCTGCTCTGTACACTGCTGCTGGGATAGCAATACTACCCACCTCCAGGAAACTAACAGGGAAGAGTTCAAGATGCTCTCCTAACTTCTTTCAGACTCATGACCCTCACACCGTAAGAAGGAGAAAGTGAGAAGGAGGGTAGAAAGGGCAGGTAGTAGTGCTATTTCTCACAAATGGAACCAGATGTGGTAGGAGAAACATGCTGGTGGCATAGTCAACAACGAGGAAATGCTTATTATACCACGATGCTCTGCTCCACATGCATGCATATCCAGTTTACCAGTTCCCTGGTGACAGACAGGAGGTCAAGCAACAGGCTCTGCCTCACAGCTGTGTCATCCCAGAAGAACCTTTGGTGACCAGACACAGAATCACAAAATCACAGAATTGTTGAGGTTGGAAGGGACCTCTGGAAGTCATCTTGTCCAACCACCTGCTCAAGCAGGGCCACCTAGAGCCAGTTGCCCAAGACCATGTCCAGGCAGATTTTGAATATCTCCAAGGATACACCAGCAGCTCTTCCTCCCCTCCTTATGTGAAAGGCTTCAAGGAAAGGCTTGCTGAGCAATGTTTGCAAGTCTGGTGCCCCATCTGCTTTAAGGCAGTAGATGAGGATCATCCTCATGAAGAGTTCATTGTCCTTGCAGGATGAAACACTTGTCTCCTTTGCCTTGAATATGGTGCAACTGATAATGAATAGGGTAGGATGGATCCCCATCAAACATTCAGGTTGGCCTAATCTATGAAGAGGAACAAAGACTTTAGTAGTACAGGGATAATGAATGTGTGCTACTACAAACTGGGATGCAACCTTTAGTTTTCTGTACTGGTCCTCTTTAAAAGACTGCATCCAAAAAAGCTGGTCCAAAATACTGTTCTTAAGCTGTTTCAGCTTACAGAAGTTCCACTTTTCACAGTATTACAGATAATATTTGCCCCTACTCCCTTACTTCTTCTTTCATTAATGTAAATGATGTATTATTTTAAATGACAGGAAATAAAAATTAGAGATGAGGTTCAAATGCACAATCTAGGGATTTTAATGCTCTAGACAATCTTGTACATTTTTTAATAACAAGAGTCAGTTTGTTTCAAGAGATTTTCTACAGTGTTTGGCAGGATTAGGGGCTGCATGTTTCCGCAGCTTCTACTACCTGAGTCAAAACGCACTTCAGACTACTTCAGCCTTTACTTGCTGGCTACCGAATGCTTTCACAAATCTTTCCCTGCTGAGAGCACAGGGAGTCTCCCACTTTGGTTGCTTTGTGATTTAATGCTTCGCATTTAATGCGAGCTTTGAAAATTCCTACGTGGGATTTCACAGTGAAGGATGGTGCATTCAGCTGCATTCTCAAGCACGGTGTGCCTAAGTTTCCAAAATATTAATTGCACCACTATTCGAAGTATCCTCTAGTGAACGTTATTCTTCTCCTTTTAAAAACAGAATTCTCAATTCTGCAAAATATGAGCTCTGGGTAAGTATATTGTTATGAGTTTATTTACATTATTTTTACACCATTTATCTGAAAAGAAAAATACATTACCCCTTCAAATATACAAGGCACTTAAGGTTAAAGAAGTATGGAAATACAAAACACTTACGGTTGAAAAGATGAGAAAAAAAATTAATAGGGCTGAACTCAGTTAACACAGTGACACTACAAGGTTATTAATGCTTCTTTTGCAAATTGTTTCTGAGAGCAGGGTCATTAACTTGTCTGATATTTATGGATTTTCTTCCATTAAGAAGACTGGCATCTCCTTCTGTTGTAGGGCCCATGACAATGGTCCCTACAGAACTCCTCTTCCAGGGAGCCTGGTGAGGCCTATGAAACATCATTTTAATCAGATGTAGCTGTTTGTTGTCCTCTTTTTGCTCATGGGAACTGAGGCACGGAGATGACATGGCTTCCCAAGGTGTGGTGGGCTGACCCTGGCTGGACGCCAGGTGCCCACCAAAGCTGCTCTGTCACTCCCCTCCTCAGCTGGACAGGGGAGAGAAAATATAACGAAAGGCTCGTGGGTCGAGATAAGGACAAGGAGATCACTCAGCAATTACCATCACGGTAATTGGGTAATTGTGAAAAAAAAAATTAATTTATTACCAATCAAATCAGAGTAGGATAATGAGAAATAAAAACTAAATCATAAAACACCTCCCCCCCCACCCCTCCCTTCTTCCCGGGCTTAACTTTACTCCCGATTTTCTCTACCTCCTCCTCCCGAGCAGTGCAGGGGGACGGGAATGGGGGTTGCGGTCAGTTCATCACACGTTGTTTCTGCCGCTCCTTCCTCCTCAGAGGGAGGGATCCTCACACTCTTCCCCTGCTCCAGCATGGGGTCCCTCCCACGGGAGACAGTTCTCCATGAACTTCTCCAATGTGAGTCCTTCCCATGGGCTGCAGTTCTTCACGAACTGCTCCAGCGTGGGTCCCTTCCACGGAGCGCAGTCCTTCAGGAACAGACTGCTCCAGCATGGGGTCCCTCCCACGGGAGACAGTTCTCCATGAACTTCTCCAATGTGAGTCCTTCCCATGGGCTGCAGTTCTTCACGAACTGCTCCAGCGTGGGCTTCCCATGGGGTCACAGCCTCCTTTGAGGGCATCCACCTGCTCCAGTGTGGGGTCCTCCATGGGCTGCAGGTGGGTATCTGCTCCACCGTGGACCTCCATGGGGTGCAGGGGGACAGCCTGCCTCACCATGGTCTTCACCAGGGGCTGCAGGGGAATCTCTGCTCCGGTGCTTGGCGCACCTCCTCCCCCTCCTTCTTCACTGAACCTGGTGTCTGCAGGCATGGTGTCTGCAGGCAGGTGGCAGCCTAGGCAAGGAGAAATGTCCCTGAGCATCCTGAGTGCCCACCCAAGCCTAGCCGTGAGCTCAGGCTTGACTTTAAGACCCTCATAGAATCATAGAATCATAGAATCATTGAGGTTGGAAAAGACCTCTAAGATCATCGAGTCCAACCATCATGCTGGTAGTTAAGCAGCAGTAGTGCAAACATCAGTGATTTGTTCATGGTAATGCATTTATTTTATCTTTCAGGTAAAAGGGGAAAAAAACAATACAGAAAAAAGAGCCAGATGATGTCCCCAGGCCTGTGCTGAAGGGACTCTCTTCTGGAAAAGGAGGAAATTCAGAAAACTTTGTTTGACCTTCTACAGGACTGGAAAAGGCCGATGTGTCCCTGGGAGCACAGAGACCCTTCTGCACTTTAACTAAGTCTAAGCAGCCCCTTACAAAACATTTATGGACAGGCAGCCACACAAACCAATTTTAACTTGTTCAGGCCTTTTAAATGGAAATAAATTCCTCAACCTCCGTTATCAACGGTAGAGCATCCTTTCTTGCCAGCCTATACTTATAAGTGTATAGCTTGTGTTAAATTGCCCCCTAGAGGAGGCAGCACAGATACAACAGAATGAAGAGACTGAAGCCAATTTTAACATTTTTTTTGAAAGAGCAGCAATAAGACCGCAGTAGTGCCATGCTGTTCTTTCAATAAATCAGGAAGGAAATCTCATTTTCCAATCACCCTTTTATTCCATTTTGCTTCAAGGGCATAAAAATCATGTATTACAAAATAAAATTATGTTGTAGTTTCAAGATGAGGAGGCAAACCTTCATTGATCAAAGGTGGAGTTCTGTTTGTCAGACAGGGAGCTGCACTCTTCACTTCTAATTAACTTTAAGGAGAGCAGGATGAGGTTTTGGTTAGAAATGGATTGCTACTGATCAGAGTCAACTCATTCTGTTGTTTCACATCCGTTCAATTCTGAGATGGCATTTTAAAGCTTTAATGTGTCCTCTTACCACGCTTAATTGATAGGCAGCTTTTGCAAAAACAATGCCCTAGAAAAAAAAACTCATTAGCTGTTGCAGCCCTTTGCTCTTGCAACAGGAATTTGTTCAGATTTCTTTAAGTTTTCCATTTTATGAAAAGTTGTCTTTAAATTTGAAATAATGGCTATAGCCCTTACATAGACCTTTTCACCCTTACCAAGCCTGCCTACCAATGTCAAAAAGAAATGAATAGCATTATATATCCTAGGGGTAAAATGTGTGTTATCAGTTGTGATAAGGACCATCTGCTTTCATTAAAAAAGATAAGTGGCAGATCAAAGCATTTTTGCCTTCTGTAACACTAGCTGAGTGGAAAAGCAACGCATAAGAGCAAGAATGTGGGTGAATGGAGGTAGAAGAAATAAAGAAGAGAATTTAAATGGCCAGGCATCTAGGGAAAAATTCATCCATACTGAAAGCTTATTGCTATGAATTTATATCAGAGATTAATTTGGCTCCTTTTTTGGGAAACCACAAAGAAGTATATTGTCACATAAGCTAAAACAATGCATTAATCATAATTTCTTATATGAGGTTAGGAAACCTGTTAATCCTTTAATGCAGTATTCTGGAAAAAAACAAACAAACAAACAAACAAAAAAGAAAACAAACAATTCTGGTTGCGACAGCTGTCAAGGTGTGCATCCATGACTGTTTTACCAAAATAACAGCAGCAACATTACTGCAAATTGCAAATGACCAGACTGAAAAATGAGATGAACCTGGAGAACCTAAGATATGATATAGCAACTTAAGAAATGAACTGGCTAACCTTGATACCTTCCCCAGGCACCTGCCCTGCCTCTCCGATGGATGCTGCTGTCCCCAAGGAAGCGAAATCTGACGCGCTATTAATTAGTTCTCAAATTGCTATAAGTTTATGTATATATAAACCTTAACAAAATGGGCTGAAAGCCCTGGCATTCCAGGAAAACCATCACGAATGGATTGGATGTCCTTTGTACAGGCAAGGAAAACCAGCTGGAATGAGACTGATATAAATTTTAGAAGTATCCTCTGTGTTGAACATTAAAAATGGAAGTTACAAAGTTAATTACAATATTTATTTCTGTGTGCACATATCAGCCAGCTCTCTCAATATTCATGGGTGCATCCAATCAGGGTCAATGGACTTACATACACCCAGTTTGCTTAAGTATTTTCCAACATGATCATCTTCCACCAAGGATAAGACATCCTTGCTCCACTTTCCCCCTGATCTCTGCAGCCTGGGATTAGTTGCAACTAAGTTATGCTGTTCCTTTATTTGTGAACAAAGACCTGTTCTAAACTGCGCCCCCCGAGTCCCTTTATGGGAGGAGAGGAATATATCATCTTGAAACTTAAAACAGTAATTCTAAATATAACTCTAGAGCCCACTGTGTATTCCGAAATAAACATTTTTGTAATTACTTCAATTCTGAGACTCATGGTAACAAAGGGCAGTTGACATCCTTCATAACTAAACCCAAGTATTTATAAATGCTTGAGAGAATATGAACAATACAGAAAGAGAAATGTAACAAAGAATGTAATTCCATAAATCTGGTGCAGAAGACACATTATCATCATTCTTATGATACATGAGAACTGCATAATAATTTGATGGGTGCATTTGTAGAATTGTGTATAGTATCTCTCTGCTGCCTCTACACATTACAGATAGGGACAATGTATTTTTATGGGGATGAGAAAAATGAGTTAAGGCATACATTTTACAAAGCATTAAAATAGAACCATAACATAAAATCAATGTGAGCTACAGTAGAAAATGCATAGTAGGAATGTGATCAATTTAGGCTTACCCGTGACTTTGCTGTAAAGTTATATCAAGTTTCCACACAGGCTAATCTGTGTAAGAACATCATATTGCAAAAATGGAGTTGAGCTTTATTTGAGATATTTTATCCAACCTTCTTCTTTTAGGAACACATTCGTTGGTGCTTACCATTCTGTAATGTGAGCATCCTTCAAAGTCTTTCAGAAAATACTGTGTGAAACACTGCTGGTTCTTTCAATGTGCTAGGGCGGAAGCAGTTGTAGCACAGCAACTCATTGCCATCCTACATGGAACCACCAGGTTCCCAGAGGTCATTTAATTTGGCATTCTTTAAATCCTCTCAGCTAAGTAACCAAAAGAGCGCCATTATCTTCACAAAGTGAGAAAACAGTGAAATTGTGGAAGGGAACATGGGGGATCTGGAGTTACTGCAATGAAAGGGAACAGGCTTTGTGAGGTAGAAATTTGCAGAAAATTAGGCGTCAGTCATTCCACTGGCTGATGAGGAATCTCATCCTGTGTTTCTAGCTCCTATCATTTTCTGTTAACCTTGAAAATACAGATATAAGAGGCACATCCATCTGTTGGTGTAGCCCCATGACCACAGCAAGGTGGTCAAAGAGCACAGTGCCGCTGAATGGGTGCCCCTTGTGCCACCCATGCACTTCTGCCACATCAGGTTCAGCGATCACCACCTTGGGGGTGAGCTGGGTTCGCTTGCTGATCTGACTAGAAACTAATCCTACCGAAGAGAAGACTTAGTTGAGGCATGCCTGAACCAGTGGTAGAGCTGACACTCTAGCAAGTGAGTGGTGACAAGAGAGGTGATGGGAACACACGCCGAGATAGCAGGGAGAATAACATCCTGTGATTAGACTGACTTTAGTCCACCATGAAACTGCAGGACTAATATACTCAGAGAAAAACAACAGCTCTAAGCACTGAAGAGCTGCATTGCTCTCCTTCAGGGATTATGGGTAAGGATTTCAATTCCTGAGCCACGGACTCTCCCATCCACAGCTGCTTCTTGTCCTCCAGATCTCCCCACAAGAAGGAACTCTCTGAATTACAATACCATGGGTCCTGCCTTGCTCTGAGACAAGCACCAGAGTGAAGTTTAGCTGGTTGCTTGAAACAACTACAGATAGCTGCAATAACCAGGCATGACAGATCTGTGAAAAGAAAACGACCTACCCAAATTAACTCCATGCCAGCCTTTCCTGACATCCATTTAAGGACAATACTACTGCAGTGAGGGGACACCCTTAGCAGAGCATGAAATGCAAGCACATGAGAAATCAAGATCTGAGATTTGTTGTACATATCATTCCTTTTTTGGATGATGGTCAGATCCAGGGAGGAATCAGCACAGACTGTTCATCAACAACATGAGAGAACGTGTCTTGAAAGGGACAACACACATTTGTTACTGCGGTACAGCGGGTCTGCTGTAAATAACAAACCAGCCAGCAGCAGCTCATGAGTGCTGGGCATTTCTAGATCGGCAGAGTAAATCTCTTTTGATGTCAAAGATAAGCCACATTTCATCACCCTTCCCCTTCACCAAGGGAAATCAGAAAGAGCAATAACAGGAAATATTCATTTACAGAAACGTCTCTGAAACAGATGTTGAAGGACTGATAACAGAAGATGTTTGCAGAGCATTTTGTAAACAATCCATAGAATCGCATAAGAAACTAACACATCATAGCTTGTAAACCTAGGCATACACTTAGCTTACACAGAACAAGTGTGAATTACTAAGTGCATTCTTCTCAACTTACACCCACTGCGTTCTCCCGGTGGCAGGAATGTAAATACTATGCTATATGCTACTGTGCTATGCTGATGCTACTGGTAGTATGTATATCAATATCTTTGCATATCTTCGCAGTAAAGTGTGAAATGACCTTGAGACATTGAGATTGTTCCTCTAAGTCTGTACTACCTGTCAGTCCCAGGTAAAAGTGGGTTGCCCCTTCGCAGAAGTCTACTCCCCATGTCCGAGTGGAGGTCCATGGAGGTGGGCTGTGCAGTTGTCCTCTCATTTCTAGGGCAGCTCTGCACTGTACCATGAGTACCATGAGAGGCTCCCTGGAGCTCAGACATACCTTTCACAGCCAGAATATACTATTTCTTTATTTTCTTTGTTACCCCTAAAACTGGTTTTGTCCAGGTCTGCACTTCTTTATCTGATCATTGGAGAACTGTTTATAGCCGTGGGGTCTCCAGTGCCAGGCCAGTGCCTGCATTCCTCCATGCTGCACCCCATTTTTCCACTTCTCAGGGCACCTGCTATTGTACCAGGGCTGTATTTCTCTACACTGTATCACTGTTAGAGCCATAAATATCTCATTCTACATATAGAATAACTGCCTGTTACAATATCTGTACAGAACTATGGTTGTACCACACAAAGATAAACAAAAGCCAAACAAATTAACCACAGACACCTGGTCAATTAGAGAAATTGCTGTCACAGCCAGACCAAGTAAAACAAAGCCACCAGCATGTCACGAAAAGCTCAGATGGAGCAAGCCTGACAAACCGCAGCCCTGCTGCCTTGCAGATTTAGTACAAAGCTTATGGTCTGCTACCCAAGAATGGCAACCCTGTGCTGCAAGGACTAGGCTCTCATTCCTAGATCCGCATGTCCCAAATCCCCAAAAAAAATCTTCCTTCTCTAGCTGAGCAGATGAAGTCATCAGCATTTAACTTCTTTTCTGGGAGTAACTCACTTGGCCCATGCCTGCTGCTATCTTACGCAGCTAGTCCCACCATTTAGAGAATGATCACGATGGGATCACCACCAGTCTGTAGCCACACAGAGGCTTTTAGGGCAAGCCAGTGTGCCTCTACACGGACTTCATTCCTGAAAGGCAGAATGAAAGAAGAGGATCAGATTCTCATTCAGTATTAATCAGCACAGCTTCACTGAGATTAATGACAACTGAACTTACAACAGATGTGAGAACTGTTAAAAATCCTTTTGTTCACGTACAGCTGGAATTTTTACTTGCAATTCTACCTTTAGAAAATCACTATTTGAATTCTTTGAATCACGTTTGAATGTACAACCAGATATGAAGGTCAGTTTTCTGGTCTCCTAATCAGTGCCCAGGAAGGGAATCATCTCCCGCAGGACCACACAGTGGGTTCATCCTCATTGCCTACACATTCACTGAGCACAAACACAGCACCTCTGAGCATTTGAACTCCTTACAGGAATCCTCAGTGCCTCGCACAGATCTAAGGAAGTAAGGAGGAGGTGGAGGGGGGGTTTGAACAACGCTCCACAATTTAGCTCTTTGACATTTTGGATTTGAAGCCACAGGTTTTCTGCTTTGATTCAGGTATATGAAAAGCCATTAAAAATGTTCAGCTAAAACAGCAAAATGTATGCAAACTTGTGACTGTTTCTGTCCTCAGATGACTCACCTCTTTCCTTCCCATAGTGCCCCGGTTACCGTTATTTTGCCAAAGAAGAAATTATCCACTCAGTTTAATAATTGTGTCACGTCTAGGCATGCTAATTAATAACTCTTGAGCTGCTATTACAGGCTCAATAGCCTAACATAATAGCCCAAACTGCAGTGTTTATCTGTTGGGTTTCTCAGTTTGCTTACCTCCAAAGCACTGCATGAGGACGCTGGAGGTACGTGGATCACATCCATTTCTATTAGAAGTCAGTATCACAAAGAGACTGTGAGACAAGGCACAGTTTTATAGTCATTGCAGCAATATCTGACTTAGCAATGCAAGCACTTTCATATTTTTGTTTCTGAAGCGCTGCTGCTTCGGCAACCAGGGCTAACATTGGTATGTTGGGGTCACTGATGAAAGCAACCAGACTGAGTTTATCTCTGCACCTAGATATTAGGGGGAAAGTGTGGAAAACAGTGTCTTACTCTGGGCAGTGAAATCTTAAATTGTTTTCCGTGGCAAGACTTCTACATAAGAAGAGGGATAAACGTCCTTGCCCCCTTTTCAGACCATGTAGAAAAGGCTTGGACTAGACTTTTTGAAGTAGAAAACTCCTTGGACTGGGACGAGGACATGGAAGACAGTATAATAATAGTATTGAATGACAGACTAACAGAGTCCCAGAGGAAAAGAATAAGGCTTAAAGGAGTAAGGCTCACCTCCCCACCCTGTCCACATGCTTTCACTTTGGATTAACAGCCACTAAAGAATGACACTGATACCTTTATACAGCTAAAGGCAAACCTAGGGAAGACTATGTTGCATGAACAAGCCCCCATGTTTGGCTGCCTTTACCGGCACATCCTCTTGCCCACAGAGGAGATCTCCCCTTTGCAAATACCTTCTGCTACCCAAGAACTCAAGGCACATGCTGGGGACTGGCTGATTTCTCTGCATGTGTAGCAGACCACTGGCTGCTGGAGAAGACCTGGCAGGTACTGCCAGCTGACCGGTAACTTTGGCCTGAGAAAGGACTTATTGCGGATAAGTCAATAAAGACAGATTAAGAGCCCTGCCATGGGAATCTTGCAAGCCAGGTTAAAAACTTAACTGAATTAATTGAATCATAGAATCATAGAATCAATGTGTAGCAGACCACTGGCTGCTGGAGAAGACCTGGCAGGTACTGCCAGCTGACCGGTAACTTTGGCCTGAGAAAGGACTTATTGCGGATAAGTCAATAAAGACAGATTAAGAGCCCTGCCATGGGAATCTTGCAAGCCAGGTTAAAAACTTAACTGAATTAATTGAATCATAGAATCATAGAATCATTAAGGTTGGAAAAGACCTCTAAGAGCATCGAGTCCAACCGTCAACCCAACACCACCATGCCCACTAAACCATGTCCCTAAATGCCTCATCTACACGTCTTTTAAATACCTCCAGGGATGG
>NW_008795554.1:296784-303404 GCF_000699145.1 Aptenodytes forsteri
AGCCAGGGACCTGTTTCCATTCCCCCCGTCACTTAGGTCCCCTCCTTCTGCCTGGTGGCAAGAGGGCAGAGGATCCTCTGCTTCTTGTGGAGCCTCCATCTGCTGCCTTTGCCTCAGGGATGGTAGGGTGTGGCTCCACCAATCTATCATCTCCCTCATTGAGTTGATAGGCAAATATTTTTTTGCAAATGTTTTATTTTTCTGTTAAGCAGAAATGTCCAACCTTTTCAAGTATATTTTAAGATTGCAACAATGATATCTATTAAAAAAGCTATAAACTAATGCATTTTAATGCATGTTAATTGTTCAGGGAGCTTGGTAAGTGCTGCAGTTAAAAGGCTTGGCATTTGAAACATAAGAGGGGACAAACACAATGTACTAAAATCCCTCCAGCATTAAAAATTATATTATCTATGTTATGGATCTGTTGAAGTTAGGAGTTTTGGCTGAGTCACAACTGAGTAAAGATTGTAGCTGTAATTCTTTACATCCAAAATTTTAATCTTCACTATTTCTGATGACAACAGAGAATGACAGAAAGCCTGTTATGTGCACTTTGAATGTTGAATGCCCCATTAAGAGCAACAAAATATTTTAACGATGAAATATAACAAAAAAATCATAGTGAGCCAGGCCTCTTCTATATTGCTTATTCTGGAGTAACTGCTAAAACTTGAAGCTTCTCTGAATCACATCAGACTGACTTCACTATTTCTGATGACAACAGAGAATGACAGAAAGCCTGTTATGTGCACTTTGAATGTTGAATGCCCCATTAAGAGCAACAAAATATTTTAACGATGAAATATAACAAAAAAATCATAGTGAGCCAGGCCTCTTCTATATTGCTTATTCTGGAGTAACTGCTAAAACTTGAAGCTTCTCTGAATCACATCAGACTGACAGCAGAATCTTACTTAATCAAGCACCTCTCCCTTATCTTCTGAATGGGTAAAGCAAATGTTATGATGGGCAATAAAGGCAATTTAACTTCTACTCCATATTCTTTGTACTGCTCTGGGTGCTTGGGGAGCTGAAATTGTCTATAATCCCCATCAGCAAACCCTAACATTGTCCATTGGGAGATCTCGGGTGATAGATTCATCCCGCACTGCCTTCCCCATAGCCCCGGCACAGAGCGGGGCAGCAAGGAAAGACAGGGAGGGGCTGCCAGTCCACAGTGAATGCCAGCAACCAACAGAAGGTCCTTGTGAAGCAGTAACCTAAAATGAGCTGGATATACATCATATAGTACAAACTTACATAGCATACGTACATATTGTATATATATGGATCTAAATACACATACACACACATGTATAAAAAGCTATGTATTTTGCAGTACATATGACAAAATACACTGTATATAATATAGCATAAAGTATACACTATATTATGCTAATCAGTGTAATGAGAGCTCTGAATCCTGACCTCAGTATAAAAATACTCCAGGTTTCTTTGAGTGCCTACAACACTCCACCACTTGTTATCCATTGAAGCTCTTTTCTTGGGTGAGACTGAGAATATTAAATAAGATGCAAAAGCTTACAAACTTTTATTATACATTGCCCGCAAATCACTCTCTTTTTCTACCCACTATTAAATTTGTTTTTCAGACTGGCCTTTATTCCTAGAACAATGATCTTTATCAACGCAGCCTCTGCAGGGTCCCATGGAAATGCACTAAGCACGTCGCAAAACCAAGAGCTGCACCTCTTCTGTTGGCTTCATCAGCCAACTTTGTGGCTTTGCATGCAAAACCTGACCAGTCATCCAGCATGCTGTGTGTTCATTAGAAACCAGTACTGCATATTACTCAGAATGGGACTGCACATTATATTTGAACTGATTTTTTTGAAGTTGACCAGTACCTGTTCTGCCAGTAAGTTCGACTGACACCTGCAGGTGCTTTTCTCCTATGAAAATCATATCTTTGATGTATATTTTTTTATTTGAATTGCTTTATACATATTCTTATTAAGACAGATACACATGAATGCTCTACAACTACATCAACAGTTAAAAATTTTTTGTTTTACAAATTTTTAACTAAGAGCTATATTTTAAAGTCCTTTTTTTACCCCTCGATGTCCAAATCTACTAGTTTTCTTGTTGAAGACAGATTTTAAAAGCACTGAAATCCTTAAAGGGTGAGGATCTGGATAGAATAAATGGCAAAGATGCTTAAAGACCTACTGTCCTGGTTTCGGCTGGGATAGAGTTAATTTCCTTCCCAGTAGCTGGTACAGTGCTGTGGTTTGGATTTAGGGTGAGAACAATGTTGATAACACACCGATGTTTTAGTTGTTGCTAAGTCGTGCTTACGCTAGTCAAGGACTTTTCAGCTTCCCATGCTCTACCGACTGAGAAGGCTGGAGGTGCACGGGGGGCTGGGAGGGGGCACAGCCAGGACAGCTGACCCAAACTGGCCAAAGGGACATTCCATACCGTGTGACGTCATGCTCAGTACATAAACTGGGGAAAGCTGGCCAAGCATTGTGCATCACTTGCTTTGTATATTATTATCATCATTATTACATTATTATTATCATTTTATTTCAATTATTAAACTGTTTTATTCTCAACCCACAAGTTTTCTCACTTTTACTCTTCCGATTCTCTCCCCCATCCCACCAGGGGGCGGGGGGTGGGGGGTGAAGTGAGCAAGCGGCTGTGTGGCACTCAGTTGCCAACTGAGGTTAAACCACGACACCATCCCATTGCATAGTCCTACTTTTCAAAAGAAATTTCTCTTCAGCAGCATTTTGGGGATGCTTTATTTGTAATTTCAGGAACTTTTGAGATACTTTTCCTTCGCTGCTGATCATCTCTAGCATATGGATAGAGCACTGCCTCTTATTTTTCAGATTAGATATGCTCACCCAAATTATTCTGTTGCCTCCATTCTGGTATTTCTCAATGACAAAAGTTTTGATTAAAGGTCTACTAAAGTCAGTTGAAGGACTTCTGATGTCAGTAGACGTTGAAGTTAATATACTTGTAAACTGGACCATCTTTATGTCTTCACTCTCTGTCCCATTCTCATACTACACAAATCACATGAATCAAGTTTTCATTCCATTAATGAGAATTATTGTTGCAGGTTTTGTACTTTGAATTTCTGTACAGACAGTCAAGTACACTAATAATCTTCATTATTTGAATTCTGTTTCAAAACAATCCATCCTTAGTCGTCTTTGCCTGCTGGATGGTTTCCATGCTATCTGAAGGAAGCTGATCTCTCGCTAACAGTGGCAGGTTTCTCCGGGCAGGCAGCCATGGAAGGGTCTGGAATTAAATTTGTCTCATGTTCTCGAGTGTGGATGAGATTCAAGACTAGCCCTCTCAGGATCTAGTTTCATGACATTTTTAAGCTACCATCCACCAATGCTATAAGCAAAACATTTTTGTTGTTTTACTTGCAAATATGATTTAAACAAACATTTTTGGTGTTCAGCATTTCACAGGATTTCTCATTGGCGACAGTTTCCTGTACTGTTTAAACACATGCAAAACTGAAGCCTAACTGTAGAGAGCAGTTTAACTCTTTATTGCTACAGCTTAGTTGACAAATGGAAGTTACTGAGTCTAAGTTGTCGAGACTGGCTATGCCCAGACAGCGTTGGCCTCGGCATGTCCCCGCGCTGCCTCCGGGGCTGCAGGACTCTCCCCCTGCGCTGCAGCACTCTCCCCCTGCGCTGCAGCATGCCCTGCGCACCAGGAGCTGCCTGCACGAAATGCAACGTTTTCCATAGCCCAAACTAGGGGCTATGGAAACTAGCCCAAAGACAGAGTAAAAAAGCTTCCAGACAGCATTTGTGGTTGTAACGCTGTTTCATTTTATTCTCATTATACCTTAAAGGTGTCATGAAAGCAGGAGCTGATGTGAAAACGGTTGCATCCACAGTGGCTGCATATTTTATCTAGTCATTACATAGATCCGTTGGCTGCGCTAGTCCACGCAATGGACCTGACATGGCAGTTTCAGGATGACTGTATCCATTGTTTCAGAATTGCAGAGAGAATGTGATGTGAATTTCATTTCCATTTGAGACCCTTAGAGTAACAGAAGATAAGAACTCTACTATGAAAAAGAGAGATTAAAAGTTACTAAAATACTTTCTTAGTTGTCCTGATTCAATGGAACCAAAATGAAGAAAACCCATTAAAAGTTGATTTGCTTTCCCAAAACAGGGCTTCTGTGATTGTTCTGGATGGCTGATCTTTCCTAGGTACCTGTTAACTCGCTGACCACTTTTGACCAAACCCGACAGAGGCTTATGAGCTCCTGTTAAGTTCCTGCAAGTTTTCCTGGACTTCCTAGTCAAAGGAAAGAGACTGCAGTCATCCTTCCCTGAAGAAAATGCAAGCGCTACTCAGCCTTTTCAATCTGCAGTGCAGCCATCAGTCAGTCACTCTACACCAACACGCCTCCAAGCCGGCCAGAGCACCTCGCATCTCCCTCAGACAGACAGCAGACATGGCTGGGAACTGGGTTCGTCTGCCGTGGAGGAGGGGACGTATGGGCCTTACAATGCAATTGATAGTTATCCTCCTCTTATAGCAGTAGAAACAAATAGCAATAGAAAATAATTAATTAGAGGTAATAAATAATTGAAATAATGAATTAAAAGAATTTCTCATAGACAGCCAGATTCATAACCAGCATACATTATATTTTCAAATTATACTACTTTCCATGAGTTCCTCCTCCTGTCTAAACTTTGCCAAACATAAGAATGAGCATTTATAGGAAAAAAAAAAGTCCTATGGGAGGGTCACTAGCATTTCAAATTGATTCCTTGTGTTTTAATAATCACTATTGACCCTTACTGGGGGAACAAATTCCTGCTGATGGCAGAGGTGGCCATATATAGAGCAGCCAGCCTCTTCAATGTGGTTCATTAACAGAGCTAAAAGTCAACTTTTGTGATCATAATTTCAGAAACATCCATACTTATAAATCGTTTGCTATTTCTGAGGAGATCATGCTTGGAAATGAAATGAGCACCTTGACCCAAAAGAATCTGTCACTACTCCATTTGTTTCAGGCAAAACGTGCATTTTTAAACCAGATTTCTTTGGAGAGGCAACTGAAAACAGAAAATTCAGTTAGACTCAATATTCTTCTAAGAAGTTACTTTACAAACACTTTAGCTGCTTTTAATCTTTTCGAACCATACTTAACACTGCTTTATGAAGTAGTCAGGTATGAGTTTATGGATCTGCTGGGCCATAAAATAAAAAAGTGGTGTCATGAAGATAAAATGCAATGAAAGAGTCCACAGCTCATACTCACATGCCTTTAATGCCAGCAGTCCCCATAGTTCTTATTTTAGTACTTTACACTTCTACTCCCGCGAATTTTCCCCCAGAGTGCTGTCAAGTAATTTGCTGTACTAGATGATGCTGATCTTTCTTCTGTTCCTCACTTTCAGCATTCCAAATCAAAAATGTTGTGAAAGAGAGACATCAGACCTCTTGGCCAAAGGGAGAGTTGTTTAAGAAATTGGTGGTGAAAAAGAAGTGTGGGGGTAAGAAGAAGCGATAAGAAGAAGGGGTAAGAAGCATGGGGCAAGATCACCAAGCGCACGTGGACAAGACTCACGTATGCAACTCTGCCATCCCTCATTGGAGACTTCCAGGCCTCCCTCCTCCCACCCTGCTCCTTATTCCACTGCCTTGCATTTTCTGTCTCGTACGGGAAACAGAGATTAGAACAGCCTTCACCAGGAGGGGACTGCTAGGTGAAAATCAAAAGTGCATCCCACTTACACAAAAATGGGATGGAAAAACACCTTGCAGAAAGAATGTGAAGAAGCTAAAAGTGCAGTTAAAATTTGTATCCCCATGGAAAAACTTTAGACCATGCCAAATAACTCTCTCCGAGTGAAAGAAATGTAAGCATTTAAACTGAGATAATTAGCACAGTGGACTTTGGGGTTTGTATG
Source organism: Aptenodytes forsteri (assembly GCF_000699145.1). NCBI lineage: Eukaryota > Metazoa > Chordata > Aves > Sphenisciformes > Spheniscidae > Aptenodytes > Aptenodytes forsteri. The sequence continues at coordinate 302,736 of NW_008795554.1, forward strand.
TTCATATTTCCCTTTGAAAAGTAATTACTTATGGTTTTTATTTGTATTTTAACATGCACAGAAAATTCCATTTTACAAGCCTAGATTTTCATTTACTGTGCTGGACACTATAAAAAGCTGTTAAAACCTTTCATAGAATCATAGAATAGTTTGGGTTGGAAGGTGTCCTGGTTTCAGCAAGGATAGAGTTAATTTCCTTCCCAGTAGCTGGTACAGTGCTGTGGTTTGGATTTAGGGTGAGAACAAAGTTGATAACACACCCATGTTTTAGTTGTTGCTAGGTAGTGTTTACACTAGTCAAGGACTTTTTAGCTTCCCATGCTCTACTGACTGAGAAGGCTGGAGGGGCACAAGAAGCTGGGAGGGGGCACAGCCAGGACAGCTGACCCCAACTGGCCAAAGGGACATTCCATACCATGTGACGTCATGCTCAGCATATAAAGCTGGGGGAAGAAGAAGGAAGGGGGGGACGTTTGGAGTGATGGCGTTTGTCTTCCCAAGTCACCGTTACGCGTGATGGAGCCCTGCTTTCCTGGGGATGGCTGAACACCTGCCTGCTGATGGGAAGCAGTGAATGAATTCCTTGTTTTGCTTTGCTTGCGTGCGCAGCTTTTGCTTTACCTCTTAAACTGTCTTTATCTCAACCCACGAGTTTTCTCACTTTTACCC
>NW_008795554.1:305329-316342 GCF_000699145.1 Aptenodytes forsteri
CTTTGCATCCCTTGCCAAGTTCAGCTCCAGCTGCGCCTTGGCCTTCCTGACCCCATCCCTACACAACCGGGCAGTGTCCCTATACTCTTCCCAGGATACCCGTCCCTGCTTCCACTGCCTGTGCATTTCCTTCTTGCCCTTTAGTTTGACCAGCAGGTCTCGATTCAGCCATGCCATTCACTCTTGCCTTCCTTTCCTGATTTCTTACACCTGGGGATCAAGAGCTCTTGCACTCTATGGAAAGATCTGCCAGCTCTGTCCTGCTGCCTTGCCCCTGAGAGCATTTTCCCAGGGGGTCCTATTGACTAACTCTTTGAAGAACTGGAATTTTGCTGTCTAAAATTCTGAGTGATTCTGAGACTTTGATCCCAAGAGCTGCGAGGCCCTTGGGTAAGCTTAAAATACATTTATTCTTGTGTAAGTGACTAGAGCGTGCAAAGCATTGATAGCATAACACACCAGGCAGACAAGAGCGAGTGGGTAAGGGAAACGTGAACGGAGCGCCAACATTCTACTTCAAAACATGCGAGTGTTGGCAAGCGTAACAACTTTAAACTTCATTCCCCTTTTCTGCAGTTCCTCTTAGTGAATTTGCTATTGTAGACAAAAGAAGTAGTCTCTGTTTCAATGAGATAATGCACCTGAAATCCCAAAAAGTAGTCTGTAGTCCCCCAGTTTCAGTGCAATTTTGGTTACAAGGATATGAGTCTTGATTTTACTTCATTGAGATCAAGGATTAAATTCAATTTTTTCTTCATATATACTATTATTTTGGAGAAAGCATCAAACCAAGACCACTCTTCTTAAATATGGCCTATAAATGGATGGTCTATAAATGCTTATAAGTGCATAGTGATTGTTGTGTTATCAAAACATGTACAAGGGAGTAGCTGCAATTCTGTGTTGTTCCATTAAGAACTTCCTTTTATAAGTGCCGTAAGTCATGTACAGGTGAGGTGGGAGTGCCCTCTTGTGTTTACAGCAGAATGATCTTGATGGTCATCCCATTCAAAATCACAAAGTGGGGAAAATTCATCCACTCCTGCATCAAGCATCAGTCTCCCAGACTGGCTGTGGGTCAGGTGTACATGTCTGATCAGCATTGCAAAACAGATTGCTTACGAGTTCAAACAAGGTTTCAGCCTCTTATCTTGTCATGCAGCATCCTACAGTGCATTTCTGCTTCACCAGCACTTCTGCTGCAACCTTCAGAAATCTCTCACCGCGCGCAGGCCCACGGCCCCGTCCTACGCAGGGTGTGAAGGAACATGGGCAGGAGCCACAGGCTGCCTCTCTGCGTGCTGTTCCCTCCCAGTGCCTGCGAGGTGAGTCTTGCCTCTGTTCCAGAAATGCGGGTATAAAGTAAGAACAAGTTATTGCAGGTCCTAGCGCGATCTGTGGTAGCTTGAACTGCGGAGACAGGAGGAGAGGGACATACTGAGCTGGACCCACAGGACCCCTGGAAAGAGAGGACACGTGTTATTTCTTAGTCTGCTTCTGCCTACAACCAGTCTGGTGGGCTGGGTAAGGTTTTCTAACGTTTGGACGCTCCTAGTATAATATGTATTCATTATGCTAGAGCTATCTTGTTTCATCCCTTACTTGCATGTAAGAGACAAACCCTCCAATCAATCTGTGTCACAAACTCCCACTGCAGTCCATGGAAACTACTTAAACATGCCAATAAACTGCAAGATCTTCAAGAGAAATGAAACATATCAATTAACATTTCCTGAAGTGAAATCCACTCCTCTCTTCACATCTACTTACGCAAGAGTAAGTGCATGCTTGAGTAACCCAAGTAAAGAAGAGAAAGAAAAATAAAGAAAGAATAATGAAAGAAATGTGACAAAACAGTTGTTTCAAATGCTGTGTTGGCACAATGAACTAGCATAATTTCAAGTAGGTTATCTATACGATAGAATAAAGCAGCACTGATGAGCTTCCTTCTTCAATAGTGCTCATAAAGTTTCTTTTTCGTTCTTATAAAATAGAGCACCATCATCAAAGGATTTTTTTAGTTCGGGTGATACAACTTATAGCACACTGTGGTAGCTTCTGAAGTTCTCTTTGCTTTTCCATTGTTTTAGAGGAGTAGAGAATTGCTCTACAGCTCCTATTGAATTCAGCAGAAAGGCCGTATCATGCCAAGTCCGTGGATCAGTAACATTTGTATCACATGGCTCTGTAGCCAATAGGTCAATAAAAAGCTGTTGGTCGACTCTTTCCCATATGGCTGCAATGTCAGGAATTGCCAGATGGGCTAAGGGGGATGCCCACAGCTACAAGAGGTCATGTCAATGTTGAAACACTTAAGACACCTGCAAGAAACCTGGGATTGTATCCCCTATAGGTGGGTCTAGGAGGAGATGAATATGAAAAAGCAGGTAGGTGCTCCTGCCACTGGGACCAAGTGTCCCATGCACTGTGGTGCAGAGCCCTTGACAGGGAAGGAACTTCATTATCTGGCAGGGATATGATCCCTCCAAGGAGGATGGCAATACTCAACTTGTCTGTAGGCAACCAGCCCTTTTCATCTTGGACACAGCCCTGGTGCAGGGCAACAGGCACTAGCCAGAGCCACACAATAACTCCGGCAACTATGCCAGCTCCTGTGGAAATAGTCAGCTGCACTATAGCAAGCGTTAATGGTTTGCATTGTGCATGCAGCTACCAGGGCCACTCACCAGCCTTTCCACCTACCCACCTGGCATCCTGACCTCCCTGTGCAACACCAGGCTGCCCGTGGGCAGTGGGCTGCTTGCCCCTCCGAAGACCAGGTAGTGGCCAGACCTTTTTATATCTTGCACAATATCACAGGCTTCCACCCAGGAGCTGCTCCAGATGAGGAGGAGGGTCAAACGCTCTTCCCTGGTGGCCTGCTCTCAGATCTGATCACTGGCCTCTCTGAAAACTCCCCCAGCATTGTTTTCTGAGAAGGAATAGAGGATCTCAGCAAGTGCATCTCCTGGTCATCCATTCCTGGCTCCCAAAAGGGCCTGGCTCAGGGACCCCAAAGGATGCTGGTGGGAGTGCACCCTGAGACTCTGGCAGCAATTGGAGATTAAGGAGCACCACGGGATTCACGTCTATAATAGGCCTCCAGCTCAAGCTTCATACCGCAACTTCTCTGCTCTGCAAGGGCCCTGTGTTTAGAAACACTGCGTGCTCATTACCTCTGGCAGGGCAATTGCTTCTTGTCACATGAACCACATAAATAAATCCCATCTGCCTATTAGCTGCATATTCTGTAGCCAAGCAGAGCATGTTCCCAGTGCTGACAAGGAGTGGCAGCCTTGTCCCATACTTTCCCTACACAGCGTATGTTATACTGAGGACCAGAAAACAGGACGGCCTTGTCTTACTCTACTGTCTGTTGTTGACTAGGCAGAGAGAGCATGCAACTTCTGAAATGCCCAGGTCTTTCGCCCTGTTGCCTGGAGAGCCTGGGTGAGCTCCTTTGAGTCATGGGGAATATGCAAGAGAGCACAGCCAGGCAAAGCAGGTTAGAGTGTAGGAGGGCCTTCAGCAGGAGGCACCTTGTCTGAGTACTTTCATGGTAACGTTAAGTACGCAGCCCCACCAGCATCAGGAGCCCAGCTACCAGCTCCAGTCAGGAATATCAGGATAGGGAACGTGTGCTTGTATACACGGTAAGAATTTGCAATGCTGTGAGTTCCCTCCTAGGAAGTCAGCAATACATTAGTTTACCTTCTCTTCAAGTTTACAAATTATTTACACAACTGAAATGGCTGATTTGTGTTTTTTAAGGAATATTATCACAGTTACAGGTTTAACTATGCTGCCCTCCCCTTTCTGTTCTTCACAAATACAGCCCCCCACCTTCAAAAACCAGACAGACTAATCTTGCATATCCTAGGGCAGAGCACCACAATTGTCTTGCTCTTTAGTAGGGCCAGGCACAAGCTGTACTGCTCTGAATATCAACTGTCCATATAATTTAGTCGTATTTAGATATGTATGATTTCTTCCTTACAGTACAAGAGTAAACAGCAGCAACAGTAGAAGAACAGATTTCTTCAAACGTTGTTTATTTTAATGGTAGAATTCTTGCATTCAGGCATAGTTAAATAGGTGCTACAGTGCATTTTGGAGGGATCAAGCATGAGGTTTCACATCATATTTATAGCTGCCTAAGTATTAGCTGCTGTCAGAGGACATCACCCTGCTCAGCTCTACCCCAGCCCAGGGTGTGTGCTCCCACCACTTCCCTTCTGTTAAATCTAGTGGTTAGGTGGTCACAGCGTGAGTCAGTTCAGGTGGCTGATTTGCTAGAAAACTAAAGCTGGGGGGAAAAAAAAAAGTTTTCTATTGCACCAGGTAGTTGCTTGTAGTAGTTGCATGATGAGTAGCCTGTAGTGGTGACAGGGGAGGAGGGAAGAACAAAGTCACCCTTTCCAGCAGCAGCTCATAAGTTCTACTTAACTGTAAAGTTAAAACACACCTATAGAAAGCGCTGCTTGATCTCTCCCTGTATGAGAAGAACTGAGCCACTAAGAGCAAGATACATTCACCAAGCCTGCTAACACACTATCCTGTTCTGGAAAACTTGCTATTTTTAAGAACAAGACAACATGGAAACAAAATTCTACAACAGAAGATTTGAGAAATACCTGTGTCTACGCAAGTTTCATAGAAGGAAAGACTTATGCACCATCCAAAGTAAAGTCTTGATGCAAAATTAAATCTATTAAAATTAATATATTAGCACTGTAGAGAATGCAGTTACATTTTCCTATATCTTTACTATTTAAAAAATAATTTGTATGTTTTAATACACATACTATGAGTAAAATAATATGTATGCATATTTTATTTTCTTATTTTATCAAGTGAAACATTCCAAGCAGTTAAAGAAGTTTCCAAGAAAACTCCACTTCAAAGGAAGTGCCTCTTTCTTACCCAGAGATCTGTACTTATCATATCCAGATTCAATTCCAGATGCTGGAATGCAGTTTTACAACTTCTATTTTGTTGTAATAGTTCACATGATACTTGGTTTTAGAAGGACCAAACTGAGTATGTGTTGTTTTTCCTGATTCTGTATAGGGTGTGATTACAGGATATTTTAATTGTAAGCAAGCCTCTGAAAGATGGCAATATTAAGAACAGTTTTGGTTAAAAAAATCAAATACCTCAGCAGCCTTGTCTTCTCTAAGAACCAGAGGCAGCATCTTGTTAAGGAACGTGAAGATATATTTCCTATTTAAAAGTGAGTTTGACACTCAATTTGTCAAGCCTACAAAAAAGCCTTTTTTTCTGTATGCCTTGTTAATGAATGAAGTGACTGCAAGTGATATTAATTAACAGCTGGGTCCCACAACTGTGAGAAGCATATTAAATAGCAGATTGCTCTTCTCCCACCTTTCCACAGTACTTCCACTTCAATGCTTTCATCTCATCCAAGCCTGTTCATTTCATCTCTTAAGGGTGAGAAAAAGCCAGTAGGATAAGCAGCAACTATATAGCAATTAAATGAAGCATATTCTCTTTCAGTCATATGCTGTTTATGCAGAATAACATAGAAAAGATTTGAACACTGAGAGAAAGATGATGTTCCCAAGCACTAACGAAGACTCAGACTGAAATTTCCCTCAAGTATTTTTGGGCATACTGAAATGCCGCTGCAGCTCAAGATAATGAATGCTTCTGTTAAACAATAAAATAGTTACAATTATGTACTCCAGCACACAGACTTACATTAGTAAACAGAGAAAAAAAATAGCTAATTTAACTTAAAATTATTAATACTATTTAGTTTGGCTGTCTTAATACACCAACTTTATTGCTTCTTTTAAGTCACTAAGGGCAGAGGGTTTGGGGTTTTTTCTTGTATACAGCTTAGTTATGCCTTACCGTTAATTTTAGCCATATATAAACTGATTAGATTATGACAATAAACCAAATGCGTCAGTATAAGCAACCATTGTACATTTAGATACTCTATCTTTGCAGCAGAAAACCCAAATATCCACCAAAGCTGTACTCAACTTCAGAAAGGGGAGGTACCTAAAAATATAGACGCTTGTTAAAAACAAAACTAAAAGGAACATCTATGAGCATTAAATCCTCGCAACAGTACATGCCTGTATAACGGTGCTTAGTCTATCAAAACTAATAACATATCCCTTTTCAAGTTCACGAGGCACAGGAAGTCTGTTCAGAGAAAATTAGGTCATGCAATTGGATTTATTTTTTGCTCCTGTGTTCAGTGTGGAAGATCTGGGGAAATTCCCCACACCACACCACTTTTGAGGCATTCATCAGAGAAGTTGCTTCAAACTTCTTGAAGATGCTGCAGTTTCAACATGATCAGATGATGCTCTAGAGGAACCCAGTGAAACATGTGAACTGCTAATTGTGGTGTGTGAGCTCTCACTTGAAATTGCTCTGGTGCTAAAGAAGGGCAAGTAGCGAACAGGATTATAATGTTTTGGAAAGGTTCTAGGGAAATCCAGCAAACAACAGCCCACTAAGCCTGACATCTGTACCAAGCAAATAAGTAAAAACTTCATATAAAAGTAGAATTAGTGTGCATCTGGACAAATATGATCTGTAAGGCAAATGTCAGAATGTTTGGTAAACGCATGCCATGCTTCTCATCAGCAACCATGTGATAACGTGATCTAGTGCACGGATTCCCTAAAGCCTCTTAGCAAATTATTTTAGGCAAACTAAGCAGATGTGGGATAAAAAGTAAAAGATAGGCAACAGAGGGTAGAAGTAAATGGTTCATTTTCATGGTGGCAGAAAACTACCACAGAAACCTGCATGACCTGTACTGGTGAACTTACTGAATTGATCTGAAAAAGGTGGTATGCAGAGGGGTAAAAAATTTAGTAATCATTCATTGCTGATGTATAAATAGCTGCAGGAGCTTAAAAAACTGAGTGGGTATAGCAGCAACACGTGAAATTCAACATAGATCAATATAAAGCACTGCTCATTGAGAAAAGCAAACACAACCGCAAATGTAAAATGATGGGCTCTGACCTTTATTGCTCAGATGTGAGATCCTGCAGTTATGACAGACAGTTCTGTGGAAACACCAGCTCCATGCACAGCGATAGTCAAAAAAGAAATCCAAAGTTTAGGAAGTGCTAGGGAGAAAAGACGAAAACGGAGAACATCATCACGCCTCTGCGTAAGCCCACGTTGTACCTGTTTCTTGAATACGGTGTATACTCTGGGACTCCCATCTCAAAAAACAAACAAAAAGTTTGGAGAAGAGCAATGAGAGTAAGGTCAAAGGTAGGAACTGATCCCCATATGAGGAATGATTAAGTAAATGAGGTTTCTTCAGCCTGAAGAACAGATTGTGGGGCGGGGGTGGGCTTAATGGGGGGGTGACTGCAGAGGGAGGGATTGCCCACTGCTGTTTCTAAAACTGTGCAATGAGCTAACAGACAGCAGGTACAAAGCAAACTAAAGGAGGTGCAGTTTCCTGTAATGCTAATTAAGCTGTGGTACTCCTTGCCATTGTTATTGTGAATGCTAAAATTTTATAAAGGCTCTGGGGAATACTGGACAAATTTTTGGGTAGCAAATTAATGGAGGATTGTTACATTCACACACACACAAAAAAACCCACCTTCTAGGAGGTCTCTGAGTTTTATATTCCCAGAGGCTGGGCAAATATTCAAGGAAGGATCCCTACGTGCTTGTTCTATCCCTACTCCCCTCCTTAGGCATTTACTTTTGGCTACAGTTGGAGGCAGGATACTGGGGCGGGGGGTGGGGGGGATGTGGACCTCTGGTCTGCCCCTGTACAGCTGTTCTAATGTTTTTATGATCTCATTTATCATTAAAAAAAGCGCTCATCTTTCTGTGATGCTAAAGTGACTAAAAATTCAGAGAGAGAGTTGAGAAGTTTAAATAAAGAATTCTGGTCTTGTAAAACGTTAAAAACAGGGCCAAAATCATAAGCTAAATGAAATTGTTTCCCAACTCATGCATTTTATGATGCATAATGTGAAATATGGCAAAGTCAGCTCAGGATTTTACAATGAGTACTATCTGTTCTGAGAAGGAAGAAATTAAAGCTGCATACAATAGACTTCCTGCTGGGAAGGTGAGAGGGGAGGGGAACTCAGCATCCCAAAGGATGCACTGGTAACAACCCCAAGCCAAACCCAGAGATGTGAGTCAGCAAAGCTGCAAAGCTATTCGAGAAAATCCAGGAAGCCAGGCTTAAAATAGGAACAGAAGGGAAGTGGGGGGAGACAGAAATAAAGAGAAAGAACAAGAAGAGAAAGAAATCATTTAAAACAAGAAAAGAGAACTTGGAGAGAGTTGCCTGGAGCCGAAAAGCCCTGGAGGTAGCCACACCACCAGCCTTTCAGGCCGGCATATGTTTGTGCAGGCCACAAAAGAGGCAATCCAGTACGCCCCCAGTATCTCATAACCACCACTCCCTTCCGCCAGAGCTTACACTGTGCATAAACGTGCAGCTGTGTGGCGAGCTAAATTCGGAAGCGATTCATCTATAAACAAACACTTTATGGCAACCAGGCTTATGGTTCAGACTAGCCTTAGGATCTCTCTGGGGAGCGGAGTTTGAGGATCAGGTGTTGCTCTACAGCTTGCACCCTCATCCAGACACCTGGGATACAGGTTAAAGATGCGGAAGCCTGAAGGAGGGGAAAGAAAGGCAGCTAAGAAGGAACCTTACTTTTAAAATACAATCTGCAATTGTGGTGTATGTTTTTATTTTGTTTTGATTAACTTTTTTCAGCCTTGTAATTGTAATTGTTGCCTACCTACAATAAAAATGTACTTCACTTGACCCACAAGCTTGTCCAGTGCTAGCAGACTTAGGTGATGCTGAGAAATATGAGGCACATTTCTTTGGGGATAAAAAGTTTGCATACGATGTGCATTCAGGCACTGCTAGTAAACCTGTACCCTACAATCTAACAGAGAGATGAAGTTTCTTCTGCCAAATTACAAAAGCTAGTGTGCATTAATATTGCAAGGTGCACACCCGTGTTTCTCCTGCAAAGCTCACAATACAGAGCAGTACCCCGCAGCCCTGGGCAGGCCCTTCGTCACCTCGTTATTTATAGCCTTCTTATTACCAACTGCAAACTAAAATAGTACTCATTCATGCTTCATGTAATATACTTCGGGCTTAAATTATGAGTCTCTCTATTTTCCCCCCTGAAAAGAAATTCCATTCTTCAAGAGAGTAACATACGTAAAAGCCCTCCACAGTGTGCTGTAGAAAAGACGTCATTATTTAGCACACAGGAAAGGAATGGTAAGGGGTTGCCTTCTTTCTTTAGGGCTAATCCAGTCGTGATTAACGGCTGTGATTACTTTGCTTATCTTTAACCCTGATGTCACTAAGGAAGAGTGGGTTAACATTTTCAGTCCCACGTGGCAAACATCAGTTTTGGGGCCTTTTGAATAGGTCACATGGATCGGTAACAACGGCTTAAACTGCTTGCCTGTGCCCACGTGCTGCCGCTGACCCTGCCTGATGCACTAGCAACTATTCCCTGATGCTTATAGCTTCGCGCTCTCTCTCGTACAGAAACAGCAGCTCGAACAAGCGCGGGTAGGAGGCACTCAGAGAAAAAGGCAGCATGTAGATCTTTTTCCTCATGCCTCTACAGCAGAAAAGGCGGTGGGCCGGCTGCAGCTTGCAGTCTGCCATTTGGGTCACCCTGCTTGCAGTCAAGAGAAAGATATCAGACAGGTAAAATGGGATGTGGAAGAAGAAAAGCAGAGAGAAAACGAGTGTCATCTCCTGCCATGGGCTGCAGAAGCAAACACGTTTAAAATTTGTCAACTATTTAGTTTTCCTGGTAGTATTAATCTCAGTAATTTAGGAATAAAATTGCCAGATATTTTAGCACTTTACAACTCACCTTTCTAGACTTCCCTTATCCGCTCCCAATAGTTAGACCCTTCTATTAAGAGTCCATCTTGTGGACCATCGGTTTTTGTAGTATTCTTAACAACTTGTCAAAACACCAAACCATTTTTTGAGCTTTTCTTCACCTTTCCTTGCTTTTCCTGATTTCCTCAACTAAGTTGATCGATATACTAAACCTCTCAATGAACAGGTAGACAAAAAAGTTAGACTATTTATAAACAGTTAGCGAGAACCTCCATAAATATTATGAGAATTTAGGGTGTGGTTTCAGAACAGTTTCAACGTCACCTAGGCAGTAGTGCTCCTGCCATCCCCACTGCAGCGCGGATACCTGCTCCAACTTCTTTCACCAGCACTTCCACAGCAGTACAGGAGGCTGATTCAGCCGGAAACTAAGCCGCTTTCTGACTGAGGTGCAACCGTACAACTTCCAGCGGCTAAAGCCGTGCTGGGATTGAGGGCAGCCCACTTTTAGGTTCACTGTGGAACAGCACCCTTAGACTTTCTAGAGTGAAAAACTGCAGGAAGCTTTCTGTCTGTTGCGGGTAAGAGATTTTTCAGCCCTGATGACTTGTAGTGTTATACAGGGATAAAGCATTGCCTGCTATTTCCAAAAAAAGAAAGGGTGTGCGCGTAGTTAAGGTTTCAGAAACATCTAATTAGAGACGAAGGAAAGTTGAAACATTGAGGCACAGCCATAGAAGGTTAACCAGCTGGAGCCCTGGGGAACACTAACAGAAGATAGATATGAGAAACAAGTACTAAATGAAAAACATTTTTTGTAGGTTTGGGGGGTGTAGCTGTACCAGGTTCCTGCCTTCACTTGCTAGCTCAGCGTTTTACGCAAAAACCCTGTGATGCAAAATGTATGCACAGAACCCGTGCCAAGCGCCAGGCTCGAGCGCTCATTCTTTCTTTCCCCTCAGGGCACATCACCCCAGCGAGAGAGGGCAGCCCTCTCCCGTTTTCTCCCCTCCTCCGGCTCGGAGGGCGGGCAGCCAACTCCGCAGCAGCCTCCCGCTCAGCGCCCCGGGGCGGCGGAAGGCCTGCAGCGCGGGCCCCTCAGTCCGGGGAAGGCAGGCAGAGGCTGCCGCCTCCCGCCCCGGGGCGGC
>NW_008795554.1:317023-323179 GCF_000699145.1 Aptenodytes forsteri
GGCGGGGTACCATTTTGCCCTGATGCGGGCGGCACCCGGCGAGGCGCTGCCTGGCCTACGCCATTTTGGTCGCTGCCCGGCCCGGCCGGCGCCGGGGAGCTCGTGTCGGGTGCCTTCGGGGGCTGACGAACGAATGCTGCCCGCCAGCGGCGCCAGCTCTTAATTGCTGGGGTTGGGAGCAGCCCCTTGCCAGGGCGATGCAGCCGTCCGCTACGCTCAGCTGTCGTTGGAATTGGTGCTTGGAGTGCTGGCGAATGCTGGTGAATGAAGTCGGCCTAAACACCGCGATGAGAAGAGGTGTTTTCGTGAGAGGTTAGGGCTCCCTGAAGAAGCTGGAGTTGCCTTGTTCGTTTGACGTCGGGTTGGTGCACGCATTTGTCCCCTGTGTGCGTTTCAGAGGGCTCAGCTATCGGCAGCATGGAATCGTCCTACAACAGGAAACTTTTAAAAACAGTTGCTGTGAAATCCACATATTGTGCCAAGAAAAAAACACAGCAATTTTCGCATGCTTTTTTTAATGTGAATCGTGAGATTAACGTCTTAACTATAGATGCTCTTTTTTCGCTAGGCAATGAGACAGCAGAATAAAGGGAGATATATTAAAAAAAACACAAAAAATCCCCACAAACTTCCTGTGGCCTTAAGATGCCTTTTTCCCCTCTCGCGATGCTATAGTCCTGGAAAAATGGGCAATACAATAAAAAAATAGCTAGAATTATAGGCTCTAATCTGCAAGCAAAGATTAGGAGATGGTTGCATTCATGTAGGAGGTTGTCGGGTGCGTTCATTCCGTGTTGAATTAGCTTGTCTAATGATAGCCTGAGTCACATGTTCGATTACTGCACAGTAAAATTTTTTAATCTTTACAAGCCGGTAGTAACCCTTGGTTATTGGGTGTAATAAGCAAGCTTAACTCGAGATTTCTCCATAGCTTAATTTTTTTTGTGATTTGAAACAAAACATGTTTAATTACCTTTAATGGATTGCTACGTTTGTTTGGTCTATGTAGTGCAGAGTGAGAAACATTATTATTGGAAGCTGCGTATTTTAAGTTTTGTGTGTGACAAAACAAATACTTTGTCATGTATTTCTTTGGCTGGTTGAATTTGTAGATTTAAATACTTGCTACTTGGTTAAAACTGAATTCTCTAAACCAATTGAAATCAGTGCTTATACTTAAAGAACTGAGACCTTGAGATGATGAATTTTTGTTAAAAATCCCTTGGACTGAAGTTTAATGGTGGGTACACGCAGTTATTTCTGCAGTGCTTTTAATATGGTATTTCAAGTGGATGTAACTCGTAACTCCTTTGTTACTTAAAACTGGCTGCATTTCTTGCTGCTTTCTAAAAGGCCTCCTACAAACTTATGACTTACATACTCAACATATTGCTTCTGAGACTTCAGAGATTGTTGATGATTATTGTCTCATAATGTGTGTGACTTAGTGGCCTGGTAATAAGAATCTGCTGATTTCGAGTGTTAATTGTTTACTGTTTGTTTTTAGGTATGATGGAGAGGAAGTTTTCAGTGGTGCCCAAAACATTATACAGAAGCAGGAAGGTAATGGCTCTGGATTTTTTTTAATTTTGTTGCTCTGGAAGTAATGCTACATTTCTATTGTTGATCAAGATAATAAATGCTTCCATTTCTTACTTGGTTTCCATATTTTTGTCTGGAAAAGTACGGAATGTGTTAAGTGCCAAAGGGTTGTCATCTTTGTATGGCTACTGAGCGGAACAAAAAGGAAAAACAGTTACGATATACTGTATTTTCATAGTTGCCATCAAATGGATGAGTAATTATTTAACGACTTTTTTGTGCTCTTCACTGAGTTAAGGTCGGCCCTTAGGTCAGTTCGTAGTTTCTTTTCCTGCGGCATTTAAATAAGCATGAAGCCCCACATGATAAATCACTTGGTTAACTTGTGCTAAATTATACTGATTTTGGACTTCAGGGTAACTTTTTTCTAGTGCATAGAAAAGTTCAATTTGTCAGGTATTGAAGACTGTTCTAGACCAATATTGAATTGTTGTATGAAAAATTGAATTTTTAGTGCTTGGTGATTGCTTCTGACATGGTAACATGAGACGTGATGGCTAGACCACAGCAAGAGACATTTTCTACTTTAAAACGTAATTTTTGTTTTGTTTAATTTCAATTTTAGTCCTTCATGGAAGCACCATCAGAAGTAGAAGAATACTTGGTACACACAAGTGGATTTTCCTGAAAGCTATGTATGTTTTGAATGATCAGTGGGGATAAATTAATATGATAAATAGATTAGCAAAATATACGTATGATCAAATTAGTACGTGTGTCATTAGCTTTAAAATTGAGGTATAGTTGTATTTCAGGCATGTTTGACATGGTCTAGAACTGTATAGGCTGGGGAGTTGGTGAATCGTTTATTTGGGTCGCTGTCGGAGGACCTGGTAAAATATACCTGTCTGAAGTGTTCATACTAAATCTAACAAAGATTACCTCAAGATGGCTTTTAGTTGGGAATTTGCACTTTATTGGGAGATTAGTATAAGAAAGTGTTTAGGCTGAGAAAACAAAGGGGACATCTAGAGACTTGTTAATATAAACAGGCAAATGGTTCTAATTTTTTAATAAAAATGTGTATTCATTTTTTAAAGAATATGGTTGATATTCTCACCTTTTGGAAATGCTAAGAAATAACTTCAGGATCTGTATTTGATTTAATTTGACTCAAATACTTGCAACCAGTGGTTGGGAGGAAAGGGGGATCCACAAGAGTAAAACTTGGTTGTTCCTAATGAGTTGCGCTATATTAAGTGTGAACATGTTGTAATTTACTATTTTACTCAAATTTCTAGAATGGCATGAACAGTTTCTAATAATGGGAATGTCAGGCGTCCTGATGAAAGATTTCCTGGCAACTGTAGTACAACAGATAGAGGTAATATTTATTGATTAAGCAGCTGAAATGTTTTGTTAATTCAACGTATTCCCTTTTCAGTATATCTGCATATGAAAGACACAAAGCTTATGTTGTGGAATATATGAATGTATGAATTGCTTTGCAGTCCCAGTCACAGATACTTAAGTGGTAAATTATGATGAAACTGCCAAACCTGATATGTTGATGAGAAACTTCATACGGATCTGGCTACTGAGATGAAACCACTTAACTCTTTCAAAAGTCACTTAATCTTTCAGTCATTATCCCAGCTGGTGTTATTTTTATTTCTGTCCCCATGTACAAGCTATATGCCACCACGCTCCAGGTTGTGAATAAGGATGTTGGTACATTATTTAAACTCGCCTCAGCTCCATGTTGACATGGATATGTGCTGTTGCAAAAGCTAGCATCTTTAAAGAGCAGAGAGAGAGGGAAGTGTTAGACTGCTATAATTTGAGGTATCCTGTCTTATAGTGGGTAAATAACAAACATCAGCCAGGTGTGTTAAAAGTGCCCTGGTAAGGAAGTGTTGCTGGTGTTTGAAAGCTAGTGATGATGTTTGTGCTTTGACCCTCTTAGGACTGTTAACTTGGGGCTCACTCAGATGAGAGCATTTAGGAAAAGTAATGTTAATGAGTAAAGGTGAAATTTGGTGGTGAATTTTAATGAATTCTAATTATATTAAAGCTGTTTCAGCTCCAGAGCTAAACTAATTCAGAAGGGCTAGTATAACATTATACTTGCAGCAGGCAAAAAGCGTGCTTGTGAACGCTTACTGTGCATCAAGAGTGTTGGTAGTGGTTTCCCCAAGAACTTCATTCTTACCGAAGTATCCGAATTTAATCTTTTTCAATGAAATTTACTTTAATTGCACTGGTTCCTGAGTATCCACAGTTTGTTTTTATTAAAGAAGCTAAAATCTAAAGCGCAAGGACAAGTTCTAATTTTCTTGTCTTACTACAACTTCTATAATTTTATTCCACTCCTTACTAAAGAAGGGTATATACCTTAAATTAAATACCTTGCTAACTACCAGCAGTTTCTTTTGATGAACAGGCTTTGTCCCAGTATGTGAGTGAAACTTCTTGTGCAGCAGTGCTACCTATAAAATGCTGTATTGTTTAGATGGGCGATATTACAAGTAGGAAGTGGAGTGACTTACATGGCTGATCTAGAGAAGAGTTGGAAGTAGCAAGCCTTGTTAGTGTAACTAACCAGTGCCTTTTATGTCTTTGCAGAGATGCTTGAAGGCTGCTTCTCAATTGAAGGTATGAATTCCAATAAATGTTAAGATTAATTTAAAAGCTTGGTGTGAGAGTAATGCTTAAAACCATTGGTATGTCTGATCAGTGAAGAACCTATCCTGAACCTGATTGATTGCTTGATGAAAAACACATGTGAATCTGACTTCTGAGTTTAGACTACTCTAACACCAGAACAGGTGAAGTCTTTGAAGATGATAGGCTTCATAGTCTGTACATACCTTGAAACTCAGCAAAACTGCTTTAAATAAGTAATGATAATTTTTAAATGCCTGCTTTAAAAACTGCATTATTGTCAACCCCACTTATAAGCAGGAGGTGACATGTAAACTGTTGTATTACAAATGGCGTATTTGAAGTGGAGTGGGGTTTGTATGTATATGCATTACGGAAAATGGTGAAACATCTAATGATCTATCTTGGCCTTTTTTTGAACTTTCAGTTCTAGTTCGGAGGTAGTCTCAATTTTCCCGTTGCTTGCAGGAGAGTCGTATGTAGAAGAATGTGGTCTGGATGCAGTTTTTTGTTTAATGCTTGCTTGTTGGTGGATTTTAGCTTCTGGAGTTTTCAATGTTTTGATAGAAGCTGAGAACCAGGTATTAGCTAATTTTCAGAAATGAACTTTTTGATTCTCATAGGAGAGGGGGAATTACACTTGATCGGTTAGTTGCCTATCATAGTTTGTAATGAAGTTGAAAAATACCTGGGCAAGAGAAGCAAAATAAATCTTAGTGTGGCATGACTACACTTCTAAGTTAAGTTTCACAGAACTTGCAGAGTACTGATACTAATCCAACACATGTTTAATAATGCAGTTTGGTCTGTATGAGAGACTAAATGGATGGCAAGTTGTATTTTGAGTGATGGAAGAAAATTTTTCTGAACTAATAAACGTCTCTTTTTGGACAGGAAAATGGTCAAAAATGTAGGAACAAATGCTTTTAGCTTATTCAGGTATATAACTGAAAAGCTTCTAAACATTTTCTCGTTTTAAGTCTAAAGTAACACTGTGCTTACAGTTTGGGAATTTTTTTGTATTATGACAGTTGTTGATAAGCTTAATACACTAATTGATCAATTGTTATGGTAAGTTGGCAGAGTAATTAATTCTGTACATAGTCAGAATTTAAGAACACTTGTTCCCCAAGGCACAATGTATGTTGATAGCTGTGCCTAACCTTGGTTAGCTTTCAAACCTACATGAAAAGTTTTAAATAATGTACATTATTATTGCAATATGCCAAAGGACTAGAGAATGTTTAAATTTTGTATTGCAATCAGAAACCCTATAGAAAAACATACATTTCCTATTAAATTTACGTTTTCTGTATTGCTTTTGTCTCATCTGTGATGATCCTATCCCGAACCTGAATTCCTTGCTGAAAAGCCTAATACGGATCCGGAATCTGAGACGAGACTGAAAGATTTAATTTAAACTTTCTGAGTAGTAGTATAATGTCTGTGGGGTTTTAGGTTTTCTTACAGAAATGGTAACACCTTAATGTGTACAAAGTGTTGTGTACTTACTTGCAAATGGAAATTTCTCCCTCAAATGAACCGTTTTACTTACACCTTGTTCTCTTTTTCCAGTGATGAGTTGGAACACTTCGTCAGTGCTGCCTGACAAATGTGGATGACCTGTAACTGGAAGGAAGTGTAACACCCAAAGAGTTTTTGTGGCTTGGAGTGGGACGCCACGCTTTTCAAAGCCTGCTGAAACAGCTGCTGCAATTTTGTTTAGCAGATACTGTTTTCAGAAACTGCATGTGAACCAAAATCACTGTCTCTGCATATTTAAAATAGTGCTTTTCCCAAAACATTGAGCTGCCCTCTGTAGGAAGGATAGCAGCGATATTAGGGAAATGAGTGTTGAGCTTCAATACATGGAAAAAACCCTGAGACTATTTGCCCTTTTAAAATATTATAAGGTTGTACAGACTTGTTGATACTGAAAATCTGTAATAA
>NW_008795555.1:0-21542 GCF_000699145.1 Aptenodytes forsteri
CTTGTACGTTGTTTTATGTTAGTAAATTATTCTATTTTTGTAGAAATACATAAGTTTGTAAATTCCAATGTTCTTAGCAAATTTTTATTGTTCCTTTATTTTCTTCCTATTCTTTTTTTCTGCTAGAAAAGCAGAAAAAAAACCTCTAGAAAAACTTTTCTAAGCAGAAAATGTTATCTTTTACAGCAACTTTTTAATGAAAAAGAAAGTGTTGTCCATTTATCATATGGGGAAATATATCTCAGTGTATACCATCTCTGCAGAGGAGTTAAGTATGTTCCATTGCAGATGTGAAGCAGCTGAGGAGGAGTTTCATGTACTTAGTCCTTCAGGTTGTCAGAAGTTGATGGTCATCAGAAGGAAACCCAAACCCTCTGTATCCTGAGTGCTAGAGGAGGAAGGAGCTGTGTAACTATACTGTAGGCGGGAGAGTAATTAGCAGGCCAAAAGGGTTGAGATCAGGAGGCACAGGACCAGGGCCCGATGGAAAAGGAGCCTGGCAACAAATGGAAAGAGGAATAGATGCAGGTGTCGGTTGGAGGAGAGGGAAAGCAAGGTGTTAGAATAAGAAGTGAGGACCTGGAGAAAAGCTAAAGGATTTCTAAGGACTAGGGTTCAGCACAATGAAAGCAAAAGAAGGCCCATTAGCAGAAGTTGGTAACAAAGAAAGGAAAAGTAGTATTGAAGACAGCAAGGAGGGAATGGACATAAGGTCACTAGCTGGGTGGAAAAGATGGGTAAATGGAAGCTAGATGGAACAGCAACAGGAGAGAGTCCTAGGAAAGCTGAAATTGTGTGTGCTTTTGGCTGTGTTGAGGGTCTCTGGAAATTTAATTCTCATGTGTTTGAGATCCTCTGGGAAAAATCAAGCTGATTTTTCTCATTTTGAAACTGTTTCCTATATTCACTGTGTCTGCTTGTGAAGAGCAGGTCTGTGGAGATTATAACTAGCATTGCACTTTTGAGAGAAGGCTGTGGTACTGCTGTCTTTAAGGTTTGGATATCACTGGTTAATAAAGGTCTATCAATCTATTTATGAGCCTGCTACAGACCATGTACAGAAATGTATGAAGACCTCAGAGATTATTTATGATGCATTTACAGCATAAATAGCTAAGCTGTCAACTGTGATTGTAAAGTTCTTCCTGTACTTCTGCACTGTGCTTTTCATTTAATATGGCTTTGTTCAGCTAAACAATTCATAATTAAAATAGGAAATGATGGAAACTTAGAAACAAACCAATCCTGTGATGGCTTTTAATAGCTGCAATAAAATATTGAGAATATAATGTCTGCCAGTGTGGTGTAGACACACGGACTGTCTGTGACTGTGATATTAGAGCTAGTTAAAAGTGAATCAAGATGGAAAGGAGACTTCTGGAAATGAAGGGAGAAAAACTTCGGAAATTTTGCAAAGCTTGAGTCTGAAAAGAATATTTTTCTTGCAGCAGTTTTGGATTTCCAGCCTGAGGTGGAATTCACTGTACATTGTTCCCTGTAATATTAAACCTGTTTGTCCCTGTAGTGCCTTAAGTTAACTCAGTTAAAAAGAAAGGTATATATGCTTTGTAAAGAAAAATTGTTCTGAAACCGAGAACATGAAATGCTTGGTCTGGCATCATGATAGACCTGCGCAAACGGATGTGTCTTGGACCAGATAGAAGATGCCATCACAGTGTCACATCAATCACTACTCCAGACTTTTGGATTGTACAAGTTATGACTCAATTGATCAAGTTCCCTCCTTAAACAAGTCAAACATTTTGTCCAATTGTTAATGGGAGGCAAGAGTTTTAGAATCCCATTATACCACAGGCAGTAATCCTTCATGTGACTTTTCAGCTGCAACTTAATCATGGCCACTTTATGTACACTTATTCCTCTATCAATGTTATTTTTCAGCTTGAATATATGCTCTCGAAGTATATTTATGGATAGCAATTGTAATAGTTTGCAGCTTTCATTTTGGAAAGCTAAACAAAATCAGGCTCAGATAGACTCCCCCTTCTTCTCACCATCCCAGTAGTCTTGCTCCATGCCTGTTCCACAGCAAATTCATCTTTCTGCAACACAAGTGATGAGAATTACCTCCAGTTTCCAGATATTACCAATGAGGATATTTGCTGAAGATTGTATTGCTCTTTCCACCCTCACACCACGCTGATGTCATGTAATGTCTTGTGGGAGACTGCACTACTGGGTTCCTTGCCCTTGTCAGCAGTTTCCAACTGCTAACATTGTCACAAAATTTTTAGCAATACTAATAATAATCTACTTCTATTGACAGAAGATGACTGAAAATATTTTTGTGAAGTATAACAGTTCAAGCTAGATAATCCTTTAAGTGATGTTTAAAGAAAAAATAACTGGCTTGTAATTTCTTGCTCTAGGAGATAAAGATAGATAAAGAGCTGACTTTTTTGTCAGGTAAGAGTTGAGTCATTTTTGGTGTTTCTGGGCCCATATGGAATTGAGAAATTGCTGAAGGAAGGAGACAGAGCAAGGAAGACAGACAACAACCCCCTGTTTCCTCCAGCTTCCCTGCCAAGGAAAGATTTCACACATTATATAGTGCATTAGAATTATACAGGAGAAACTGTTTTATTTACTAGCTTCTGCATGAGATGGTTTACTGGCAATATTAAATGATATTTTTCTAGACACAGTCTGAAAGTTTCTCCACACTTGAGAGATTGGCATGAGAAATCCAGTAACTAAATTTTCACTGATTTTATGGAGACTGTCAATGGAAATGTGAAACTGGAATTAAATAAAATGCAGTATGTTAACATTAATTGTGATATATGGCACAACAAAAGTTTTGGTATTTTGTTTTGACTTGTTCTTCTATGCCGGACTGGGTCTCCTTAGTGTTCAGAAGTTTGTCGAAAGTCTCCTGATGTTGTCCTCCTGAAAAACCCTATTATTAATATTTTTTGACTTCTGAATTGTTCTGAAGTGCTGACTTTCCCTGTTACATTAGTTCCCTGTATTCTGTTTCCAGGCAGATTTTGGCAATGCAGAGATGTGTAGAAAAAAAAAATAAGGAGAAAAAGAAAACAACATAATACTTCGCAGCCTCCAGGAGGCCTGGTGGGGACCTGACGTCAGTAATGCAATGCAAATATTTAGTTATGGAGTTCTGGCCTAGATGTCACAACAGTTATATTGGACCATGCGTTACTTGGACCACATGTTAACTTGGACTATACATGAATTGCTTAGGCGCACACTCAAATACTAATTGGGTCGCCTAAAACTCAGGCTATTCTTCTGAGGATGATATATTTAATAGTATAAAATTCACCGTGACACTCCTGAATAATGATGAAATATCTGTATTCCTTTTTGGTTGTTATAAATGCCATCGTACTTTATCCTTTGATTCTGCGGGGAGAGGGACAGTGTGGGAGCCTCACTGGAAGAAATAACTTTTTTTTTTCTGGTAGGTGTGAGAAGACCATGTGTCTGTGGGCCTCTATCCTGAGACATTATCTTAGTGGCACTAAGCTTGACAGTGTACACAAATTGTACATTTGCTTCATGCTAAATTCAGTACATAAATGAGATTTTAATGGTGCCTGAAAAAGTCAGTCAAGGTTTGAAATATAAAATGAAGTGTATGGCTCAGTATTCTTATATTGATCTCCATACCAATGTAAATCCAATGCCTTCAGAACAAATTTCACCATAAAAGCCTAAAATAATACTAAATTTTCTCACCTGCCTTACATATGATCGGCTTAGTGAGGCGTTTGCAGAAATGTCAGTTAAAAGGTACAATCAGAAGTGCAGTTAGCAGATTTGAGCATTCAGTAGTTGATGTTTGTCTTCCCCCCCGCCTTTTGGTTTGGTGAGAAATGCAAATCACCCCCATTTTTCCATCAGTTTCATTCACCTTTAGGCATGAATCATTCACCGAATCCCCACCTAGATGCTGGTAGCACTGCGGCTGTGAAAGTACCACAGGCAACACAGTGGAGGAGAGAAGAAATCCATGTGCTCTCTTTCCTCTAACATGACCATCTGTATGTGGACACGAGAAAACCAAATTTTGCAGCTGTTCTGTAATATCCTGTGGAGGAGGATCAGAAAGCTTTAGCTGCAGTTTGTCCCTCTGTTAGGGAGCATGTGTCTTTGTGAAGGGAGTATGTGGGCGAGTCAAATGCACATAACATCATTCTGAAACTGATAAAAATTCCTTCATGCCGCAGGGAAAATTTCACTTGCTAGTGGCCAAAGATGTTTCCTATAGCAGTTTAACAGCTGGTCTTGTTTTATTGATATTGAAATACTATCCCACTTCCCAAAAATTCATAAGGTTGGAGAGAGCTGAAGTAGACACAATCCTAATTGTGTGTTGCACAATGGAAATCATACTTGCAAAGGAAAGTTTGTTAGCAATTTTTGTTCACTTATTACACCTGTATTATCTATATGCACTATATTATTTCTGTGTATGCTATAATGCATGCTATTACACATATTCCTCTTCTCCTGCCTGGATTCTGAACAAAGTGGAGGGAAAAGTGCTTTTTAGAACTACTCAAGGAGCAGTTATAATCACTTGAATGTACGTACGTTGTTATCCAGATACGTGTACCAGTAACTATTCAGCCCTTAACAGTCTGGATGTCTGTGTCAGGAGTAGTATTTTCCTGCCTTTGGAAAGACTGATGTTACAATACAGCAGTTATTATGGATTGTAAGTGTTATGGCCTTTTGGAAGGGAAAGGGAATTCTGTCAAGGAAACATTTTACAGTTTGGAGATGTAGTGAGATTAAAAATTAAGGAACTATTCTTTCTTATGTGCTTCTGTAAAATCCCATAGACCACATTTTCCTCTGCTGTATTCCCTTAAGCACGTATGGTATATACCAGAAATTGAAAGGAATTTATATGGGAGGGAGACCACGCCGCTTGTATTGCATTCATATCAGGATAGTTTCTTATGCAAAAGAAATTCTCCAGTGGCCATTATCAATCAAATAATTACTTTGAGTCATCTGAGTACTTGTGGCTGATGCTGTAACAAAACCAAGATTGTTATTTCACAGATATGGATGTAGTTGACTAGAAAAAAAAAATCCCTTACCATGGCCATTTTAATATCCCAAGTAAGAAAAAAGAATTCTTTGTCTCCATGATTCTTAACCTAGATTTAGTGTGCTGCAGAGATATTTCTCTGACATGTTCAGTGATAGCAGAAAAATATGTGGTGGTGCATTAAAAGCTGTAGAGCAAAGGAAGTTTGGGGAACTTAATCAGAGCCTTAGGCAAGAAAAGGATGTGTAACACTGATATGTACATTTTGCTTTTGCTGTAGTTAATGAAAAATGTTATGCCAACACTGGTTTTTGTCCCTTATGGTTTAGCAATGCAGAACCAATCCTTTTTATTCTTTGTTTTGTGTTTTTCTTCTCTTAACGTTACTTAATCTGGAAATAAAAGTGTTTGATTTCTGTCATTCCCCTTGGCTACTTTGCTTAAAATGGTGCTTAATTGTTTTCACTTTAAAGGAATGGTGCCAGGTTTAAAGGTTTATTATATTTCCATGGATTTTGTTTTAAGATTGCCTTTTTTATATGCTTCTTCTTGACACCTGTCATAACATTAGGCTTTTCAAACCTAGCCACCATCAGTCTGAGAGGAATTGTTAGTGAATTGTCAGGTTGCCACAAAGATCAAGGTTTTTTTCATTCTCTCCTTGCAGCACTAATCAAGACAATTCTTTTACTCAGCACGCTGCAGTAAATGCCTCCTGTTATTACACAGGTCATCAGGAAGACTTGAGTGAACGGTGTTGGTTTTGTTGGGAGCGATGGATGTTTATGTTCCTAATTTTCCTTGTGTAACTGCCAACTTCCTTACTGTAATTTTGAGAAAGGGCATTTAGAGAACCATTTCTGTTCTCCAGTGGACTACTTAGTACCTCCCTCAACTCTACAGGGTGGGTTTTTTTTTTTTTTCCTTTTCTTTGAGTACGGATGATGTTGCTTGTACTTCAGGTACTGGTACGTTATTGATCAAAGCATAGAGAATGCACAAGTAACATTTGAACTGAGGTTGTATGGATGAGAGAAATTAACTGTTGTCAGAAGCTTACTGTTTTCTATTTTAATTTCAAGATATTTAGGATGCTTCCACTGGCACCATCTTAAAATTTTGCCAGTCCCCATTTATCTAAGGAATGATTTATGCTTAAAATTAATCATCTCTCAGCTTTTAATTTTTTCTTTAATGTTTTTCTTTGAGTTTTTTTTACACTCAAGCTCATTCCCAATTTCCAGATTTCATTTCCCTTAAACATGTTGAAAAATTCTATTTTCCTACCCTGTTGTCTGTTTCAGTAGGTTGCAGTCAAATTTGGTTATAGCTAATTAGAGAAAACTTGTTTCAGCACTTTGAAGATTGTCCTCTCCTTCATAGCATAAACAGCTTTAATTCTGAAGGCCACATTCACCTCTTGTCTAGAGCGCTAAGACCGATGAATTGACTGCTCCTGAGGTTATGGTTCCTGACCTGAATAAAAGAGCAATAAATCAAAGTATGTTCACTGGCATTGAAGCAGGCTCCAACTGTGTGGAATCAACATGCCAGTTCCAAATTGTAATTTCACTAAAAATAGCATAGTTTTACAACTCTGACAGTTGTAAACTTCACACTGTCCATCTTACTGTGTCTCATACGTTCTGTCAACCATGCATCTTTTGAAAATAAAACCAGAAAAATGTTGAACATCCTTTATTCTTTGCTAGGTGTGCCCATCCCTGCTCTCTGCGTAAGGAAGCACAAATTTAATAGTGATTTTTCAAAGGTAAAACAGAAGAATCCTTCTGTGAGTGGTGGCTCTGAGACACGAGGAAGGGTAGAATTTTGGATCTGCATCTCCCTTTTGTCACTTCCCTTTTCTGGGTCTATCTGAGTTTCCAGGAAACGAAAGACAAAGCAGCAACTGTGTTAGAGTTCATTGGTTCTTACAGGGGGCACAATGCAACTGCTCCTGTTTCATTCTGTAGTCTGGAGAACCATGGATGAAAATTTTACTGTATTTTCTCCTAACAAGGCTTATCATCCAATCCACCACCCAATCCATAATTCATCCAGCTCTATTTGCTCTATTCAGCAAATATTTAAGCATGTATTTAATACTAGGCATATTATTTGTCCTTCAACTTCCATAGACCATATGGGCAGGTTAGAGTTAAAACCATATTTAAATGTTTAGATGACTTGGGCAGCAGTTACTTCACATTGGGGAAAGATAAATAAAGCTTTTAAGTCTGTGCTTAAAGTTTGTTGGTAACGCCAAACTTAACTCTTTAGTTGGCCATTTCCCTGCCAGAAAAGTATGTGTTGTTATGTATTGCTTTAATGCCAATTAATTGCTCTCTGCCTCACAAAATGCCTGAGGTTGAACACACTTTGCTTCATCAGAATTCAGCACTGCTATTCGTCTGTGGGGAGAAAAAATAGGAATTAGAAGAGACAAGAGCACTGGGGAGCAGTAATCTTTTATTTATGTATAATGCTGTACATTTCCTAACTGTACTGTGAGTTTTCCGTCTAACTCTCACTAATTATGGTGACTGGCATGTGGCATGTGATGGAGCCTCAGGAGAAGTGGGATACATACAGCTGTTCAGATCTGGCACATTGCATTTGAGTTTGCATTTGCTGGCAGGCCAAACTCTCTTTTTTCAATGCGAGAAACAGGGATGTTACAATTTGCTTCAAGTTGTGTTTGTTGCACAAAAGGAGACTTTATTAGAGGGAGCTGAATTACTTTCTGATTTACCCAGAGGAGCTGTACACACAGAATGGGAACATGGCTCCAGTAAACTGGTTCCACTGAATTTGCACGGGTCCTTGCTTGTATCTATCTCTTCCAGCTCTAAATCACCCACATATTGCTTATTCTGTACCATAGCTCATAAAAAAAATAATGTTTGGCCAAGAAAGATGATGGCTGCATATACCATTAACCACTGAAAAATACATAAATTCACCTAGAGCTATTAAGTTTTGTGATTTTTGTCTTTGTTCAGAGGAAGGCAAAGAGGAAGCGTATTTTCAAATCATCGCCATTACTTTTTCAAGGTGCTAAAATACTTAACTCATTTTGCAAAATGCATGTTTGCCAACTGTCATATTTGCTTCATCATTATTAATTTTGTGAGCTCAGGCAGAAGCCTTCCTAACTTTTAAATGTGTACCTGCAGAAAGTGGTAATGATATACCAGACTTACTGCTCTTGAGGCTAGATTTGTACCCTTGTTGCACAAATTGAAAGTAAGCCAAATAAATTCTTTCCCACTCTTGGGAAATATGTGTTATCCTAAGTGCAAGACTAGGAGAAATGTGTTAATTGTTTGACACTTCATCATTTACAATACTCATTAAAGGAGATAATGGTGATGCCCCAAATATTGACCTGACAAAATTTTGTAGATCTCTGAGGTGGCCACTGCATTCTTAATATATAGGCGAGACTTTTCAGAAGATTCTGTAAGGATATAGTCCATCTATCTACAACCCAAGCAAACCTTTCTTTGTTTCCAATTTCTTCCTATATGCATGATGTTAATATTCATATTTTCAAAGATGAAACCATGGATACACCAGGTCAGGGGACTACAATATTACAACTGGTGAATACACTATGTCCTCTGTGGTGGTGTGCCACTGCTTGGTATTTTTTGTTTTGCTATTACAAAAGACATTTTAAATACAGCAAAAATAAACATATTCTTTCTGTTTTCTTTTCTGTAGGCATCAAAGAAAAAAAAGTGCTATTTTATTAAATTCTTTTTTTGCGGTGAAGCCTTTCTTTAACAGTTCTTTCAAATGGAGCCCAGGGATATCCTTCATCATTTCCTCTATTGGTTTCTTCTCACTGTAAACTTAATGGAAGCACTCAGGCTTGTACTGAAGAGGAAACCCACAGGCGAGTGACAGAAGCATCATAAGCTTCAGGGAGCTAGTTTAACATGGTTAATTAAAGGGGTGATCAGTTCAGGGCAACACCAAGTGTGAACGACTGATAGACAAATCTCTACAGTCAGTTTTTAGATGAATGCTCTAAATATGAGAAAAGGCCTATCAACTTGTTGGAGCCTATACTTATTTATCAGGGGGGAAAAAACCCCACAGCAGGAACTGCAGATTAGTACATGGAGCAAACCCATGTGTTTGTTGCTTCCTGCCTTAAATTTTGGTGCCCTAGCTGTACAGTGCATCACATAGGTTACTTGAATAAATTACCTTAGGTTTAGTACGTTAGCTTTGGTTTAGTCTCAGGTTTCAGATCCAAAACAATGGGGGAAGTTGCATCTGAAATTCAACTTGCTTGGACTTGGGCCTGATCATATTTAACATTTTCACTAGGGAACTTTATGCAAAATCAAGAGTGTGCTAATGAAATTTGCCATTTACACAAGTTTAGGTGGCATAGTCAGTAAAGAGGAAGATTACAGTGTTATATGAACCGAATTTAATGACTTTGAGATGTAGGGTAATAAAGTTAGGATACAATTCAGTTGTACAAAAATACTAACTCATACGCTGAAGGAGGAATAAAAGAATTCTGCGGTAAAGAGGATGCTCCTCAGTTCCCCAAATTAAGACTGAAGTCTCCTTGGCAAACCTGTATTAGTCAGATGCACCGCTATTACAGATGTGCCAGTGGGTGATCAGACAGTGGTTTCTTTTGACTAGGTACTGAGCCAATGTTGAGAGAAGACTAAATCAGATCCTGAAGAGTTTGCAGAAAAGCTCAAGTCACATACAAAGTGACTGCCGTGTGAATTCAGCAAACAACAACTCTGTGTTTCATGTCTCCGTGAATCTGCAGTCAGTGGCAGAAGCCTGAGCTGCTTCCCCGAGGGCTGGTACTGTCCCTACCCCCTCACTTCTGCCACTTTCCTTGTCCTGGCACTAACATCTCTATATCTGAGGGGTGAGATGGCTTCAGTCAACTGATCTGGCTAAAAACAGACCCAGCAAAAGAAAGAGGAGAGTTTTTTTCAGCTAGTTCAATTGTCTCATGCAGGTTACCACATTAAGCAAGAGTGCTCTTGCTGGCACAAGACAGCCCGCGGGGCTGAGCAATTTGGCACTGCTTTTGGCAACCACACATTTATGCTGGATTAAAGCAACTGTGTTACCAGGGTGCATGCAAAGACCCTTCATCAACTGTTATACATTTATCAGAGGCTTGCACTGAGCCTAATGCTAACTAATTGAGTATATTGGTGCATGTTGTCACACTGCTGCCACCTTCCACATCTGAAGCCACTGTTACGTGGGGACTCCTTTTCCAGGGTACTGACTGCACGCAAACAGTTTCAGCCTCTTGGCTTCAGAGGGCTCAGCAAGGCAACAAAAGGGGCTTAAACATACTCATGACTCACCTGGCTATGCTGCGAGGTTTCTGGTGATTTGTTACAGGAAGATACATGTTTCTTGCCTGGGGTTTTAATGGAGTACATCCAGTATATGTAGGAATTGTGCTCTACTCCCTTTCCCCTCACTCCCCAATATACAAAGTTTTGTTGGGTTTTTTTGTTTGTTTCTGTGTGTTCGTGTGAAGATGATTGCAGTGCTTTGGAGTATGGTCCAGATTAAAACATACCTGAGCACATAAATCACTGGAGGTTTCAGGTGCTCATGATTATTCCCAGGATGTGATTTTTGGTTGGTTGGTCTTATTCCTTGGGCAGTTTTGCTGACTGTTGTTTTTAAAAACAGAGCAATAGGATTCTCTTCATAGTTCTTTGCTACAGTGCAGTACCAGGCCACTAGGCTACCACTAGCGCTGTTTTTAAATTTCTGTTGATTCAGTAATTAATATTAAAGACAAAAAGTGCTAGGACCTAAAATCACCTCTTAGAACTGCATGATTTCAAATGCTTGGTCAGTTTATTTTTTAAATTCCTGACAATTTTTAACATTTCTTTAATTCTGTGTACTAGCTATTTTTTGAGCTCTTTGGTTCTTAATGTTAAAATATTAAATGTAACTTTTTGAAGAGTACTATGTCTTTGCAGTTACTTATAAGCCATCCATTTGTCTGCTGTATGAATGTTAACAAAAAACACAAAAAGTATTTATTTACATGTACACAAGTCTAGCCAGCAAAACCACAGCTGTTGCATGTGCAGATGCACTTGAAACCAGTCATAAGTCTTTTTTAATAGTGAACTACAATTCAAGTGGAGTTATGTATTTATACTTCATTGTATCATATATGCGGTATTTTTAGTCCTATAAAGCTTCCAAATAAGGATTTAATGATTTGTGTAGATCACACCTTTTATTTTCCTGGATTCACCATGGTGTAAATAGCGTGGGGCTCTCTGAACCCAGTGCTGTGACGCATGCCTTTGGGACAGGGTGCACTTGTGAGTTGGGTTTTTACTGCCTAATATTCCCTTGGGTAGAAGAAGGAAGACTCAGGGAAGAGTGAGGAGAAAGGATGACAGTGCTTAGGCTGGAATTTGGCCAGGACATCAACCTTAACAACTGTGTTGTGTAGGAGCTTGTAATTCCTGAGAGAAGGGTCTAGTTTTTATATTTTGCCTAAAAGATAGAGCCTTTGGTATGTCAGGGCCCCTTTTAACACCATAGGGGATTATCAGTACTAACTTAGAAATAAGAATGTCACAAATGAGATCACTGTCACTTACTAAATACTTCATAACAGAGCCTCAGGGAGTTGAGAAAATCAGAATTTAGTAGCATCTTTTTTCTCTCTTTAGGCAAACTGGTGATAGCTGTTGATATGCTGCACCCAAAATCACAAAGCACAGTAAGAGACACTTTCTGCCTTCCAAAACACCCTCAAAGTGTGGTGAAACCTGGGGGAAGAAGGGGAGTGTGATTAGACTTCATGTTCTTCAAATGATCACTTGAACTTCTCTTCCCCTTTTTCAAAGCGAATATGCCAAAAAGACACCAAAGACTTGTAATTTCTTCAGCTATGTTTCATTGTAACGCAGACTAATAAAGCAACTCTTTAGAAGGAGAAAACACAGATTTTGTGAGAGAGAGAAGGTAAATGAAAGGCTAAAAACCAAACATACTCCATATGGAGGACAGGAAGTCCTCCAGGCTTTCTTTGTAGTCCAGCAACTTTCCCTGTCCTGCTGAGTGCCACAGGCACAGGCTCATGGCTTCCTGGGACAGGGGAAGCTTTCTGCCACCTCTGAGGCTTGGCTCAACATTGAGCCTCTTCCACGTCCCAGTACTCAGGCTGCTGCAGTTTTTCAGGTCCAAGCCCTTGCTGGGGCTCAGCCTGCAGATGCTGGGGCAGAGCAGCCACTTCCCTGCTGAGGAGTGAAGCTCACATGGGAGGTCTCATGGGGGAGATGAGCAGAGTCTTCCTCCCCTTGCTTTTACTGACTAACATGGCAAGTGGCTCTGTTCACAGTCTATGACTTAACAGACCAAAAATAGGTCCAGAATGACAAAGAATAGTAACAAGTGCAGAGGTAAGGTCCAATGTAGGATTTTCACAAGGGTCTTCCTAAAGTGGCTGGAAAGATGGTGACAATAATGAAAGGCTGAAGTGTGAGTCTGGAGAAGATGTTTCCACATATGGTTTCTTTATGCCTTAAGAAAAATTAAAATTAAAAAATTCTGGGAGGAATTCAGTGAGTTAAAACCAGGAAAATATTTTGAAATACCTGAGGTGAAAATATTTGCATTGGGCGTTTACTGTACAGACCAGGGATTCTTTTTTAGAGTCTATGCTCTTTCTAGTATGTAAACTCAAATGGAGAAGTCTTCTGCTCCAGTGCTGTGCAGAGCTTGCGTCCATTCCCAAACCAAAATGTTAAGGCTTTAATAAGCAGTGGTAAATCTCAAAAGCACATTTGCTATCACTGGAGATAAGTACGCTTCTGCAATATTTTGAAAATTATTTTATTTTATCTTTTTTATTTTATTTTATTTTATTTTGATGTTTGACCTGAAGGAACTGTGTGTCTGAAAGCTTGTCTGCTTCTTCTAACTGCATCATTTGGTTTAATGAAGTACATTACCTCTCCTCACAAACCCCGATTCTCTGAGGTTACTTGGCGGTGGGTGGGGGAAAGAAAGAGAAAGACAAGGAAATCCTAGATTTCATTGGGACTGCTTTTGCCAGTTGTTCATTTCCCTAGGGCTGAATTTTAATGTACTTTTAAATGATCAGAAATAAGGCCTTTTAATTGTCATTAAAACAATTATAGCAGGCTGACTCAACAGTCCGATCAAAGTCGTGATGTATAGAAAAGCCAGTTTCCAGCAAAGACAGCGGAGGTCCTGCCTTGAGTAAGAACATAGGGGAAGGTGAGGTGTAAAAGGGGTTTATTCCAAGGTCTTTGGGTGGAAGGTTTAGCTTCAGCATGATAGGCAAAGAAGGACCAGATTTTCAGAGATGTTCTGCATTTTGAAAAACTGTCAAGGAGGTGAAACAACAGTATTACTGGAGGTCCAGCCTCAGTTGTGTGTTCAGAGCACTTTAAAACCTGACCAGACCTAAATCTGAGCTGCACTGAGAATTATCAACCCTAAATGACTTGAAATGTCTTTCTGCTGGACAGATTAGAAGTACATTTCCCAGAAAGCTGAGAGTAGTGAAATAGCCTGTTTTATTTCTAGCCATGTCTGTGAGGCACTGAATTTGTGATTATGACTGGAAGTTACGGGCTTATATTGGCCTCTTCATTAAAGTCTGACCCTACAGTTGGAATATAAACTAATGAACTAATTCCAGACTGTATTTAAGTCTGCTTCTCGTGAGAAGGCGTTCATGTTTCTTCTCTCCTAGTTGCTCTCTGGAGCCAAGAAGGGCGAAGTTCTTGAACACTGACAGATTGTGCTTTGTCCTCTGAGTGCTTAGGATAGAAGCACATAGACGTGTCTCAGAGTGCAACCTTCCATTTTGATGAATCCATCCTGATCTTTCCATTTGGGTATGGATTTTTGTCTTGTTTAAATGTGTTCTTCCACTAACACAATACACATTATGTGATCTACATTTCCTAGTCTCCTGTGACCTGGGCATTGATAAGCACTGCATGGAATAAAAGATCCCTGCTCCCATTTGGAGAACAAACTGTGTGAAAAAAACAGGGTGCTTTGGGATTGTTAATTATTAACATTTTTAATTATTTTTTTAAATTATTTACTCTGCTTACTGCCATAATAGCAGCAATGTCCTTATATGGAACAAGCGTGGCTGTAGGGGATTTAGAATGTGCTTGGCTTTGCTTTTGAGCTTGACAGCCATTTCTCACTTTCCGTAATAATGACAGTTAGCTAGGGAAAACGAGGAATATTAATAGATTTTGAGAGTGCTATGTTTCTAGAGTAAAGACAGAAAAAGCTTTAGCAGACATAAGAAAGGAATAGAAGAAAGGATTATTCTTGTTTCCTGGTTTCTGGTTCATTCTTGTTTGCAGTCTTTTATTTATACTGTTTTTCTAAAAGTAAATGTAATAAAAGAAAAAGTCTCCATCATGATTTATTCTTGCAATTTTCCTGGACTTGTAGGATTACATCCTCCTTCCACTCCTCCTCCTTGCAATAACCAGCCACTGTAAATCCAACTATACAACCTTTGAAAATAAAGGGTTTTGCAGAGGAGAACTGAATCAACCTTAAACTTGCATGTTCAAAAAAAACCCCAAAACAAAACAGACTGAGAAGCATGGGGCTGGTGGAGCTCTGGAAGTATTTGTAGCATGTTATTGCTAGACTAGATCTGTCTGAATGTGCTGCAAAATAGACACCAGCACTTGGAGCTGATTGTTCTCTTTAGAAAGTGATGAATTTCCCTGAAAGTGTTTGGAGTTTGGGGATATTTTTTTCACATTTTTACTTTCATCTTGGATTTTTCTTTTTTTGTTGTAATGTTGAACTTGTATCTGCACTTCATCTGACAGACAAGAGACTGTAGCCCGTTTTCTGAAATGTGAGTGTTTGCCACTACCCAAATATGGCTTTGACAAGCCTGATAGTTGTGTATTAATCTTATTTCTACTGCAGCACATAAATCCAGCACTAATATTACATTTATCTTTTTCTTCCTTTGTTCTTTTTCTGGTTAAAGAGAAGAGTTGTTGTGTAAAGATACAGTACACATGCTATAGGTGCTGTGATGTGGTGACACTTGTCACTTTTTCAGTGAATAGATAAGTGCAGTTAGAATGAAAATTTCTAGAAACATAGTTTTTTGTTTGGCACTACTGGAGTACCAAAAGTCATTTACTGAAAATCATTTTAATGAACAGAGTTCTGATAGGGTAGTAACTGGTCTAGGTTATTTAATGGGTTCCAGCTGTGTACCTTCTGAAAGGCTTGAGGACAGGGGCAGTTTTTTATAACTCAGAAGTACTGTGTTTCTACCAAAATAGCCTGAACCTCCTTCCTCTTTTGTTATAAATTTACAGTGTAAAACTGGTATCAACAAACAGCAAATGAGACTATGTACTGCTCTTCAGCAGGGTTCAAGTGCATGTATGGGGCTGCTAATATCTACCAAGATGAAGCCAATATGTTCATGTTTTGGGTGAGGACTGAAACATCGTACGGCATTCACTAGAGACTGTTAGTAAAATTTGGAACCTCTAAAATACCATTTTAAATCATCCCCATGTTCACAGAAACTGTGATTATTTTATAATTACTCAGCCCGAGGTGCAGGAAGTGGTTCATCTAATTCTTTTTAATAGAAAAGTGCCCCTGCCACAAAATCACAAATTGACTAACGCTATTTGACAGTGATAAAGAAGCAATTGCATAGGTCATGAAGAATAAACTCATTGCTCACCTTCAGAGAATATCCTTATGAACAGGGCTAGGCATGTCGGTGGGAAAGCTTCTACCAGTAACCACTTTATACCTGAGACATGGGTAAGCAACCCATTTTGTTCAAGTGGTCTAAATCAGGAAATGATAGGGCTACTAGCATTGGAAAGGGTTTCTTTTTTATATATTAAGAAGGTTTGCTGCTAAAAATATTCTGATGAGCAATTGAGGTAGTTTCTAAAATGATTCTGAGTTCTGCTGTACAATTAGTACTTGTTAATGGTTGCACCTAAACATCCCTTTCAGAACTTTTTTCTAGTTCCTGAACTAGTAAATACAGACAAGAGTTAAAAGCAGGACTGCTTATTTTATTTCTTACCAATATCTGCTAATGTTTTTTCAAGATAAACTGGATTTTTTTTACTGGCTTGGAATTCTTTTCCACTGGAAATTTTGTGGCATTATGCAGATACTCTTTGAAAGATTTAGAAAAGTGACATCTGATTTTCTGTAGAGGATGCAGAATGCATCAGATATGTTGTCAAGGTCTGAGAAAAATGTATCTGTAGCATGCCATGGCTCCATTCTAAAGTTTCTGTATGGTATTGACTCAGTACAGCTTGTTGCTTTACTATACTAAAATAGAACCTATTTCATAGGAGTCAGAAGAGAAACACATGAAAGCTGGAAAGGACTTCTAGCCATTGATTTGGTGCATTTAATAAGATGTTTTCCAGGCAAGTGTAATAGCTGGTACCTCCATGCACTTTCTGTGGCCTCCCGTCATACCCTTCCCAACACGTATACGAGGGACCGTGTACCAGGACTTCTGAGCCACTGGCTTTGTCTTGCTTGTCAGCTTCATTGCAGAGGGGGTTTTGTTGCTGTTTTGTTTTGACTGCACTGGGCTTTGTCTTATAGATCAGGATTACAGTCTTGAATAATTCTTACTAGTAATGTCACAAAAATTTTGTAAGTGCTAGTAAACACGTCTCTTATCTGGCAGTACTGTGTCACACACGACCCAAGTGTTTTTATATTGATGGAGTATGTCAGGACAATTACAAGAAAACCTGAGCCATTCCTCATTGTTCCTCCACCCCCCCTGCTCCCCCACCCCAAAAGGGCAGCAAGTGATCTTTTTTTGTAATTGCTGGGATCTTTCTGCACATATTGCAAAAAACGGTCTGTGTCCTAATGTGCCATTAATATTACAAGGAACTCAGCACTTTGACAGATATGGTTCCCGTTTCAGGTCTTTAGCCTTCACTGGCATACCCTTATAACAGCATTCAGGATCTGTTTCTGTGTTGTGTACTCATGTGCTCTTAAGAGCAGAGAAATGTTTTTCCTGGTAAAATTCTATGTTATGGAGCAGTAAACAAAAACAAAAAACCTCCACTTACAGTTTTTGCAGAGTAAGCCTTTGCGTTGTAGTGGATCCTCCTTTGGGGGAGAAACCGAGTAGTGTTATCAACTGGAAGAAAGCAGACAAAACTGGGTGAGGAACCATCCTGGCACATGGCTGACATAAAAAATGAGTAAAGCTTTAACTTGCCTTTAAGTACCTCTTTTTCTGAGGTGTTTTTCTTATTCCTCATCTGCAGCTGAAATACCGTAGAAGTTACTTAGTGCTTGGGAAAACTTTGCTGGGCTTCAGTCAACTGCACTGAAATTTGTTACCATTAAAATGTACTCCCAGTATCTATTCTGTTCTCTCCTGATTTCTTTGAAAACACTTTTCCTTTTTAGGTCCAAGTGTCGGAATCAGTAGCAATTCACCACTATTTGCAAATGCAAATTTGGCTTTACCCTGGTAGTCAGGAGCTGCAGAATGAAAACAACATCATTTACTCGTCACTAAGGGATTCAGACAGCTTTTAGTTTCCATGATGGTTGTTAATTTAGAGAGAGAGATATGGAGTTTTCACAGGTAAGTGATTTGAAAGGTTAACAACAGAAATAGATCTCGCTGTCGGACCTGTTGTGTCTGAATTGCATGCAATAATTCAGTTAAATGAAATGTCATAAAATATTTAGTTTTCTTTATTGTGGCATGCTGATTCAGAGGAGCTGTAGTTGGTGACTGTACTCTGCTAGGAGGTGTGCTTCCTCCCCCATTTCCATGGTGCAGCACAGTGTTGCCTCATAGAGTGGCGTGGTGGGGTCCAGATGTTGGGTGGAAGTGCTATTTCAAGAGGGATGATCTAAGCAGTGGGCTTGTCCCATGAGGAATATGGACATCAAGAAGCCCAGTGAACAATTTCTGCAAGGCAGTGTACTGCAGGGGAGAAGGTGGCTTAATGTGAACTGACTCAGTACAAAGTATTTTGCTTCAAGAATGCACCACTTTTTTATCTAAAATATTGAAATTTTAATGTTACACCTTCTCTAAATGCTATGTTTCAGAACACTGATGGTGAAAAGTAGTCAACTACTGAAATGTTAGAATTTCTTACGGGACAAACATTCCATTATTTCCTTAATTCTGTTCCTTATACACCTTATGTAATTAAGTTGTAAGATATCCCATATGTTTTGTGTCTATTATAAAAGAGGAAAGTAAAATGACCTGCATGGCATCATGCAGCATATTAGTCAGAAGCTAGAATTTACTGACTAGAGCCAGCTAGTAAAAAAGATTTCAGCATAGCAGGAAATTCTGCTTCCAGTGATTGTTCCTACTTTAGATTTACAATACAGCTGAATGAAACCAAAGATATTTTCAACCAAGCAGTGGGTGCTACCGTCCCCATGGATGTGCCACGCAAATGAAGTATGGAAATGCACTGCAATTTTCCATCCCTCACAATAACACGCCTGAGCTAAACTGCTGACCACCAAAGGGATGTGTTCTGCAGCACACAACCTCTGTGATTTACGCTGTCTTCCATTTATCTCTTTTCTTTTTAGAATGCGCTTTTCCTCATATTTCAGCAATTTGGAACATCTGGGTAGTTTTATGTTGTTTTTAACATAACTGTATAAACTGTGGCAAAGTTGAATGGTCAGATTCTCTCTGATGGCATAGCCTGCATTGATTAGGGCAGTAGCACATCCCTTATGTATCCACTGCAAGCACCAGAAAAAGTTGCATCAGTTGTCTTCTGGGAAGTCAGTCAGCTACCCTTTGTGCTGGGTTGCTCTGGTGTAACCCAGCATAACCCTTGTGTACTGCACCATCCAGTTTCTTTTTGGAGAAGAAAAACATGAGGGTTGGAACCAGCTTTGGAAGTTTCATCTCATCTCAGTATGTTCCTGAGAAAGAGATTTTTATTTTCATTGTCTTGTCCTTTGTGGACTGAGACCTTCAGGCTTGCAGAGATGCCTTCTTGTCACCGAGTGAAAGAATATTGAAAATGTGAGGCACTTAAACAATAAAATTTAAAACACAATACACCCACCATGTTTGTAAAGCATAATCTGGGTGGGGGAAATCTTGTCCTCCTTGCATGGCCAGTCAACTAATTTGTCACTCCTGGCTTGGACATTTCCTCAGGGCCTCATCAGCTTTATTATGGCTCCCTTCCAGCACTGTCAGCTTCTGAGGGCTCAGAGAGTTTTCTATGCAGGAGTCCCAACAATCTTCAGGCAATTTTCACTTC
The DNA here is from genome assembly GCF_000699145.1 of Aptenodytes forsteri. Taxonomy (NCBI): domain Eukaryota; kingdom Metazoa; phylum Chordata; class Aves; order Sphenisciformes; family Spheniscidae; genus Aptenodytes; species Aptenodytes forsteri. Next base: position 19,402 of record NW_008795555.1, read on the forward strand.
TGGGTCTTAGTGTGCTGTCCATCTCAGAAATCCAAAGGTCCCTGAAGGAGTGAGTTTCTGGAGACTAGGATGTGACAGATAACCAAAGTCCCGTTCCTCATTCTTACGTTCTTCTTCACTGTCTTCCAAAGGGAATGAAATTCTGTCTCGCCTTACCCCTGAGAGGAATATAAAAGGTTATGAATGAAAGAGAAGAAGCCGTGGCGCTTTTGGTACTGAACGTTGTGTTCCACACCATCATGAACAGGATGGGGCTTAGACACCTTGCAAGAAGTCAGCCCATCTCAAAGCTACTGGCTGAATCCTTCCTTTCCTAATGTCATCAAACAGGATTTACAGATCCATTCTCTACTAGTTCAGTGTAACTTCTTGGAGGTTGGGTTTTTCATTTTGTTTTGTTTGGATTGGGTGTTTTTGAAACACCACACTTCTCACTTTAAGTGTCTTTTGTGGAGTTTTGATTTTATTCTGAAGTCCTATGCAAGTTGCCGGAAGCAAAGTATTGTCAGGAGGGGTATTCTCATCCATCTATTCTTGTAACTTTATTGATCGAGTCTGTCCTTCAACCAGCCTGGACACTATAACCACGTTCCACATTCTGCATAATACTTCCCGACACACTAACAGGCGGTAGGAATCTAGGTATGCGCTTTGTAACTCTGTCTTGGACTTAGTGAAAGTTATTAAACTTCAGATATTTGGGGAAAACTGTTTCAGCCGCAATGTACTGATATTTTGCAGTGCAATATCAGAAGTTCTACTACAGTATCCTTAGGCAGGAATATAAAAAGGAGCCTCGCAATGGCTGGTAGTTAATCTCATTCCTTCCCTCTCTTGATCATACATAGCTAGGCCATCTGAAAACAAATCCTACATGTGCACTGTGCGTACTTTTCCTGTACACAGGGCTTCAAACCTTCCTGTATTCATGTGCATCATGTTCATAGTGTGCTGATGAGTCTCTGGAGGCATGGCTATGGGCTGAAAACAGTATTTGCCCCTGAAGCAAAACATCCATCGAAAAGCTGATTTAGGACTTCAGGACTTGACCTTAGGTATATAGATCTTGCCTTGGTACTGTTAGAGAGCCCAGAACAGCTGTGCCTGGGGTTTTAAATGAAACAAAACAAGAAACAATCCTTCATAATCCTGCGGTGCAGGGGAATAAATAAGTGGATGTTTGAAGCTGCCATTTCTCCTACCAGGACTTAATATCTGAAGGTTATTTCAGAAAATGTTTCTGGTTTATGACTAGAAATTCTTGCTTTTTTTGTTCGTTGTTCCTTCCCTTCCCTCACCCTCTTCCCCACCTGAGGGACAGGCATATATGAATAGTATCATTCGTAAGTGTTTCACCAGAATTCATTAGAGCAAGGCTGAAGGTTTCATTATTCTTTAAGGGTGCATTAATAAAACTACTGTACACTTGGGGTTTTTAATATTATATGAATTATTCTGACAGTCAGTTTGTAAAGCCAACATATCAATCATTAAATTAAAAATGTAGTAATATAAATTAGTGTGATTCAGGAGCTGTAGAACATGTGGAACAATATGCTCTCTGTTTGGAAACTAATACAGATCTGTCCTTCAAATGAGAAAAGATAGCAAGCAGGGAAATGCAAAAAACTACAGTAAGTTTATCCAGAACTCCATAAAAACATCTGTTTCCATGTATCAGATACATGTTTTCATGTTTTGTCCAGATCTCTATCATCTTTTTTGCAAATATTGTAGCAATCTTTAATGGTCAACTATAATGTTCATTTGCAGGATGAGGTGTCATTTATGAATTGCCTGACACCGTTCTTACATCTAAGGATGAGGCAGCAGGACAGAATAATCAAAACAGATCTCCCCACAATTACTGCTTTTGTTTGCATGACAGAAGATGCAAATGAAATATTTTGCCAAAAACATGTTGCTAACTCACCACTTCATGAAGTAATGCTTCACACAAGGTTGCATCGGTCCTATAAACCTGTCTTGGTTTCAGTTGGGATGGAGTTAATTTCCTTCCTAGCAGCTGGTACAGTGCTGTGTTTTGGATTTAGGATGAGAATAATGTTGATAACACACCGATGTTTTAGTTGTTGCTAAGCAGTGCTTACACTAGTCAAGGACTTTTCAGCTTCCCGTGC
>NW_008795555.1:22657-23358 GCF_000699145.1 Aptenodytes forsteri
GGCTGAACCAGAGAACCAACCCATGCTGGTATCAATCGCCCTTATACACAAGAAGAAATGCACAAGAAAATCAAGTGGTTTAGTAAGGGATGAAGATGGACCGGGACCATCATGAGAACAGGAGGAGGAAGAGGCAGAACCCATAAATGAGATGGTAACCACCTGATCCTTATCCCTGAGTGAGTTGCGAGTTATGCAAAAAGATCTCAGTCATCGTACAGGCGAGCACGTTGTCACCTGGCGGGGCCAGTAGCTTGGAATTAGAGGGTAGGGAAGGCAAGCAGCCGGGATCCCTTTCTAGGGAAGGGGGCATTGACAAAGCAGTTGGAAAAGGGGCACAAGCCCTCAGCCTCTCAAGGTAACTCCTGTCAGGTGTGAAGGAAAGGTATCCCTTCAAGGAAGATGTTATATGTCACCCAGGCAAGTGGACCACCATGGAGAGAGGTATCCATGGTGTATCCCTCAGTATCCAGAGGTATCCCTCAGTACCTGAGGGAATTAGCTGTGCTGGAGGTGATTTATGATGACCTAGACAACAAGCAGTTATCCAAAGATCCAGATGTAGTCAAGTGCACACGACCCATGTGGCGGAACTTTGTACGGAGCGCACCATTGTCATATGCCGACTCATTGGCAGTAATGAACTGGAAAGATGGGGAGGAACAAACGGTGGATGAATTGGCTGGCCAACTCCGGCAATA
>NW_008795555.1:27024-42116 GCF_000699145.1 Aptenodytes forsteri
CTTTTCTGTCCTAATAAACTGTCTTTATCTCAACCCACAAATTTTACTTTTTTTTTCCCAATTCTCTCCCCCATCCCACTGTGGGGGAGCGGGGAGTGAGCAATGGGGTGTGTGGTGTTTAGCTGCCTGCTGGGTTAAACCACAACAAAACCTAATCTAGCCTGCCCTTGTGGCTTCTGGTGCTCTGGGGAGAGATACTGTATCTACTCCATTTATGTGAGGAGAGAGAAATTATTTTACCCTTAATAAATATGAGGGACTAGATGACGTAGGCTGGACAACTTACTTTTTCACTTCCTTGAGCAGAAAGTTCTTTTTAAGCATCTTTTTTCCTTCCTCTGCTGATTCTGTGAAAACTGTGTGGCTGTGAATAACATGTTGGATGTTTGAAGTAGTCCAGTGAATGTGAGATAATGAAGTTGTGGCCAAGGTGCAGGACATTTTCAATGGCAAGCCTTTGCCTGTGGATTTTTCTCCTTTCTGAATTATGTTTCAGCCAAGCTGCTTTAAAGCAGCTTGCCTACTCTACAGATAAAACCATGCTACGCATAGCTAGGTCTGATGTGCTTATCCAGTACAGTATGCTTACCCCAGTTGTGTCCGCATAGCATTCGTCCTAGCACATCCAGTGTCAGCCTTGGTGCCTGTCAGCAGTAATCGTGTAGAATAGCAAAGTCTGTATTAGTGCATTCCTGGCGGTTCTGGCTGCCTGCTCCCTACTGCCGTGCTTACTGGGGCTAGAACTGTGAACAGTCTTCATACAGTACCACCCTTTTTAATATGTACTCCTCAGTAAAATTCCTGTCTTAATTCTATCACACAAGCACAGTCAAGAATACCAGCAGAAGAAAACAGATGTAAAAAAACTGTTCACAGCCAGGACAACATGTTAACAATCCATTATAGACTCACCACCTGCATGACTCGAGGAATCACGGTGTGTCTGACCTGTGCGGGTTCAGCTGCGTACAACCTTATGAACTCGTTAAAAATATCTGCAGTCTTAAGATATGAGATGCAACTTATTATTCAGGCTTTCTGCTAACCACAGATTTAAAATCCCTGGGTATTTCTCATCTCTGGTCCTTTCAGGGCTGTGATTTTGATGCTGCCAGTGAGGATTGCAGAGGTAAAAACTGTTTGTTCTTGTTTGCTCCTTATCTGTGCTATATAAGATGCATGAAATATCACAGTGGTGGAATAAAGGCAATAATCGTTTCTAATAATGAAACTGTTCTGAAAAGGAAGACCTAGATTTCTTACCAAGATAGTGTGCTGAAATATTTGCATAGTAACTGGGCTATAATTACAGATTCATCTCCTTTATGTCTCTTAGCTCTCAGGCTTAAGTAACCAGATCTTTAGAGCAGTCGCTCTTTTTCCTGGGAGGCTGGGTGTCAGGCAGCATATGTTAAGGCTGTGTGCAGTGGTACACTGACTGTGAGTAATGAGTGTTGATAAACTGTTTATTGAAGCTGGCTGAAATTCAGGATTTGTGTATTGTGGAGTTTTTGATAGTTCAGAAACATTTCCATTTTCAAGCAGTGGAATATATTGTTGGGATTCCTCAGAAATTGTAATTTCTGGGACAAAAATTAGATTAATTCTGACTTTTTTAATTTTGCAATTTTGATTCTGGAATTTTTCATTTGTTTTATATTTCATTAGTTTTACATAACAGCAGTGGCCATTGAAAATATACCAACACAAAATAGTCAAAACTTTCTATTTTTGATTTATTTAAAAATCATTAACATCAGCTGTTACTTACTTTACCTCTGATAAAACCTCTCCTCTAGATGGGTGTATGATGAAAGAGCTCAGCCCTAGATACAAAGAGCTTGCCTGAGTGATGTGGGGTAGTGAAGTACTGACAGTCTCATACTTGTGATACAGAAGGCGTTGCCAAGCAGAGACCTTTGCACAGACCTTTTTAGTTTCTCCTTATTAGTGTACTGGTAAATTTTTAGTTCTGCTAGAAAGAATCCATTAACTTTTGGCTGTACAAGATTCTAGATAAAAGGAGTTAGGCAAAAGAGTCTTTGCCCCAACTCAAATTAAGCTCTGTCCTGGGTCTGGAGTTGCTCCTTGAGAACTGAGAGCTGACTGTGAGCTGAAAATCCCAGAAGATGGGATTGTTTGGGGGATTTTTGTGTACAAGAGTATTTGCAGCCTCTGTGTCACTAACTTTATTCTCCCAGAGAAACCAACCTGCAAAACTCAGATATTTTTCCTACTCTGCAGAGAGATTGCTCATAAAAAGGGACAGTAGTATGAACTTGAGAGGCAGAAATTCTGTGTCAAGGTGACTGTGAGGGTAGTTCTTTCCTTTTAAGTGTGTGCCAGAACATGAACAACCTCTCTGGAGACAAGAAGAGCATTTTTGTTTCCTCCTTATAGTCTGAAGTTGTTTGTGCATTTTAAGTGGTGCAGAGCTTGGTTACAAAGGGGACTCCTTATCCTGTTGTACTATCCATGCCTGTTACGTTTTAAAATATTCCTAGATTTAGTTGCTTCATGCATCTGAAAAGTTTGCATTTCCTTAGTTTATATAAACTCATTATTACCACGTTAGTAAAGGTATAATTCTTTTGCTCTTCTCTGTCTCTAGACACCAGTTGTCTGTCTTTCTCCTTCAGTCTGTTATCAGGGCAAATAGCCTCCCTTCCTAAACAGTGCCTGCTTTGTTATTGATTATCTGTTCACTCCTGCCTGTCAGAAACTTGACTTTTTCACAGGTGAGCTGAGATGATCTTGGCAGGTCTCAGATACTCAGTATGCTTCCCTCCTTGAGAGGGGGGATCCCACTGAAAGCAGAAATCTAGTGTGGTTGCTGTGTTTTAGCTCCAAAATTGAGTTAATCTTTGTGGTATTTTTTTCACCATAGACTTGGTAGTACCAGCTTTGATTCCATCTCATCTGTTGTGAGATAGTATTCACCACTAGAAAGTAATGAAATAGCTAGCCAGCCCTTCATTAAATGATATGGTTTGAAATAAGAGTGATCACTGGAATACCACAACCAATGAAGAACCAAAAAAGTGGGATGTTCACTTGATATATGTGCTCAGTATTTGGGATGAAGCAGGTGGAGGTATCCATTCTGTATATTGTGGCTGTAGCTGAAATAGAAGGTTTTCCATATGTAACAAAGGTGAATGTGGAAAAATGTGATAAATATCACATCTAAGAACCATTTTAAAAAGATGAGAAGCTTTCCGAATCACTAATTATACAATGTTGGAAATCAAAGAAATGTCTCAGAATTTGAGAAAATGTGTATATTGTTTCTTGCTTAAAAGAGGTAAAGAAGAATGACCAGGAAGCCATAGGCAAATTGGCCTGATATTGATTCTATGCAAAATAACAATAACTTGATTCAGGAGTTCATCAGCAAGTCTTGGCAGATAAAAATTCAGTTAATACTAGCATAGTTATTTGGAAATACAGACCTTGTCAGACAGACACTTAGTATCTCTCTTTTTTTTTATTTTATTAGTGGATTATGGGCAGGTTGATAAAGGCAAATTAACTGACATTGTGTGCTTGAACTTCAGAACTTAATACTGCATGACATTTTGATTTAAAAGCTTGGATTTAGCTGGGTGTCTTTTAAAAATTGAGTCATTGGTAGATCTCAAAAGATAGTTGTGAAGAGAGGGATCAGTGAGCAGTACTCTTTTTGTAGGGCCAGTAAGGGACTGAGTTGTGGTCTAACATTTAATGTTATTATCAGTGATTTTAATTGTCAATGTATTTTTTTTTTGCAAAGCTTGCAGGCTTTGCAAGTATTGGTGGAGTAGTAAGAAAAGAGAAGACAAGTTGCTTTTATTGAGTTATCCAAGTTTGTTAGTCAGTTGATCACAATTACAAAGGGCTGTCTTTAATAAAACCAATGCAGGGTAATTTGTGTGGGAACAATAAGTGTAGACTCCATGGACATGAAGTTTTTGAACATACTCAGGTGGGGTTCAGGGGGCTGCCATAAGAAAGCCCCTAAACATGAGCTTTCAGTACAGTGCTGTGGCTGAAAGCAAACAAGGTCTTTTAGATAAATGAAGAAAGTGTTTCAAATGTAAGTGGGAAAGTGATCTTGCTTCTGGGTACAGCCTTACCAAGATTGTCGCTAGAATTTTTGTGCCTTGTTCTGGTGTCAGAGCTTGAAGGGATACAGAAATACTGAGCAGAATTTTTAAACTGGGTTTAGAAACGTTCCTGGGATTGGAGGGGAAGTTTACATTCAGTTTATCATTCAGTTAATTTAAGAAGAGGCTGAGAAATCACATGGCTGTTGTATGGAAGTAGATAAGAAAAGGAGGTGGAGACAGGATACGAAGAAGATGGACCAGTGCCTGGACATTGCAAGCATGTTCCTGAGCAGGTTCTCTTTTTATATCATATTCATATAGTTAGTGCAGACTGACTACCAGATTTGGATTGGAATACATTTTCTTCCACTACTTTCTGATTATTGTACCTTGTGGGCATTTTTGTCTTTCTCTGCAGCATGGGTGTATTCCATCTGTTGGGACCACGTCTACTTCCTAGGCTCAAGCCTTGGTCTCTCCTTTACCTATTGTGCACATTTTAGTAAATTTAGAACTGAAATATTCTGCATTACTGAAGATGGTGGGCTGGACAAAATTTAACAACCTGAAATGCATAGAAGAGCAAACAAAACACATGATATAGCATGTGGTTCTGTGAAGGCTTAGATTCTGTAAAACCCAGAAAGATCACCCCTGGTAATGCACTACAGGGACCTGAATAATTGTGTGTGACTTACATCACTTGGCAGTGCTAAAAATGGATGCATTTTGTGCAGTTCAGGCCGAGTCATCTGGATCCATCCCTGTTGTAAAGTTATTAACTTCTATGCCCTTGTATTTTGGATTCTGTGTCACATGAGAGGTCAGACCAGACGTTTTCAAAAGTCCCTTCTGGCTGAATTCATCTCTGAGTTTGGCATGCCTTCGAATGATGTGGAAGTAACAAATAATCTAACAGACCTTGAACTGATTTCTTATTTACATAGCAAGGAATGCAATATAAAAGAGAATAGGTTTGAACAAGATTTTAAAAAAGTCTTCTTTAATACATATGCCATATGGCTCAGTGCCATTTCGAACTCCTTCAGATAGCTCTGAAATATCTAGTTTCAAGAAATATCTGCAAGGATGTGAGCTCAGATCCCTCAAGCAATATAGCTGTGACAGCATGGCCTCCATCCGAGCTGGTCAACTTTCAGTTGCAGAATGCTCTTGCTGGATGGGCTACCTCTGTTGAAGATTGAGCTGTGTGATGCAGACATGAGACACTTTGATGTCAAGAACTATCATCTTTCATTTGAGGATATCAAAGCATCTAGATTATATTAATACAGTCATCTTGATCTAATAAGGGGAATGGAGGGGCATTTAATACAGTCTTCTTGATCTAATAAGGGGAATGGAGGGGCAATGGATAATAATATTTCAACATCAGAAAAAAAGTGAGGCAAGGCAGGTTCATCAGCCATTGAGTGTTTTAGTACTGTAAAACGTACTTTGCTGATTTTTATGTTATTGTGGCAGAAACATGAACAAAGGATGGATTTAGTGTGTGTATACAGTAGCCAGCCCATAGAGCTTTTAGTGCTTTGTGCCAAAAATGCACTTTCAAAAACATCTCAGTAGGAATAGAAACAATAAGCTACTACAGTGGGTAAGTACTGTACATTTCCAAATTAGTACTCAAACCAAAGAATGCATGTATTTAGCTGATAGACTACCACAGTTCCAGTGGATAAGCAAATAATATTTTTTTTGCGGGTGGGAGGATGGGGACACGACACAGAAATAAACTGAATATAGTGGTTACATATATTAATGACTGAACTGACTGACGTGTGATAACACAGTGCTATTAGTGTGTCTCAACACAAGTTTAATACTACAATAAAATGGTAATTCAGACAAACCCCTACATTTAAACAACATTAAGGACAATGAATAAAGCCCACAAAAGCAAGAGATTTTAGAGTGAAGGCAGGGAGGCTGTAATTAGCTACATGTAGGCAGTACAGCAAAACAATGTGAAATAGGTAGCATTTTTCCTGGTTAACCTGCTTCCATCAAATGCATTAAAATTTTAGCAGTATTAGAGCATGCAAATGAACTAGGATATACCTTAAACTGTGAATTTGACTTTACTCACATTTGTAATTTAAATTTGAACTGGAAGCATCATAGGTTTTCAGGGTTTTTTGAAGTACAACAAATACCCTCTTTATATTTTCTTCTATGCATTTTATTTCCCTTTTTGATGTGCCTAGGGAAGATGATAAGATTAAATCTCCCTCACTGAAAGGATTTAATTGTGGATGTATTTAATTACTTCCGATTAACTGACCCTTGTGTGAAGGTTTTCTCAGCCAGGATAATGCCATTTCAAAATGGGGCATGCTGAAACTTCCATCTCTGGAAGAACTGAGCCAGATTATGAACAGCTCACCATGCAAACACAGATCAAAAAAATTTTTGATGCACAGCCCAAATATTTGTCTCTTAGGTTAGATCATTCATTTTCTTTTTTTCCATGTGTGTTTGTAAAACTGAGAAAGGGACCAGCAAATGCCAGTTGCTAGGATCTGTCAGATCTTGTGTCAACACCTGTTTTCTCAGGAGAAAAAACTCAGCCACTGTAATTAGAAGCTTGAAAATTAAATATTTGCAAAACAGTCCACTCCTACTGTTTAATCAAGAAAAGAATTCAGATCTCCAGGGACACGCCAGTGCCCTGCTCATTAGATCATGGTGCCTCTATGTGATTTGTCTTGGTTGCTTCTGTGCTTCTTTAAAGTATTTTTTTTCCTAAATATAGTGCTGGGATCAGCTAACTTCCATCATAATATGTTCTCATTTCTCACAGAAAGCAGAATATATAATCTGTCATTGTGGATCAGACAGGTGGAATATAAAATGTGTCCCTCTCCAGCAGTTTGTGGAGGATTATAACCTAACATTCCTACAAGCAAATATGGTTAGTTCTTGAGGTCAGGCAACAGTAACTTATATTACATTGCTGCTGGTGTTTGTGTGGCTCCTTACAGCATTTACTCATCTGGGCCTCTTTGTAATCTGTTAATGTTCACTAAACTTAATACAGTATAAACTTCTACCTGAAATGATTGCGTACTTGTATAATACTCTTCCTTCGTGTCTCTTGAGTTGTTCTACTGTAAGCAGATATGTGTTATTTATGTATTTCTACAAATCTAAACACCGACTGCTATTGGTAACTACACCCTGATTTCTCTGGGCAGCTTTCTGGAACCTGGGGGCAGATAAGCCACTAGCACAAGTCCAGGAGAGAAAATACTATTTGCTCTTGGAGAGGGCTGAGCCCGGTGTGTGTAAGAGGGCTCCAGAAATGCGCTGGAAGCATTCCAGCTGCAAGTGGGTGCTCGGTCCATTTGATCAGACTCAAAAGGCGTGTAGTGCAACTGTCAGGTGCACATCACTAGCTGTCCCACTCTACAGATCCATCACTATAGCAGGGTGCTGGTTACTAATGTAGCTACAGCTGCACGCAATGATACCTTGTATAGTGAGAACATCACTACGCTTAACCCCTTAGCAACTCTCTCGTTTTCAAAGCCACTGGTTTTGGTTTATGTCTTATTTGGTTTCATTTCCTTTACTTCCCTTACTACAGGAGTGAAAACATGTCTTTTCTTTCAATATAGTGTAGAAAAGTAGGCAGATGTTGCTTCCCTTCATGTGCATATCTCCTAGGTACACGGTGCAGAAAACTCTGTAAATAAATAGCATTGACTTTTCAGAAGCAGTCAATGTTTGTGCAGTTCTCCTTCTGCTGAAGTCAGTGAGACTCTTACTATAGACTGAGCACAATGGTAATCCTACTTGGGAGAAATACAGTCATATTCTGGAATATATATGTCCCATTTTTTTTCCAGAATCCTTAAAGTGCATTAGAATAATGAAATTCAGTGTTTTAAGTCTGCATGGCTTCTTTTCAGCTTTATCAAGATGCAGTAATAAAAATAACTATTTGTTACTCAGTTGTAACAATTAACATAAAAGTTATTTTTAAACAAATACTAAATAATAGTTAGTTTTTCTCAGTGAGTCATATATTAGGCCTGTCTATGCTTGTGAGTTTGCAGTTGTGCCAGTGGCAATGTATAGAGGCAGTGTGACTTCCTGATTTTCAACAGTTAGTGCAACACTGATTGCTAATACAAGTAGTGTTCTGTACTGTCTTTTATAGGGGATTGTAATCTTTTTTTAAGGGTCGGATTCTTCCTTCCAGATATGCCTGTGCAGTTCTTATCTAAGTGAGCATCAGCATCTAACTTCCTTTGGAGTTTTGCACCAATGCCCCCATTTACCATTTCAGTAAAGCTTTTTCAGAATGTGTACATGAGAGCAAGATTTGGTTTGAAGACTGTTCTATTCAGAATAAATGGTAGGTGGCTTTGAGTGCGGCCAGCTTAGCTGCAGTTGTATTATGTTTCACTTTCTTATTTCTGAAAGGAAATAAGAGTATTTGAATTAAAATGGTCCCAACAGCTCATGTATAAACTCAAGGATAGAATCTGCGATGGTCAACTTTGCATCGGTTGTTTGAAAGCTGTGGTCAACAGTGCAGATTTGCCGTTGGTAGTGGAGGGGTGAAGCTGCCACAACAATGGGGTGCTGCCTATGCCTAGGAGTCTCAAAGTGCAGGTCACTCTGAAATATCTTTTTTTTGTTGTTTTTTTTTTTTTTTTTAATGAAAACTGGATTAAGCTAGGAATTCTTTGCTCAACTTGTATTTAAAAAAAAAAAGCCCATCAAAGTTAGCTGCTGTAATTTGTAAGTGTACAATGCATTTGTACACAGGAGATTTATTCCTTTTGTCCTCTAGTAGAGGAGCCAGTTTTCCTCAAGGTGCAGAAGTTTCAGACTCTTTCTCATAGAACAGGGAGAGGCAGAGGATGGGTAAACAGCTATTGTCCCCACGGGTGATACACCAGGAAAATAACCTGCTCAGGGCAGTATTGCACTTTGTTACAGTCTGAGTTGACAGGAAGAGCAACGGTGGTTTCTGTGATGATGAGCAATGTCAGGGAGGCTCATGTTACCTATTAGCCAAAGATTGAGCAAACAGGTTGAGCCAGTTGCAAACCTCCATAAGCTGTCATGATCTTGTGGCTTGACGTCATTGTGGCCAGTTTGACCTAATTCATATATATCCTCTGAGCTAATGTTTATTGGGTATCTGAGTTACAGATTTCACCAAACAGAACCATTCCTCCACTCAGGGATTTTATGGTTTACTAGTATAGGTTTCAGAAAGTTTCAGTATTTTTGCTTTGCTTTTTTTCCTTGAGGCCAGACTAAAGCCGAGACACTTGCATCTCTATTTAGTGTAGAATGCCTCGCTGGTTTAAGAAAGGATGTAATTCCACAGCTCCATGCTGTGGGATACATGATTAAGTCACTAAGCCATTATGCTAGCTGAATGCAAGTGTCTGAAAGTTAATAGCAAACTGAATTTCATCCAGTTCACGTGCTTCTAATTATGACGGGCTGGTGTTTGTAGGTCTTCTGCCAATAAAGACATCCAAAAACTACAAATGTAACTGGATCAGAGAGCATTTGGCTTTAACTAGCTGTCAATTAGGAGGAGAATGATGGATTCCAGATATCTTTTTGTGTCTGTGCGTACAACTGTGTGTTCACTTTTTTCCTTCCCCAAGCTCTCTCTGCACTGTAGCAATAGGATATGCTGTTTCAGAACTACTTTGGAGGAGAAGTTCCCTAGACACCTCCTTTTTGGCAAAGTGTACCATGCTTGTAGTGTTTTAGCTTAGGTAATCTCTTCAATTGCCAATTAGTCTAGTTACCTCTCCTCTGAAGTAAATTTGATAATACATTGATTTTAGCAGGATTATATATGGAGAAAAAACTGTACAGCTTGTCCTGAAGGAAGTGATTTACCAATATAGCTGTATCCATGCAGCTTTACTACTACAGTTCTGTGTATAATTTCCCATGTGCATGCTTCTAATCAGGAATAAATGTGACCTAACTAGAAAAGGGCCATCTTATACCAAAATAAATGTTATAGCTATAGCATTAAAGGTCCACTTCAATGTTCTTTCCCAACTGCAGCTTTCCTAGCTAAAGAAGTTACCACCCTGTGTCAGCCCTCGGCTCCCTATTGCTGCTGTGTGGGTGTAGGTGGCTGCGCCTTCTGATTTCTCTTCTCTACTGTTTGTTTTCTAACGAATTCTATTAAAATAAGTTCGATTAGCATAAGCATTTTAAATTGTAATTTAATTTAAACTTGCAAATTGAAGGCAAAATAATGACTGTTAGAGGGGCAGGGTTGAGTGTTGAGGGGTGGCTGCCATCTCAGACATCACAGCGGCAGGCAGGAGGAGTGGGTTTCAGCAGGACAGCTTAGCACACGTACAGCAGTACTAAGCTGTGCCTGTTCACGCAGGAAGGAGCAATATCCTGAAATGTTAATCAAAGCTAACGGATTTAAGTGAACCGAAAAGAAATTTTGTTTCCTTGTGTAGCATCAGGTACTCCATGTTTAAAAGATCTCTTGAGATCTGTGTTCTGGAACCTACAAAACAGTTTCTCAGACTAGCCCACTGAAAACGAAGTGTCAAAATGAAATTTGACTTTGGCAGTATTAATCTGCAACTTAGAGCTGAATGTATCATCTGAAATTTACGAGGCAGATTTTGGCCCTATCTGCTGATGAATAGAAGAGTGAGTGTTCACTTGCCAGAAGAGTGAGTGTTCACAGTTGTTTTCTCTGTGGATTTATTCAGCACCATTTGTCATGAATTAATGATCAATTGTTAATTCAATATTCACTTTTCCAGCTGCACTGATTAGATACAGAAATCTAAAATAATAAGTCACATGGCATTGTTTCTGTTGCCAATAAGATGAGTCTAGCTTGAATAATATTTGAACAACTCAAATGATTCAAATGAGCTCACGGAAATTGAATTTAAAATATTTCCTGTGCATCTTCACATGTACAAGCTTAAAAATTTGTTTTCTCAAATAGTCACAACTGTGTTAATACGGAAGAATAATTGTATGTGCAATGCAAACTAATAATTGTGATCAATATTTTCCATTGTTCACCTTTCTCTGTTCCATTGTTCAACTTCCACTGTTCAACTTCCACCAAGAAATATATCACAAATTATACTTTATTTAAAATCTCCCTCTAATAAGAGGCAGGTAATCAAGACTCTGCTGTGATTTTTGCGTTCACACCGGAGTGAGCCTATTCCACACTGTGGGAGTGCTGGAGTGCTAGGATGAAAGACTGATAGTCTTTGTCCCAAAGAATAGTCGATATCGAAATATCACAAATTGAATACTTTATTTAAAATCTCCCTCTAATAAGAGGCAGGTAATCAAGACTCTGCTGTGATTTTTGCGCTCAGCTTTTCACACCGGAGTGAGCCTATTCCACACTGTGGGAGTGCTTTGAGATCAGGATGAAAGACTGATAGTCTTTGTCCCAAAGAATAGTCGATATCATGGATTTTACTTGAAAGTGGAATTGGCATGTACTGAGAGCATACGCAGGCAACTCCAGCTCTGAATGTTTTTAAATTGGAAAAGCTGAGATTTAGATATTCAAGTCAGCTGCTACACCATTTTTGTTGTTGTTATTCTAACTTTGTTGTGAACTAAAGAACATTTGGGGTCTAAAATCAGTAATGGGAGTGGTGTTGAGTGGTGATAGTGCTGTTGTGTGCTGTGCTGTGTACGACCCCCAAGGAGATCAGCCAGTCAAGAGCGTTCTGAAGGGATGGGTGCAGCAAAGTCCCGTAGGCTTGTCACCTCAAAGAAATGCCGAAAGAGATTTCTGGACTATGCAGACCTTGATACTCAGCAGCATTCAGCTCTCTGCCCATAGTGTGATCTAGCAATTTGAAGTAACAAGTTGCAAGGCAAATACATAGGTAACAGTGCTTGCTGCTTACCTTTGAATACTCTTTAAAATGACTGCTTCAGAACCAGAAGCAACAGTAATGCAAACCTAACTGACAGAAAGAACTGGATTTAAATGATGGCTTAGTATAACTGATGCCTACCTGCCTGCTGTAAAAGGCTTGTAAAACACACGCATCTTGCTTTGATTTGGTATTTAGAGTTGTAAATGATGTGTAGCTAAGATTAGATAGGAGGATCTTGCAACCACTTGCAACCTGATTTGCAGTTCCTAACAGCTGCCTCTGCGGTGACAGTTGTAGCTGTGTAATTTGCTGGGAGGATTCTTCAGGTGCAAGATGTCCTCCACAGGCCCAGCTAGCCAGCTATTTCTCAGACATACAGTGAAGGGGAAGAAAGTTAAATTGGGATATGTGTGCTTTGATCATTGCCTGACAAGAGTAATATTGATGCGGCTGGTGTCTAAGGATATAAGGAAAGCAGAATCTCGAAGAAGAGGTAGTATCTTCTATTAGACCAGATGAAGTAGTTGGAAAAAGCAGCCAAGCTTCCAAGACTAAAGTCTGTGTCTAGATCCTTGGTTATCCTGCAGGGCCCTGAATGCAAACAGCCATTCTGGGAACGGACAGTGATGATCTGTTCAGCCTCTCATCTTGTTTTGAATTTGATGTTAGTGAAAGGTCAGATCTACCTGTGTTTGTGTCACTGTTTGTGTTTACATAGGTGCAAGCAGAACCGGCATAAATCTAATGTTTTATGGCAACTTTTCACTGAACTAGGGATCCGGATATGTACATGGCAACAGTGAATCACGCCCTGTGTACAAAATTCTTGTTAGCTCACCTTCTTCATGACTTTGAGGTACAATGTCTTGATGTGAAACCTCAGCATGATCTTTCATGCAAGTTATACCTGCTTGTTTTATGTTTGGTTTGGCTCTCACAACGTACTAGTAACACTAATTGTTAAGTAAGTTTTATTCAGCTTTGAGTAAATGTTTATGCTTTTCTTGCTGGAAAAAAAAAATCACCACTACCAGCAAAGAACAAGTTATTTTCTATTACAAATCAGTGTAAATAATGTCGGCATTCTGGAGTCTTTGGGGGGATTATAGGACTGGGTCTCTCTATGTATGTCCTGCCATCTTGATCTCACATATTAACACTGATGTACGGCACACAAAGAAATATCACTTTCTGTGACTTTTAACTGTTCTATCTGGGGCTATATGTGTAATTTCTCTGAAACACACCCTGGTAGATTCACACATAAGCATTTGAAGGGAAGAGTGGAAGTCACTTCAGTTGGGGGGAGCAGTATTATTCTGAATTGGATTTTCAAAAGCACTACTTGTTTGTTTTGGGAGGCGGGTTTTTTGTTGTTGTTGTTTTGTTGGGATTTTTTCTTCCTTCTACTGTGCTTGCAATTTTCAGGCAATTTGCAGACATACGGCTCTGAAAAGAATTGTTCACACAGTTCCAGCTCATGTCATTTAGTGGCTGGATTCAGTAAATTACACAATCAAGTCTCACAGACTATCAGTAAAATGCTAGCCACTTAGGATTATTTTGTGTATTTGGATTCAGATAATAGTTACTTTTTACTAGCTGTTTCATACAAACTCACAAGAGAACTAACCTCTGTGACATGAGAAACAGCAGTTTCATGCTATTTTGATCTAAAATGTTGGGAAAGGTAATGCAGTTACATACACTAGGGCTTCCTATAAGATATTGTGGATAGTGATATGTGATTATTGGCATTCTTTGAAGCAATCAGGCTTAAACCTCTTTCAGCAAAGAAAACAAAAACAAGCTTAGTGGAAACGGAACAAGAAGCTAAAATATAAAGAGGAAGAAAATCTCTAAGGAAGTACACTTTCTAAAGATCTTTCATGTTTACATTTCTTTTTTCCTTACTGTGAATAGAGCAGTGTGAATGTGGCAACAGCAGGGCTCGTTTGAAACTTGTCTAGGGGAGTTCTGCGCATGCAAGGCACACAGAATTTACCTTTTAAAGTAGGCTTGTTTTTCAAGGTACCGAATACCTTATACTGTCATTCAAGTCATTCCTCACAGAAGCTCTCAAAAATCGTTAGGATCCTGGGTGGAGAGTTGCATATATAGTACCTTTCAGAAGGCAAATTCACCTTTGGTTTATACCTGGTATATTTGGACTGCAGAGAATTAAATTGGAGACTTTGGTCAATAACTGCCACATGTTTTGTACTGTTATGATAATTAAATGATGTTTGGACTGTAACAAGCAAATGAGTTTCAGCTATTTAAGAAATTACTGACACTCAGCTGGGAATTTCATCCTCCCCTCCCCCCACCCCCCCAGGCCCCAGCTGATATAAGATAATTGAACGTGAGTAAATTCCTAGTTTATTACAGTATAAGAGTATACCTTGTAGGTTAAGCCACTTTTGATGAAGATGTTTTCAGTTTACACAATTTGGACTGGGAATACATGCAGTATTATTTTGTCTCAGTAAAGGATGGGATTATTTTCAGCCAGCACATTCTTAAACTTCCTGACTTGGTCATTTCTATGTGTCTGGTTATTCCTGTAGAAAGTTTCTCCAGAGATTTTTACAGCAGTATTACATTTGTGGCAATTTTGCCACATGCAGGTTGCAGATGGGAGCAACCTACTTTTTTCTTCTTTTTTCCTCTCGCTCTCTCTTTTTTTCTTCTTTATTTTCTCTCAGGTAACAACCATGACATTAGCTGTTTATCCAAGAGTCCTGCTAGGTCTTCCAGTCTTTCTTGCAAAAGCAGGTGGAATAGCCTAGTACAGGGCCACTCAAGGCTCTCCTGCTATGGCCTTTTCCCCAAGTGTAATAACAGTGTAATCATTACTCATAGAATCATAGAATAGTTTGGGTTGGAAGGGACCTCTAAAGGTCATCTAGTCCAACCCCCCTGCCGTGGGCAGGGACATCTGCAACTAGATCAGGTTGCTCAGAGCCCCGTCCAGCCTGACCTGGAATGTTTCCAGGGAAGGGGCATCCACCACCTCTCGGGGCAACCTGTGCCAGTGCTTCACCACCCTCAGCGTAAAAAATTTCTTCCTTAGATCTAGTCTAAATCTACCCCCCTTTAGTTT
>NW_008795555.1:43122-65704 GCF_000699145.1 Aptenodytes forsteri
CCATGATCTTCCCAGGCACAGAGGTGAGACTGGCTGGCCTGTAGTTCCCCGGGTCTTCCTTATTTCCCTTTTTAAAAATGGGGGTTATGTTTCCCCTTTTCCAGTCAGTGGGAACTTCACCGGACTGCCACGACTTCTCAAATACAATGGATAGTGGCTTAGCAACTTCATCCGCCAGTTCCTTCAGGACCCACGGATGGATCCCATCGGGTCCCATGGACTTGTGCACCTTCAGGTGCCTTAGATGGTTTCAAACCTGATCTTCTCCCATGGTGGGCAGCTTTTTATTCTCCCAGTCCCTGCCTTTGCCTTTTGCAGCTTGGGTGGTGAGGCTCGAGCACATGCCAGTGAAGACCATGGCAAAAAAGTTCTTGAGTACCTCCGCCTTCTCCACATCCTGGGTCACCAGGTCTCCCATTTCATTACTGCCTAGAGATTGGTTCATCTTCTAATCAACATACAAGAGTTCCTGTCATGGCTGCCTCTTCTGACCACGTCTGTAGGAATGAGGGTTGTTGGGAACAACTTGTGAGCCACCAGAGTAAATTGGATACGTCATCATCCTGCTGTCTGCCTTTGTGAATTATTTAGGACAGCGAATGGCAACGGGTCAGAGAGCTGTCCTGGCAGGCCAGACGTAACCCATGGAACCATAAACTGGCTAACATGGCTTGGAGTTAGCAGGCCTACTGACTGTAGTCATTATAGGCTACAGTCTCCAAAGATTGCACAGCCAAATAGTTAAGTTATGCGTGGTCAGTGTTCTGTTGTTTGTATCTGAGTTTTCCCTAACATAAATAGTTTGAAGAAGATCAAAAAATGTCTCAGAGAATTTTAATAACCAGTCACGATTTCATAACTTTTTGCTGGTTTTGTTGTCATCTTCTATATGAGTTGTCTGTGCCTGCCTGCCAATTTATTTATATAATTCTTGCTGCAGACATAGAATTTTGAACCAAATCAGTGTCCGCGTTCTGTTGTGCTTTAATTTACCTGTCACTTACCTGACTTTGCAGCTTGATATTTTATGTATCTATTCATTTTCTAGGTTTCACCAAATTTGTTATTCCAGAAATACTGCACTTGGAGTATCAAACCTCAAATGTGTATGCTTTGTGTTTTATAGTCATATTGTATTTTCTAATGCTTACATGGGAATAGGAAAATATTCAACTCTTGTCTCTTTAGCTTTCTCTTTTCACTTGCTTTTACCCTATTTAGAAAGCATTTGCACACTTACAGATATTATGAGACTGATTCCCCCATTGCGTTACTTCAGTTCTGCATGTGTAGAATACTCTGGATTAAGTGGGATCAGCATCAACAGAGGAGTGAGCTGTTGGACTCAGGATCTGCCCCTGATTTTAGGGGCAGCTTTTTAGCACTGATTTGTACTTGAGAGTCTTTCTTCTCATCTTCTTTATATGTGGGCAGGTGAAATTAGTTATCAGTCATTCAAATTAAATTCTATATGTGGAATCACCTATTTAAGGTAGTGGCAATTTTATTTGTTCTATCAAATAGGCAATTTAACCTTCTGTAGCTAATGAGACCTACCTCTCATCAAGTTTTCAATGACGGGAACTTCTGGGGACCAGTCAATACATGCTGCCATTCAGAGGGACCTAGACAGGCTGGAAGAATGGGCAGACAAAAATTGGCTGGGGAGCAGCTCTGCTGAAAAGCAACTGGCAGCAAGCTGGACATGACCCAGCAGTATAGCCTGGCAGCAAAGGAGGCCAGCAGCAACCTGGGCTGTAGGAGCAGGAGCACAGCCAGTACATTGGGGAAAATGGTTATCCACCTTTTACTCAGATGTTGGTAGGCCATGTCTAGATTACCGTGCCCAATTTTGTCCCTCGCCCCTACAGACACCCAGTACAAGAAAGACATTGATTACTCCGAGTGAACTCAGCAGAGAGCTGCCAAGCTGCTCAACGGGCAGGAACACATGCCCTGTGCAGAGAGACTTAGAGCAGTGGGCTTGTTTAGCCTGGAGAAGGGAAGGTCTAGAGGGGACCTAATAGCAGCCTTCCAACGCCTGTGAGTGTCTTCACAGTGGCACATGGTGGGAAGATGAGAGACAGTGGGCAGAGTGGTTCTGACTGGATAGGAGGAAAATCTTTTTTTTCTTTTTTTTTTTTTTTTTTACTGTTGGGACATTCAAACATAGAAACAGGCTCTGCAGAGAGGTTGCGTAGTCTCCATCCTGAGAGGCTTTCAAGACATTTTCAAGCCAGCCCTCCTTTGAATAGGAGTTTGGATTAGCTATCTCCTGACATCCCTTCCAGCCTGGATTTTCCTATGATACTATAAAATGTAACTGTCACTTAAAAAACAAACAAACAAACAAAAACAACCTCTTTAAATATTTCTAGGAAAAAAGATACAAAAGTATATATATTTAGCAAGAAATATAGTGCCTGTAATTCTTGCAGCAGAAATGTATCACCTTGCAACATGTCAAGGAAAGAACAACTTCAGTTCATTTAGGCTCTCAAAATAAAGATAAGTTGTATTTCAATGACCAATATGTGTTCAGATAAAATGAATTATGTATACATATATTTCTGTTACATTTAGTAAAACGATTCTTTAGAAAAAATGTTGAAACATTTTTTAAAACATGCAGGCAATCTCACTGAACTTGCTGATATTTTTTATTTTAATATGATACTTTGAAAAACTTTATAGGGTTTTAGAAGTGCAGACATTTCTAATAAATACATACAGTATAAATCCATCAAATACCATTGTATTTGAATGAAAGATAAAAAGCAGCAATAAGGCAGCCCTCCTCTGGACATCAGGAAAGAGCCCAAGTATAGCCTAAAGCAGTTAGTGTAACATGCTTGTAGAAGTTGATGAAGACACCCTTCACAAAATGACACTGCCAGAAGCATGATCAGTGACTGGGGTGAACCGTTTGAGTGATCACACAAAGCAGAGAACTGTTTGAACTGGTGTTTGTTTCTGGTATTTATACAGTACTGAGATTCTTCCAACTAATATGCCTATACTTATGACTGTGAAAAGGATGTCAAATTCTTCTATTTTAGAAGAGTAGTAATTTACTGCTGCAAATGATAACAAAATAAAGCACTATTATGTATGGAATGGAGTGCTGCCCACACTAATTCTCTTCCATGTAGAATCCGTTTCCCCTTCTGCTTTGGAGCTGAGGTGTATAGGTCCTGATCTGCATAAACGTGAATATTTGGTTGAAATCACATTTCCAGGAATCATGTCATAATAATCAGGAAAGCGAACCAACTACATTTTACAAGATAAAATTCTTCTGTCTTATGTGGATGTTATTCAAATTACTGAATATACTTGAAAATATTTCCATTAACAGTAAGCTATTGCACTATGTTATGTTCTTTTTAAAAGTGCATCGAGAAGATATACCCCATGAGTGATACGGGTACCACTTGTTCCTGACAATAACAAAACCACAGGAGAAATTTTCACTTCATATGCTATTTCTGTCCCTAAAATTTTAAACCAGTCTTCCATCATCTTCCTTTTATCTTTTATTGTAACTTGCAAACCTGTGATAGGTTCACCTTGAGTGCTCTGTGCTGTCTTAACAGCTGATGCTTAACCTTTGTTCTAGATGACTATTCAGTGTCTAATTAGCTTGGTCTTTAAAATAAAAAAAAAAAAAGCTCTATCAAGCATGTTATAAAATCCCTCCTACTCCCTTATCATTCTTTCTCCCCAGCTTCCTCATTTTGGTGTTTGAAATTATTCTGTATTACTCCCTCTTTTCTATTACCCTTTACAGAATCTTTTCTATCTCCTGATTACCACAATTTTCTTCGTTACTTTATTATACACACGATTATCTTTTCCTGCAATTACAATACTGGGGTTTCTTCTGTTGCTGGCTTTTTGTGATTGAGTATCACGCTTGTCATTTGTAAGCTTCTGAAATTACTAGCCATTCCAGGGTGTTTCATTTGCTCCCTAATTTTGTTGACTAGTTTTTTAGCAATGCAGAGAGTTTCTGTTTACTCTCACTTCATTAGTTCTGAAACCTTTCCAATTTTGAAATCTATGATTTGTATTATATCAAGGCTACTAGTGTTTGCTGTACTTAGCCCTTACCTTTCACATTCTGTAGTCACAGCAGCATATATACCCTCTGTTATTTGCGTGACTTAATGGGAACCTGTAGTTATACTGGTATCTACGCAGCTGCCATTCCTTGGTGACTATCTACTGTGTTCCCTTTTTATTTTATTTTACCTTGCCCTCATGCTCTTGAGATAACTTGAATTTGTGAATTAGGTGGAAAAATCTCAGAATTCTGTCTAGTGATGACTTGTGCTATGGTCCTTTTCCTTTTTCCTAAAGAAAAAGCTTCAAACTAGCAAAATCATAGATTTCACTCTGTCACAGTCTAAAATTAGGTCTTATTTTCTTGATATGCCACGTATTGCAGTATCGTGCTCAAACAACTGTTTGGCTTTGTGCTGTTGCTCTGTTTATAGAGGTTTTAGAAGGGAAGCAGCAGATTCAGAAATAAGATAAACAAAAGCTCAGACCTTGCCATAGGCGTACTGATTATTTAAAATGGACAAGGAGAGGTCATGTGTTTTAAGGTTCAAGAACTTCTTTGACTAGATTTTTGCCTATCATGGAAGCCTTATGTTTGTTTCAAGGATGAGTCAGTTTAAAAGTGTTTTTTTTTTTTCTTGTGCATATGCAGGAAAGGGAAAAGAATACTCAGAGTCCTCAGTTGGCCCAGGTCAGTTCTCTCTCATGTGCACAGTGCTCTATGCTTTATATATATATATATAAAATGCCTTTTCTGTTTGTCAGTAGCTTTTGTTTCCCTGTTCCATTTTTACCACATTTTTCCCAATAGATATTTTCAGCCTCTCTTCTTTAATTATATTATCTCTACTAAAAAAGAAACTCATCAAGAGTTGACATTTCAAACCCAAAATAATCAAGTGGATTTGAAATTAGAGAACAGTTGAATTTATTACCCTTTACCTTTAGGCTGTGCTTAGTTCACTCGTATGGATGAGATCATGGTAGCATTCCAGTCTTGGTCCTTGTGTGTGCAGGGCCCTCTCCTCCAGGTACTGTTGCAGTATCCGAAGAAGCTGGTTTGCTCCAGGAGGGTTTCTGATGGGTCATTTCTGTTGGCTATGCATCACTTTTGTAGCCACTTTAATGAGTCTATAGTACAGAACTGCAAGATAATAAAACTTCGTGTCAAAAGTAACGGTATCTCATATTAATCACTAACGTAATCCCACTCTTTTGATAGTCTAAATGTGTTCTGTTGTGCTAGATCAGTTAGAACTATTTGAATCCTATTTAAACAGCTTGATATTGTATCAGAGAAGCACATCTCCAGTTGCATTCTCCTTTGATTGCTCTCACTTTTTTTGTGGTGTGTGACATGATGTGTTACGAGATTGTACCTGGGAGGAGATATTGTTCCTTATAGCCACCATATAGCTTAGTGAAGGTCACGTGCAGAGAGGTATTGGGCTACCTACGTTTAAGATTTGTGCCTACTTAGCATCTCTCTAGGTCTTTTTCTGTGCTTATTACAGCAAATTTTTCTCAATTTTTCAGCTGTCATAATCAATTTTTTGGTCAGTCTGAAAGTGTTTTTTTTATTTTAATGCATAAACATTTATAGTTCTCTGTAGTATGTTTCTTGTTTAGTTCCTAACTGAATGCTGGGCAAAACCAGTAATTTTAGTAACCTGAACAATGATAAAGAAACCATCAGAAACTTGCAATGTGGCAGTTATTTTGCATGAAAGAATTAGTAAGTGAGCACAGAAGCAAAAGAGAGGATGCTCATCTATTATCTGCTTTGTGCTGCTGCAAGTCACCCTAGTTTGTACAGCTCCCATCTCCTGAAATATTGTTATTGTGTTGCTATCCTGTCTGATTCTTCTTTTTTTCCTTGTGCATAATTATCTCACAGTATCCAGTATTCTATCTCTTTGCTCTTTCTTGCATGCAGAACATGTTTCCCACAATCTGTTCACTTCTCCCTGAGTGTCTTTCTTGAAGGAATCAGTTTACATTGACACTGAGTAGACAGTAGAAGAGTCCTGCTGGGTGTCCTCGCTATAACTTGATTTCCTCCCTATTTGTTCCATGGGAAATGGTTACCTGCAGTGTTTAAACACACTTTTAGACTGCTGATTCAGAACTAAACAACTTAAAAAGCATACAGAAATGAGATTTGCAGGATCATTTGGAACGTTAAGGCTTTTGCTGAAAGCATTTTCAGACAGCAGTAGTCATAGTTATTGTTACAGAGTGGCAGAAAGTTCAGAACAGAGAAATTAAATTCTTGGTTTTCCTAGTCATGCCTTAGTATTGTCTCTGTGTGTGTATTAAAATTTAATTAATTATACCTCTGTCTCCTGCCAGTTGTCTTTTTTCAAGCTTCAGTATATTTTGCTTGACCAGATGGTTTCAAATATTAATTTAAAACACTTCTCAGGATCTGGACATCGCAATGGTTTTTGCGGGAAGTGTTGAGCAGCTGACAGTTCTGGGTCTAGCTCAGGTAGGCAAAAGTCTTTCTTCATATAAAAGACAAACAAATAAACAAAAAAGCCCCCCACTAACTGGCATTTAGCAGCCTGTGAGAAATTATTTTGGGCTTCCTTAGTCAATCGTGAAACAAAGCTATATACCCAAATGATTTGCTGTTGATATTAATCTGTGTTTAGGTTAACAGTTACTTCAGGGTTTGTTGGGTTTTTTTTGCAAACCTGGTGTGCTGTGGTCTTTGAAATAATGGTTAGTTCATCCCACCATAGAATAGGGCTGTACTACAGACATGTAATATATTACCTTTGTCCAAATTATAATTTAAGTTAAGATTTTGAAATATCTCAGGATGAAAGGTATGACATAAATATAAAATATTGTGTGCTCTTATAAATCTTACCTACTGTATCTGGGGTATCATAGAAACCCCTAGAAAAATAGCAGAGTTCAGTTAGCCAGGTGTAAAAGCTTTAGAAATGTGTCATTTTGGCAGGATAAATAGATTGTGAGTGCTAACTCACAGACATGGTGAGCACTTCTCTGGATTTGTATTATATAATGAACTAGTATATTTGCCTAATCAATGATATCAGGACTGTGTTCGTTGTGCAAGGTGTAAACATACACCAGGAATTACTCCTATCAATAATCTAGTTTTGAATGAGGTATACACGCATTACTGAGACATAGTTAAATGGTCCTTGCAGCTCTGATATATCCTGTTTAAATCCCCACAAGTACAGCAGAAGTCAAAATGGAGCCAAAAGCAAACTGACAGAGAGGAGAAACGGAGTTGCAACTCTCTCTTTAATGCTGAAGAACAGATATTTGCCTGGACATGTACTTGACCTGTTTGTTCAGCTGAAGAGCAACCAGTGCTTTATCCAATAAGGTATTACAGCTTTATTTCAAGAGAGCTATTTATCAAAACCGATGGGCTCTGTAATCCATGTAGTTTTCAGCATCCTGACATTTTAGTACCTTCCACTGATTCTCAGTGCTTATTTGTCACTCATTTAGGACTTTGGTCCTGATCCTTACAGCCATCAGCCCTTCTGCTGCTATTTAGCTACTTTATGATTTCCTTACATGGCCCACCAAGGTTTCTGTGCTTTTTTTTTTTTGAAAAAGCTCATAAAGTCAACATGGAATGTATTGGAACCAGAAAGAAAGAGCCTGTCTACCTCTTCCTTTGCAACAAATACCTCCCAGCAGGTCTTATTAACTTGAGCTTAATGTCACTGTTTTGTGGCTTTTCCTCAGCTCACAACCAATGAGCTCACATCCCTTTGCAAAAGACTGTGCAGACATATCTAACTACAACTTTATGGGGGTATTTAGCCTTACAGATTTGAAGCTCTGTGTTGTCATTTGGCACGGCTCTTCCTCCCCATGAAGGTTTCCAGCTCTAATTAGGACTATACGTACTTGTGCTTGAGACTGCACAGCAGAATGGAAAAACGAGGGAAGAAAACAAGGATCACAGGAAAATAATATCCCTGCTTCTTTCTCTCTCTTTATTTAAATCTATTAAGTTTTCAGTGTTTTCAGAGACGTCATCATATTTTGGTGCTCTCATGCTATCTTGAATTCTAGGCCTCTCTATGCTTTTACTGCCTTTCAGAAAATTGAATTCTTGGAAGGAATTTTTGATAGCATTAAAAGCACCCACAGAGGGAATGGGTTTGCGCATCTGTTCTCTACCTTACATATACTGAAAGGCCGGAAGTTCTTCACTTACAAAAGCTACATTCTCAGATAAATTTCACAATAAACAGTACATCTCATATAGTGAATACTAGTGCAAATATCTGTCTGAAGTATTCTGTGCAGGCATTACATCTGTGACAGCTGTTGTACATTATGTATCCAGAGCCTTTGTCATGCATTTGGGAGGAGCAGACGTACAGCTGATGTACAGTTCAACCTATGTACCTTCATAACACAGGGAAACTTCATTTAGGACTTTTCAGACACACATGCATTCACTGGAAAAATGTGCTACTATTGTAATATATGGCAGAAATAACTGCATTGTCAAGCTATCATTGTTCACCTATAACAAAGGGATTTTGAGGAATTGAGGATGAATTCTGAATATGAAGAAGCAGCTGAATATGAAAATGAAATAAAAGGGAAACTTCTTCAGATTCTTCCATTTGTTTACATATTAAAAATAGGGATTTCTCAGTGCAAATTACTGGAATAATCTTATAGAGAATAATACAAAAATTTACAAGTCATACTGCTTGGATTAAATTGTGTATCTAAACTAGCGTGTGTATCTGAACACTATGATAGTCCCCTTTGAGTTTGTTATTCTTGCCTTGGATTTCATATAGTAGTCTCAACATACAGCGTTTACAGGACTTGGCCATTCGTGGCCCTTTAAACTGATTCAGATGGACCCTTCCAAATGATACCAAATTTTGCCTCTTGGACTTTGTAAAGTATTGTTGCTAGTATAAGAAATCTCTCTTGCTAAAAAGCATATGTACTGTAACGAGGAGTAAGCAAGATATTCAGGAAATGGTGGTTGCAGTCAGAGTCTGTCTGCCAAAACAGACCAGAGCAAAAAAAACTCCAGTGGTAAAAAGGAAGGATGTTCCAGACTTCTGTGAGATGGTTTATTGCCTGTAACTTCTGTATAGGTGTTCCTGTGGATTCAGGAATTTATTTATAAACTAGAACTGTATTTTTGCCTTGGGAAACTCAATCTGGCAGAACATTCTGCAGAGTAGAGACACTATAAAGAGTGGTAACTAATCAGTTATTTATTAGAATTTTAGAATTCCATCATTATTTTTTATTCCTTGGAACTTTGGAAACAAATAATTTCCATATTGTTTCACTACTTCTTGTTTTGATGTAGAATAATTCACCCTTGAGATATTAATTCTCATTTATTTTATGTAGAAGAATAATAACACATTGTATCACAAAATAACCCAGGCAAAAACAGGATTTAAAACAGGCCTTATAAATAAATGAGAGTTTGAGTCAGATCTAAAAGAAATGGAAATTAGTTCTTTATATCTGCAACATAAAGACATTCCTGGAAAGTGGAAAATTACCATCCTTTGGAAGTCATTCAGCACACAGTTGAATCTGGCCCTCTCTCAACCTAAGTCTATTACACCATTTTAGATCCACATCCTATGGGATGCATGGGCTAGTACAAATTTTACACGTACCAATCCCAACAGTTTCCCTTTGAGCATGCCAGAAGTACGCAGTATGTGCAGATGAAATGCCAGGACTAAACTTTGAAAGTAACAAATGTGAATAAATAAAAATAAAGCCTAGCGCCAAACATAAATAAAATAATAGATAAAAATAAGTAAAAATAGACTTCAAAAACATGTCAGATAATACTCTGGTGTTATGCAGTTATCTAGGGATCTAACACATTTTGACAGAGTGTATCAGTCTATGTACGCAAAGCCAAACATTTTATTAAAACAAAATATATCAGTTTTTAAAACATGCTATGTATTCTGTTCCCTGAAGAATTCTTTGAGAAAGGTGTTCACTGAATTTCTGTGCAAGTTGATGAATGATTGGAGCTAACAAAGCAAAAATACTATTTTCAACAGGTTAGGCTTAGTTTGATCAACAGTGCACTCCAGTAAACCACTTCTATAGCAATGCATCTACCTTCATATGTCAAACAAATGCATATTTGTGTATTATAAAGGAAAGTGCTGTATGGTGGGTTTAATAAAGTATTGTATTAGTATTTCTCTATATATTTTTTACTGTATGAAAATCACAGAGAAGAAACTCAGCAAAATGCCCGTTATAGAGACAGATTTTAGGCTTTACAAACAGACCCCAAGACATGTCTCCATGGAGGAAAACGGTATCAGTTATCAAGTGGGGGAATATTCTACATAGTCAGGCATCGACAAAGCAAGTTGCTGTTTCAGCATGTTTATCTCAACAAGTTATCAGTGTGCAATGCATACACTTTTGTCCCTAGTGTGAATATGTGAATATCGCTATGAAAGACAATGTGGAAGCTTAAATGCTGTTCATTGCCATTTGTGCTTCTTGCTGCTGAGTTCTCCATGAATATATGCATGCTGATTCCTATGTCTTTGCTGAGTGTAAGCTCTACTGAAAGACTACTCAAAATATTAAAACTCCTAATGCTTTCTCTGGTTTCCCTTCCAAAAGTGCCTGTGGCAGCAGAATGCCGTTGGAGAGCCCGTGCCAAGTGGAGAGCCCAGCCACCACATGTACTGGGACATCAAGCTGTGCAGAAGCTTCTCACACGAGACAGTAACTAGTGGTTGTGAAATACTAAGGAAAAGGCATTTGAACCAAATATGCCGTCCTCTGCTCTTTTGGTACCAAAACAATTGTAACAGTGCTTTGAAGTAGTCTGACGTGGTACTGAAGAGAAGGGGACAACACAACTGAACAAACCCAGTTCTCAGATGAGAAATAGCAGCTGAGCAAGTTAGAGAAATATCTTCAGCCCATTCAAACCTTTTGTTTCTGCAATCAGTGCTGTGCAGCGAAAACAAGATTTTAGAATAGAATTACTGTTAGATAGGCAATTCTAGTGATGAATCTGTTTAGAAGTCTTTGTTCTGCTGCAAAACAGCAGTGACTGATTGCAGGTGGACTAGGCTGTGACTATTCCTCATAAATACGAAAACATTATTTTGTGAAGTTCAAGGAAATAGGTAGTGCAGGACTGTTTGTATCAGCGAGGTTCAAATAATTTTTTTCTCTGAATAAACTATTCCATTTATACACATGGAAAACAAAGTTTTGCAAACAAGAGATGCATAGATATGCATCCAAAAGCTTGCATTCATGTTCGACCTTTAGAACTTCCTCCTCCATTTATTTTGGGATCTGAGTGATTATCTCTCCAGACCTTGTCTGATATAATACTGCGGTCTGCAGCAGCTGCTACAGATGCATTTCCCCAGTGTTAATTTTACTGTATAAAATAAGCTCTGGCAATGTGGTGACTATTAATTGAACTATATAACCCTTTCTGGAATTTGTGACTCCAAGCCACTGAACAATATAATTCATCTCGGACTTTTTATTAAAGTCCTCAGTGAAATTGTAAGGCTATAGTGGTATATTAGAATGCAGAGAGTACTGTGTGTAACCAAGAAAGCCACCTCTCCAGTGGGCCTTTAATAAAATAAACATTTTCTGATGATGCAGTACTTATTTTTAGCTTATTCCTGTTTCAGCTCAGAAATATTGCATCTAGAACAATTCAGAAAGCTGTAAAATATATTCGAGCAGAGGAGAAGGAGGAGTAGAAAGGAAAAGGTCATGAGGAGATTTAAATGTTAAAGTAAAAATTTAGAAATCAACCTGATTGTTGCATAGCATGACATTGTGATCAGTAGAGTACAGTGGAAATACTGAATTTAGAGAGAAGAAACTGCTTAACAGCATGCTCCTGAACCATTTGTTATTTCCTAATTAAAGCTTGTGAAAGGGCAGTTTATAGACAATTATAATAAGCTCAGTGTGGGAGATGTCAGAGTGTAAATCAGACTCTCTACAGCAGCGGAGCTTTAAACGTCTCTAATGACAAGTGGTGGTAGGTAGATGATACAAAAAGACTGTTTTGACAACATGATTGATTGAGATCTTGAAATATATAAGCAAACAAAAAGTGTGAATTCAGCAGGAAACCAAAACTGCATGCTGTACAGCATATAAAGAGAGGAGGGGGAGGCTTGTGGCAAAGCAAGTTTAAAGCCTTATTTGAAAATAAAAAGTCATACTTAAGCAAACAAGCGATTGCTATTCAAGTCAGGATTTATCTTAAAAATATAAAAGCAGTTGTATCAAAGGGTACACCTTGCATCTTGAGATACCACAGTATCTCTCTCACTCAGTTTAAGGGCAGTCACTTCCAGCATAGGACTTGTCATCCATTCTGCAGCACACGCCTATGTGCTTTACTGCACCTGGTTTAACACACATTATATTTCCTCAGGTGTCTCTTTGCCCTGTGTATCTGTCCTTCCTCTTTTGTCCAGGCCTAATCTCTATCTTACACTAGGGAGTCTGAGAACCAAAGATGGTCATTTCATCTCTTTTGGGAGAGTGGAGCCTTAGGAGACCGTTACAGAGTTATCAGTATTACTTATTCACATCTAACTTTTTGTAACATTAATGCGTACAGGTAGGACTTTCAGATGCATCCATTTTTGACCAGCCTGTGTTTTCCAGTTGATTAAAATGGGAGCACAAATAGGTCAATGTTAAGTGCTTTTTCCTATACTGCCTTCTGTGGAGACACGGCCAAGTACATCCTGTGGCAAGCTGCTTAGTTCAGCACGTGGTTCCAAAACATCACTGGGGACAGAGGGGTAAGAGCAGGGCATTTTAGATTATTTCCAGTTTCATTTTGATCTTTGAAAGATTTGAGAAGCAGACACAGCAGAGTGACTGGGTTCTCCACACTCATCTCTCTCGGCACATTAGCAAAATACCTGTATAATTAGCAGGAGAGCTTCTGTCAGTGGGGGGGTATGGGGTGCGTGTGTGTGATTCTGTTAAGGTCACTGTGTTCCCTTGTGTTCTGTTTGCCACTTCAATATCTGTTTTGTCTTTTTCCCACGAATATGTTAAGTAATCTTAACAGATCCTTGTTTTCCTGTCTTTGCTGCATGAGTCATTAGAATAGTTTGTGACATCCCATGCAGATCATTGGATGAAACGAGAAACGTGCTTCTTGCTACACCTGCACGTGGCCTGACAGTTAAGGTATTAACAAATGCCATTTCTGTAGAACCCAAAAATTGATATGTGGCTGTTGGATGCAAGACTTTTATCACCCATGTCTGTCATATCAGTTACAAGCCACTAGTAAAGTTTTTGTCAGACACTTTGTGTTTGACACTGTGTTTTGTATTCTTTACTCTGCCAAAGTCTTATCCATATCTTCTTTTTCTGCTAACCTAGAACAAAATTTCAAAGATAGTAAGGGATACCTGAAGGATTCGTTTTCATTAAGGATGCGTTCAAACCCAGAAGCTTTGACTGTGCAGGAACTTTACATAAGTTGAGCTCTGAATACACGTTTTGTGAACTAGATCTCACTGGAAGCTTCTCTAGATTCTCCACAGTTGTTCCTGAAATTAAATCCATGTGTCTTAGATAGGCTTGGAAAAATGCTATCCACTGTGGCTGTCAGGTGAAATATTCAGACATAGAGAAGGAGCTGGCAGTACTTGACTTTCCTAAGGGTGTATTTGTTGACCTGCTTCTGTTTCCCAAATGCTGATGTTTTATTTGCATTTATAAAAGGCTAGAAGAATAAAAGTTATGGAAATTTAGATTTATTTAGAGGCAGTTGACTGAAATACAAAACTGATAAGAACTGATCAGCACTTTCATTGCCACAGTATCAGATCATTCCCTACCTTCTGCCATCCCACAGTACAGGATCAAGGATTCAGCCACTGAAATAAAGGTGAGCTAGTCTATATTAGAAAATAGTTTGTTTATGCAATATTCACAATCTGGAATTTACTAAAACACAGGGTCACGAAGACAGATGTCAGGGGATTTCAGAAAGGAGGGGGTTTTTTTTCAGCTATTGTCCAGTCTAGGATAACTACAGGAGTAAAATATTGTGGCTGACCAAGGATCAAGGTGGAATTTACACCCGCCCATCTGCTGTAGATCATTATCCGGCTGTGTATGATAGATGGATGGGGAATTTGTTTTTGTCTTTTTCAGATCCATATGCACATAAAATTAGTGAGTGGGTACTACCTATTACACCCAGCCATGTGCTGGCTTCTGCAACCTGATAGTCTGAGGCAGTTTAGCACACTGAATCAGAACGCGAGGAAAGAACATAGGAAATGATCTTTGTTTTCCTTGTAGCTGTTTTTCTGTCCTGTTTGCCTAATGTAAACCCATACATCAAAGTGGCACAATTGTGGCACCCAGATCATATGTGGTACGTTTTAGAGCTCTGCACAATTTTCACGGAGATTAGCAAGTACAGCACAAAAATGCCAGATTACTGAGCATCTTGTAGGTGTTTAGGAGAAGGAGGTAACAGGATGGAGGGTGTTTGATATCAGCCATTTAAGTTCCACTTCCAACAGCTGAATAAGCTTGCTTGATTTTTATTTCTAACTGTTAATATCTTCTCTCTCTTCTTCCCTCACAAATCCCTCCACACCCCCATCCCCAGCATTGCAGTAACTCTGGCAAAGGCAGGCTGGTCAAATGATCAGTAGAATCTGTAGAGACTGAGAGGTACAAAAGGGGCATGGAACTGTCTGGTTTCTTTGGAAGGGACTGTCTTAGTTCTAGAGTAAAACCTGCCAAATGCTTCCCACCGTTTTACACACTGGCTGAAACAGCTTTCTACACACCTTTGGCTATCTTTGTTTTGGATCTGTAGTGAATCCGTTAAGCTGTTGAGTTTAGTAAAAAGAGAGAAGTTGCTGAAGAGTTGGTAACTCCATTTAACCTTCTGTGAGATAATGGCCATGGGGTGTCTCGAAGCACCTAGATTGTCCTTCAGATACTGATAATGTTAGGAAAACAGGATTTTCATTAAATACAATGGCTGATTTTTCTTTTCAAGAGGGAAGTCTTTTTCGTGCTGTGTCATTGTTATTATTAAAGGTTTGACCATCCTGCACAGTGTATGGCTATAATCTCCCAGTGGAGAAACAGTCTGCTTTTCTGCTGTGATATCACTGTGTTCATCCAAGATTTTTTTTTCCTTTCTACCTCCTGTTCTTTTGCCATCGCTTGCCAGTATTCATAAATATGCGTTATCAGCTGAACGTCTCCACATTTGCCTGGCAGAATGTATCTTTCTTTTCCAAAGGTCTCTATTTAATATGAACCACACTCCAATCATTTCTAGCACCTGTTCACTGGTTACGTGGTGCATCAACAGCAATTTTAGAATTCTTCAGCAGCGTGACAGCTTCAAATTGTCATTTCTTTATGAACACTAGATGCGCTGAAATCATGTTAGTGCGGTTGTCATTTTTCTTTGTCCTCAAACATTAGATAGGATTTTGTGAGTTGAGATGGGTGGTGAACAGTTTTTCACTAAGCACCACGCTCAGTTTCCAGGAAATGAGAAGGGGTCTTTTGCGCAGGGCATATGTCAATGGGTATCCATAGCAAGGAGAATGCTTTTTGAAGTGGTGGATATGGACACTTCATCTTAGCACACAGATGATGATGCCACATGAAGGACTTTTTGAAGCACTTAACTTCATTATAAAAAGTGGAATAACATTATCTTTACTAGCAGGGATTGAAAGCAAATAATGGTTTTGGTTTAATTTATGTAGCACTAAGGAAAGAGGGAGATTTTCAGTCCAAACTGAAATAAAGGTATAAATTATGTGATACTCAGCAGAGGTAGCATTCAAATAAATTTATTGTTTTAACATGTCACATTAGGAGTATCTTAATGTAATTAGATGAATGAAATGTGTATGTTCTCATGTGTGTGGTTCCAGGGATGATTATGTACCAACATCTCCATGGTTTAGACAGCTCAAAGCTTTAGGTATTGATTTTATATCCAAATGTTCATTGGCACATTCTAGGTAATGTTGGAAGGGCTTTTGTTTG
The DNA here is from genome assembly GCF_000699145.1 of Aptenodytes forsteri. Lineage (NCBI taxonomy): Eukaryota > Metazoa > Chordata > Aves > Sphenisciformes > Spheniscidae > Aptenodytes > Aptenodytes forsteri. The sequence continues at coordinate 59,278 of NW_008795555.1, forward strand.
ATTTTAGCCATTTGTATTAGTATTTTAAAGAGTCCCCAAAACAGTCCATGATCTCACTTTGTAGAGTGCTACAAGCGCTGGAGCAAAACCTCTGCTGAGTGCCCCAGGGATTTACTACCTGTGTATGAGACAAGATAACTGGTGAATTCTTGGAGATGGGGCAGACAATAAAATGGAAGTGGTGGCATCAAGTTCAGCCACCCAGTTACTGGAACCTTGGTAGATTTTCAGTCTACATTTTAGAAAGGGATGTTTTAAGGACTAACTAAATGGCAAAAATTTTCTACTCCTTGGTTTGTTCAAGCAATGCGATGCTCTCTGATTTCAGCAGAATCTGCTGCAGGTACAGAGCTCTGCACTGGAATGAAACTAGTAATGTCCAGGAGCTGGTACTAGAGTGTGGCTGCTCATTCACACGTGGGAAGTGAACAAAGGGGCTTCATGGTGAGGGAAAACACAGTGTTAGTATTTGCCCTGTGTTTGATGTCAGCAGCAAAATAGAAATGGGAAGATCTCCTCGCTTCTATATAGGATTAAATTATGGATATCCATATAGGATTTTGGCAGGAGGCAGTGATGAGTCTAGACTACTTCTGGACTTTATAGTTTCACTTCTCATAACTAGAGAATGATAAATTCTAACATTATTTTATCACTTCCTTGATTTCTGGAAATAACTATATAGAATAATTATAAGTACTCTTCACAATACTGATATCAAAATAGTTTCTTGTTTCCATTTTATGTCAGGCATGATAAAGAATCAGAGAATGAATTGTGGGGAAATAAGGGCTTTTGAAGATTGGCTAAGCAGTGGTAGATTGATCAGTGTTGTAATGCAATTAAGATGTATTATGATTGTGTTTAATTTTTTGGAAAAGTTTTTAGACTTCAGTTCTGTATCTGTACTTAGACTGATACTACAGTACCCTATTCTATGTCTGCAGTACTTAAATCCTGTAGTTATGCAAAAGCTGCATAATATTAATTTAGATTGACTATTTATTGTGCAGGTTATGTCATTACTTTACGTATAAATTAATACACCTTCCTGTGTTAAGGTTATCTGTAGTACAGTGAAGTAGAATCCAAAAATAATCGAAGAAACCGTTACTTCAGTTTCTTAAGCAGACAGTTGAGGTCTTAATTGATAGGCCATTACAGTCAGCTTGTAAGGGGACTTCTGCTAGTATGATAATGATAGAAGAATTATTTCTGGTGTTTACAGTTAAATTACTCTGCCTCTAGCTCTCTCTTGACTTCTGTGACATGCATGAATGACATAGCCAATACTCATATTCAGATGAATCCTAAATAACTCTCTCTTTTCCTGACCTGTCAATCCAGTTTCTTGAACTATCACTTTGAAATAATTTGTTTGCTATTTTGTCACTGTCTGAATGTTACCATCCTTATAGCTCATATTATCACCTACTTCCTCTACCTTCATCTCTACAGTGTTGATCTAGTCATTCCTTACTGTCTGTCTTGTAAATATTATGTTAACTTTGACATTTATAATGGTTTGTTTTTCTTTCCTCCATTCTATTCATATCTCACGCTGGAATCTATGCATTGACTTAATTATAATCCTCCAATCTGAGTCTCCTTTGCTACCTCTACGGATGTGCAGAAATTGTTTTGCTTCCATTTCAGTTGTTCTTTCCTCCTTTTGTTCTCACTCATTCCATAGATTCATCATTACTGTTCATCAGTGAAAATTGTCTTCTCATTCTTACAACCTTTTGTTGTGCTATTTCACTTGATCTATTCATCCCTCTTCCTAATATGACCTTTACTTCTTTATCTTGATCTGTCTCTGAGATAATTAGTTCATATGTGGAATGATCTTTCTTTCTTGTCTACTGAGTAACTTCTCTGTTTTTTGTTAAATTCTTCCATAAATTCTGCCTAGAAAATCAAGTCCACTGAAATCAGTAAAGACACTCAAGTGACTTCAGGATTTTAACACGTCTTAAGCAGTCTTTTACCTTTCCCTTATCAATAGCCCAGGTAGTGTCACTTAAACTATTGTCCATTATCAAATTGCCCTTTTTTTTCTGTATAGAGTAGATTCTAAGGTCTTTAAGGAAAAGTTTCTATTTCAGTCTATCAATTTACAATAAACATGCAGTGATAAATAAGTTTTATTTCATCATGGAAATAGTCTTCCAACACTAAGGAAGAAGTTAGTTAATTATGTTATTTTAACATATAAATGGACACAAACTGGAGAGAATGAGGAACAGAAGGAAAATATACATGATTGAACAGTAATATTTTACTGTAAAAGAATTAAATATCCTAAGGAAATAATGAAAACAAGTTACTTCTTCCAGATGATAGTTAAAGTTTGATGAAATAATAATAAAAATTTAATCTTCCAGTTGAATGAAAACACTCCATATGTTGTTAAATATGCCTAAATTTGAAGTCAATTTTGTTGGTTTTCTGTCTCAGCCAACTGCTGTTTATAGGGATCAGTTGGCTACAAATAAAGACCAAGACATCCCTTTTTTGTGTGATCATCTGTAACTTTTATTACATGATTTTTCTTTTGGATCCTACTGCTGTCCAAATCCTTGAGGGCAAGACAGAAGTAAATGACAGAGTCAATTCATGTGCGAGAAGCATTTGTTTGTCTATATGTTCATGGAACATATTGTATTTAAATACTTACAGATTAAATACTGATTCTTTTTGAGAACTAAACCAGTGCACTTAGGACCATTGTAACCATTGAACAGACACCTTATGGATCTTAGAGTATTGTTTTATATCTTATTTGTATTTTTCCATCTGCCAGTGCAGCTGTGACAATGGAGCTGAATGACATTCTTGCACTTTGTGTTCTGCATCTGCTCCATAACTGTTTATCTCCAAAGCTTTTTGTTCTCTGCTATTCTTCACTCTGTTCTGCACACTCTTGATCTTTCTTCTGTTATCATTCCTTGCACTCTAGTATATATTATCATGTACAGTATCCTTCTAAGTTCATTCTTCACATATGCTGAGATTGTTACAACTGTCTGTTTGCAATCTTTTGCAACACACTTGCTTCATGCCCTAGACCTTTTATTAAAACTTATCTTTTATTTCTGTTTTCTCGAAGCCACCATTATTCCTTCTAACAAGCATATTTTTGTAGCTAGTACCATTTGACTTCATCTAGTACCCAGGTCATTCTCTCTGTGTCCACCATCATCATATCTGTCTGTTAGTAGTCATGGTAAATGCATAATAAATGTTCCTTCTGAAAAATTTCTCATCTGCCTATCCTTTTGTTTTGCATAAACTGGTGATTTCCCATGCATATCCTTTCATTTTATGTGCCATTACTGTACTGTATCTCTGTACATCTACAGATTGCTATAATGTTCTTGCAAATCTCTGATACGCTGAGTTCATGTCATAATTCCTGGTGCTCCAGCTTGATGCATTTCTTCCTGTGCCAGTCGCATGCTTGTTTTCCCACTCTTTCTCCCGAGCGGTAAATACAGCCTTTGCATAGCTGGCAGTTACCGTCTCAGGATGTGTTCCTTTCCATCCAGTTCATGTGATCAGATACGCACCTAACAACTTGTCTTTATGAGTATCCCATGTATCTGATCTGAGCTATTCAACAGGTTGTTCTGGTGGTGTTGGCACCAGGGTTTTAGCTTGGTGATAGTTTAAATACAGGAACATTCACACACTTGAAGAGCAAATTTCATTTTTCACTAAGACTTGTCACTGTCAGCTGTCACGCTAGCTTGGTAAGCTGGTGAAGGCAGGAACAGTGGGCGTAGCCTTGCATGGTAAAGCTCAACAGAATTACTTGTGAAAGGTCAGCCAGCCACAGGATCAAAACTAGTAAAATACCCCTTGCAGGTTTGTGCCTTGAGTTTCAGCGTGTGCCCATCCCAAAGTTAAGGTTATCACTGAGCCATTCCAGTGCTGCATTTGCCATGCTTCAGGGCTGCCTTGCTGTAGAAAGCACGTAGCGACTGCTGCGCAGCCAGCAGGAACATCCAAATGTGTCAGAATACAGTTTTCCGGATTGGGATGTCGGAGGGCAGCGCTGACGATTCAGTGGCATTTAAGAAGCTGGGCAGGGACTTGGGCTTCTAGGCTTTGAAGAGAAAAGCAGTTCCTTAGTATTCACCATGCAAAGATGGTCAAAGCAGGTGATCACTTTATACTCATTTATGCGTGATGTATCTCTGTGCATCTTTGTAAAGGAATCTTCTAAGAAAATAATGCATGTGGCAAAAAGCCAGCCAGAGGAGCAGCCAGAGGAAAAGTAGCTGAAGCGCTTTGATTCTCAGGCATGAATATTCTAAGTAGACAGATACATGTTAACTTTACCTGCTACCTTTAGCACATGCATTTTGTTTAAACTTGGTACTGTGCAGAAAACATTAGATGCTTTTGACACTCCTGCTGCCCACATTATTTTTAACAACTCGGCTGTGGAAGCTTTTTCAGAGCCTTGGGGTGTTGTATTTCAGTATGTTCATTCTTCTCAACTTCTCCCTTTTTTAAACAAGTTTAATGAAACACATTTAATTAGCAACACACTAATGAATAAATACAAACAGATATGCCCCTGTACACAACACTATTGAAGAAGAATATCAGTGTGAATATTAAAAATTAAAGCCAACATTACAAAAGGCAAATATGTTGAATAAATAATGGCTCCTACTATTTACAAAGCACACAAAACAAAAAGGGAAACTCTCTTGTTAAGGATAAGGAGATTGGGGGAAAAACACGTAAAAGCTGGAAGTATCTGCAATGGAATTGTATTGTTCACATTTTTTTCCCTCTTTCATTCCATCCCTTTGGGACATGGTCTAGTTCTTTTTATTACACTTGTGAATGTGTCGAGCAACCTGCAATACAGTGGATCACAGCTTAGGTGCTGGATGGCAGAGGATGAAAAGGCAGTACTGCTTCCAGTGCGTGAGCTGGTTCTTTCAGCCATGTTACAGCTTTGAGCATAATGCTGGCTTAACTTTTTCAGACGTTTCTGTTCTTAGTATGTGTGCATAGACATTTAAGAATCTTTGAGACTTTTTGGCAAAGAAGTAAGTACAGGCTCAAGCTATTTTTATATCACATTAATATCCTTGTTCCTTTTCATTTCACCTATTTTCAGTATCTTCAATTCCTGTCCTGAACTGTGTGTAGTGACACCGTGCACTGAAGGGTGTTTGATTTTGTGTAGTTTATAGGTATGACTAAGTTTCGGTGGTAGATCAGGCAATTTCTTCATTGGGCTAAATTCAGATGCATTTATCAAATCAAACTACTCCTGTAATCTCAGTACAGATAAAACAATTATCATTCTGCAACATATAGGCTATAGTTTCTAAAGAATTTTAGAAAACTCCAGGGGGAAACGTGCAATAGAAGTATTAACTGTTTGCTAGGATTAATAGGAGTAATTTGTTATCACACATATTTTCTGCTATGATACTGAGGTTGGGATTAATGATAAATGCATAATGCAAGGCCTTGCGTAATGCACCCTTAAGTATTTAAAGATCTTCCTGTAGGATTCTGACCATTTGTTTCTAAGTTCTTAGTCAAATTGTGTATTTCATATCACATTTTTTTAACTTGAATTTTAAAACCCTTCCCTTTCAGTATAATTACGATCTGTACTCTGCCAGCTTGTGTCTAACCAAACTCTTCGCCTTGGGGATTCGAGGATGTTGAATCAGTAGTGCTGTGGAGCAGCAACACATTTTCTCTTAAGATTCAAACATAAAAATAAAAAACAAACTAATGATCAAGAGGTAGTCTCACAGAGACCTTAAGTATTCTGTAATGATATACAGATATATTTCTCCCTTTCAAAACAAAAATATATCCAAAACTGAACCCAGCACTCATCTTTTAAAAGTGCTGCTTATTATTCATTGTTAACAGATAAATGAAAAGCTGTGTTTGTAATAGTTACATATCTCGCACATTCAAGTATATATTCAGTACTTATTCCCATCACCCACTTTCATCTGTGTAAGTAGGAGAAGCCTTTCATGACAAGGGTATGGATCAACAAGAACTAGCAAAGGTTGTTCATACAGTAATATTACAAGGCAATCGAAGTATATAACTCACACTATGGGTTGAGCCATTTACTGCCATCACACTACACATACATAAAGAGCTCCAAATTGCAGCTGGCTTTATATATAGTGCAGGGAATTGTCTAAGTTTTCCCCATGCCGGGGGCACAGCATCTGCACTAGTAGGCTGCTAAGCGGTAGTGTTCATGCAGCCAGCTCTGCTCTGTCTGCCCTCACCCCTCTGCTTGTCTTCTTGCTGGGGTTGGTGGTGAGTGCACAGTCATGTGCTGTCACTGCAGGGAGTGGAAAAACATACCTGTTGTGGTTTAACCCCAGCCGGCAACTCAGCCCTACCCAGCCGCTCGCTC
>NW_008795555.1:66150-119884 GCF_000699145.1 Aptenodytes forsteri
TAACGGTGACTTGGGAAGACAAACGCCATCACTCCAAACATCCCCCCCTTCCTTCTTCTTCCCCCAGCTTTACATGCTGAGTGTGACATCATATGGTGTGGAATATCCCTTTGGTCAGTTGGGGTCAGCTGTCCCGGCTGTGTCCCCTCCCAACTTCTTGTGCCCCCCCAGCCTGCTCGCTGGTGGGGTGGGGTGAGAGGCAGAAAAGGCCTTGACTCTGTGCCAGCACTGCTCAGCAATAACTAAAACATCCCTGTGTTATCAACACTGTTTCCAGCACAAATCCAAAACACAGCCCCATACTAGCTGCTATGAAGAAAATTAACTCTATCCCAGCCAAAACCAGTACAACTCCCCTGGGCTTTATTCCCCGTTTTCCTTGGGCCTAGCAGGATAAAAAGGGAGGAACTCCTATCTAGGTTTGTGGCTCTGATGGTTGCTGCTGTTGTCTTTGGATGCAACGAGCTAGTCTAGAAAAGAGATGTTTCTGTAGGGAATGAGTTTATGTAAAGATAGAAATTAGAGGAGAGATGTTTTCCTTAGTGCAAGATCAAAGGGAAGGACATGGACGTAAAATTCAGCTTTGATTGCATTGCTGAAGAGTCCTGAGCTATCCTAAATCTAGTCTGGAGATTGGTGATCAAGAATGGTGTCTGTTGACCTTTCTGCATGACCCTCTCTTTTTGTTTGTTTGGGTTTTGTTTGTTCAGTTTTTTTAATAGGAAATTTTCTTGAAAGATAATTTAAAATCTTGTAATATATTTTGGAAGCACTATGCTCTTACTGTTTGCCTTCAGGAACTGCAGAGTTAGATCACAGCTGAAGACCTGAAAATCCCGCCTGCACACTTCCTTGATGCAGTACTGCTTTTGAATGATGTTATACAGTCACTGTGGGAGTGGAGATCGTTCTCAGGATCACAGTAGTGAGGGAACTCATCCGTGAGACTGTATCTTTATTAAGCTCAGGTCCACACTATTAAAAGTTCTTGAGATTACCTGTCCTTTTAATGGACCATAAGTTCATTTTCAAAATGATACTAAAAAATTATTCAAAGTGTGTCTGCCCAAAATATGGAAGCTCTCATCCTGTATATTTACTAAAGTGGTCAGAATGCCATGTGGGGGGAAAAAAAAAAAGAGAATATTATTTCTTAGATGTGGCATAGTTGAAGGGCATTCACGTAAAAATAGGTGCTGAAAAGAAATATGACAAAAATAATCTTCTAAAAGCTCCTTGAGGAATATCAAATGGATCCACTGATTCAAATGTGAACAACATTTTCACATTGGTGGTCCATTAGTCCATCTTTTTCAATGAACCTGAAGATAAGACATTGCAACGCAGTCTGGACACGCTTTCCCCTCATCTTCTGTTACTAAGCAACTTCAGTGAAAATGGAAAGATGAACGCACTGGTATTGATGTGGTGGGTAGAAACACATCTAGGCTGCAAACCAGGATGTTGCCTGTGGAAGAGAGAAAAACGATCATTTGGAATAACAATGAAAGCCCAAATCAAACCAAGCTGACTATGATGCACACTTCTTTGCTGTTTCCCCTAGTTTTTGTTTAAAAATGTAAGACAAATCCAAGGAGAATTACAGTCTAACACTCCTCCAATTTCCTTGCTACTTCAGACAGACGGTGGATGAAAAAATGTGACATAATGTGTGTGTTGAAAAATGCACGGTGTAGCAACCTGTCACCTCTCCGCTGCTGCCGCAGTTATGCTGCCAGTGCACAGAGATGTTCACTCCAAATTGTGCAGGTTATTCAGTTTATCCAATCATCAGGAAAGGACTTTCGCAGCAGCAAATCACAATTCTAAAAGACCATGATGGGTGTAGAAAGTAAAGCTATTGCTATTACCAGAGGAGGGCATGAAAGGAAGAGTAAAATGACTCAGTGTAGGATTGGAAACTTTTAAGATGTGGTAGTATACAGCTCACAAGTCAGCCTGAAAGCCTGGCTAAGAGAATTGGGAGGTAAATACAAGCATTCCCTGCAGTGCTTTATAGTTTCACTTTAGAAGGACTGGGGAGAAACAGAAAGATACTAAATGAATTGAGAACTTTAATCAAAAGGACTAAAAAAGAGATAAGCTGACTAGAGGAAAAAAAATGCAGGTTAGCAAACAAAGAACAAAGAGAGTGTTTGAATACAATTACCAAGAAATAAGGAATAGAAATAGGGCACTCATGCAGACAGAGAACAGGGAGGGAAGGTTGAGCAAGACAGGATTTTTTGAAGATCCATATGGAGTTGTACAGAAGGTATTGGAGGGAAAAAGGATGCAGAAGTTCATCTGTCTCTGAGAACCTAATTGAAGTGATGGATGGAAATTGGGTCAGAAAAAATAACAAAGCCCTCCTTCTCTTCCTCCCAATTTTCCTTCTCTTCCTTTAATATTTATGTGTGTTATTAAAGAAACATTTCTGGAAGGCACTAAGAGCAGAAGCTGTAAGTGTCCCTGCAGAGAGTACCTTGCTATAGCAAAATGTTCAACTGACTTCCTCCAAACACAGAAACAGTGACTGTAAACTGCAAATGACAATTGGAAGATACATAAGAAAGGCCAAACTCAGATAAATGACAGTGCAACCAGGGTAATAAAGGAGACATATGAGAGGGCAATGAGAAAAAGCAGTATCTGCCTGACTGGGAAGGGGGGAAGCAGAAGGGATAGCACCGCAATATATAGCAACCTGCCACGGTCAGGAATTGACATCACCAGCAAATGAATGGGAGAGTCTCTACAGCTGCAATGGACTGATCTTACATACCTCTGGCCAACACCCCGGGGAGTCGCTCTCTCTTGCTTGTAGTGTGGCAATAGGAGCATAGTTTGTCACGTTAAAGCAAACAAACAAAACCCCACCTTTCTGAACTTGAAGAGTAAATAGGATATTGACAGTCTGTTCTTAGAGAAAACATCTTCCAGAGTGGCAGTAAAAAAAAAGCTGTTAAATGGATTTGGTTTGTATTTTAAAGCTGTAGTTTGACAAACGTTTCTTTTGGTGGCAGTACTGGCTTAGGCAGTTTGTATCCACCTCCATGCCACCCTGTCCATTGTGACACTAAACTGCTCAGGGGTGCAGGTGGTGAACCAGATCAGTGAAATGATACAGGGCACAAGTGATCCAGAAAAGTGTTTATTTCTAATCTGGATCCATACCTTGACCCAGTTCAGAATACAGCACCAAAAACAATTGTACTGGTCTGATGTGTACTGGGAACAGGGGAAGGCTGGGCATACGGGGTGTGGGTCAGTTTAAGCTGGCAGTGTCATGACAAGAAAATGCTTATGTACACCATTGGCCGTTTGATTGGAAAGAAAAACAGAATTTGGTTCATTTAATTTGCAAATGGGTGGTAAGTAGACACAGATGTACAAGTATATCTAAAGCTTGGAATAAAATAACGTTCTAGTGTTGGTACCCTGAGTAAGAATAGAGATAAATGGCTTGAAAGCCTGATTTGGGACTTTACAATGATTTAAATGTTTCCATTGCTAATAAAGCCTCGATTACTCTATGAGGGACCCATTTTTTTCCATCATGGAATTTCTCTCTGTTGACATGCTGTTGGATGTTGTTGTTAAAAATATGTATTTCATTGTAAACCTCAGTGAAGCAAGTTGGTTTACCAGCTACTGTTCTTTCATATTAAATAGGGGAGTAGTTATACATTGTTTAATTTTAGGATAGCTGAAGAAGTCAGACTTGTCATCCAAAACACTGAACAACTCAGAGAGGTCTGACTTACAAAAAACTTAAATAAAGATTTCCCTGAGCTTTGTTGCAGATGCAGGAGTAAGATGGTGGGTGGAAGACAAGTGTGTCAGATCTCAAGAGCAGTGAGTACAAGTATTGCCCCCAAAATAAGCTTGAGAATAGTTTCTTTTGACACAGGACCTGAGTGGTAAGACTGTTTGGGTTTCTGAACAAGAAACTCTTGATCATTTTTAGGATTCTTTTTTTTCCATTTGGATTTACAGAAAGAGAATTTTGTCTGTACTCTTGCTGTATAACTGCCTTGTTCCAAATATATACCCAATTCATACAAGCAACTCCGTCTCCCAGTGGAAACAACTCAGTGAAGCCCAAAATACTGGGTACCTTCCAGGGTCAGTACTTTATGATGTGCTTATTGACATACTTTATTTGAGAGGCAAGAATGTTTGCTTGTTTCCCAAGGATAAGTGCATTCTTCACACAATGGGGAATTCTCAGTTGTGCTTCTTTTCTCTGCGATGACTCTTACGCTATTGATACTTTGGTATTCTGAATCAGGGTTATAAAATGCTGCAGGATTATTTCTTAATGAAACGTGCACAGTGGCCACAATGTCTTATAGCAGGTGACTTTCTGACAGACGCCACTACCTGATTTAGCTTTTGATCCCATGATGAAAACGTGGAATGTTTTTCTACTTTCATAAACCCACCCTCATAACAGCAGAAAGACACAAACATTTAATTTCTTACCCACCAGGTAGGCTTTATTCACATGCAAGCTTTCTGCCAATGATTAGAGGTTGCAGTTGGCCAGATAGAATTTTAATTCAGTCTTCTTTGGTCACCTAGGAAAACCAGTGGTAACACCAAGAAAAATGAACAAATTTCTAGCAAAACTGAAATTCACAGTACTTCAAAAACCAATATATAAAATAGTATATAAAATGACAACATATAAAAGCTACAACAGTCCCCTGAGGGTGCCCCATTTCTAGCTTGGAAAAGAAAAATGGTTAAGATCTAGTAAATACCAGATTAGTCAATTCATTGCAAGTAGTTGAAAATTGCATTAATCAAGAGAGGTAGCTGTTGTGAAATGTCATCGTTTCAGTGAGAGTGTGTGGCTGTTTGTTTGTTTGCTTTTCTTTTTAATCAAACACACAAAGTTGGGTGAAACAAATAGATTAAGAAGCAAGAAATGAACAATGAAATTATTAATAGGCTAACAGCAGGCCCACTACTTTGGATGAGCCACACTCGTTCTCTGCAGGTGTCAGATGATCTGATTTAGGCATCCAGTAGATGATTCTTCATTACTGCTCTAACCTGCTGAATCAATTAGCTCTCTCATTAGTGGTTTTACCATCATATTCAACCTCTCAGAGAGGCTATATTGCCATTGCAGCTTTTTTAAAGGACATTAATGGCATCTACCCTACCTGCTGCATTCAGTGGTTCTCGCTCTAGCCATGGAGAGGTGGCAGTCTCTCCCTGGTCCTGGTGTGTACTCCCCAACTTCTCCCTACTCACTGTTGGTGGAGCAGCTATGAGTAGGTTCTGTTCAGTACTGCCATTACAGTTCCTAGTAAAATAATATGAAGATACTCTGATTTTGAGTACTGTTTTCATCTTCATGGTATCTGAACAAGGTATATGGAGCATATTTTTACCTTTTAGCAGTGTATTTCTTTTTTCAAAGAAAGTTATTTTGTACCATAGTATACACATGGTTTACGAAGAGGTGACCTTTCTGTAGTTTGTTGTAAAGCGTCCTGTAAGATATTACCTGCAGTCTTAGGAAGAATTTCTTCCCCCTCATGTTTTACTCTGTTGCTTGGACCCACTCTTCTGCCGCCCATCTTCTCGAAGGACCAGGAATTTCTTATTTTGCTCTCTTTGCTTGGAGGATACTAGACTGAAAATCTGTTTACAATCATGGTTTCATGATTGTACTTGAAACTAGCAGAGTAATGGAGGTCAGAAACTCATGGAGGGGAGAATAGTCTCTAGAAACTCTACCTGTATTTCACTCACTAGAAACAAAAGTGCAAAATTGTCCAGAGCAACAGCAGTGACATGCTGAGCAGGCTGATGAGGGCTAAGAATCTGTACTGTCACGCATCAGCTGGAAGCGAGGACAGGGCCAGCTGTACACCGACCAGCTGTAGTGTGGCAATAGTGTAGACACTTCAGCACGTGCTGCGTGAGGAAGTCTTGCTTTTCTCCTGTGTTCTTTAGCTCCAAGATTGACGCCGCTACCCAGTTGGCAGCTCAGAGCTGGCTAACATCTACCAGTTTGGATCAGTGTAGGTCTAGCATGTTACTGCCCATTCCTGGCCAGGTAGACATGGCATTTGTTAGCTTTGTTGCTCTTGGATCCAAACTAGCTCGGTAATAGTTCTGTATTCACCCACAGCTCTGTGGTTTGCCACTTAGATGCATCTTTTGAGTTATTTCACTTTAATCAGTAACATTATGATGATAGCAAGGGAAAATGAGGCCCGTCACCCCCAGCCAATACAGACATATTGTCCTATCTACTGAGACAACATTTCTGAACTTGAGAGAGGGAGAGGGATTTCACTGGAAGTTGTGGCTGAGTGAGCAGGACAGAATTGGGCCACCATTTGTAAACAGGAGAAAAATTGAAGGGAACGCCTGCTTTAGTTTTCAGGGAAAGATTAGCGTTTGTGATGGACATGTTTTTGCAAGGTTAGTCTGGCAGGTCTTTGCAGACAGCACCATCCTCCCCTCTGTCCTTTACATTTTCTGTAAGTATTTCAAATGAGTTTGAATGTCTCAGAGGAACTGAACACTCAGGAGCAAAAAAAAACCATTCTCCTGCAGATCAGTAATGACTAAAATAGCTTAGATCTGAGAATAAAGTGCAGCCTGTAGTTTGTAACCAGGACTAGCTGACTGCTGCTGGAGCTGGAGTGAGAGCAAGGATAACAAGTATATGTGGTCATTGGGGGGGAAGCAAGAAATTGCCATGCACCAATACATGTTTTCAAGCTCTATTTCGGGATTGTCAAGAGTTTCGCTCTTAGCAGCCTAGGCATATCTATTGATTTGCATGCTGTGGTTTCTGCTTGACAGGTGTGCTGTAGATTTTGCAATACTTGCAGCTTAAAAGAAAACTCAGCAGCCAAGGAAAGCAATTCGAGTACTGATCTCACTTTAGTCTTCTCAGGCACAGTTACTATCACAAGAGGAAGAAAGAGAAATAATGATATCAAATCAATAGAGAGAGAATGAGTCAAAAGAAGATTGTAGTGTATGAGGATATAAGAGAAAGGAAAATAAACTGGGAAATGTGCTGCTGCTTATGGGAAATGGTTTGGACCAAATCCTGATGCTCTCTGGATTGGTATGAAGATAGCAGGCAGGGTTTGGCCCTTGATGATTATAATTCCCTCTTCTCGGCAATTTACTGAAGCTTTCAGTGAAATTATTTCTCAAAAATAAAGATGTGTGTGTCAGTGTAAACACTGTGATCAGTTAAATGCTAACTAGCATAGGTTTGTGAAGTCTCATTCGTTAATCTTTCAGACTGTATAAGAGAAGCAGCTTTTGAAGTGCAAAGTATTATCACCATCATTATATGTTCATAAACCAGGTTTTGTGCCTCATTCAAATGTGAGAACGCTGAAAGTGGCACACAAGGATGCCAGATCTGTGCCAGATCTTGAGTCTCTGCTGGCTTCCCCATATTCTCCTCACCCAGAGAAGTCTGAAGGGGTGACAAGTTTTCTGATGTGGAACGCCTTGAAATTCCCTCTTTAATTTCCTACTTTCTGTGCTTGAACTGCTATGGCATCTGCTTTGTTTCTGTTGACTGCTTTTAGACTATTTCCATTTTTTGAGGGATGTCCAGCTCAAATACCTCTGACTACATGATATTATTTAGATGCAGTTTAATAGACTCTCCTTCCTCTAAAATACTTTTATGCAAAGAAACAGGTACTAACGACTGGAAAATCAGTAAAAAGGGCAGACATCACAGTGATGAGGACCTGAATAACAGGGAATTCATACATTCACACGGTGATGTGAAGGCAGCTATGAGCTTGCTCTGCCTGCACTCCCGGTGAGCCAGTCAACAGCTCTACAACATGGTCACCAATCCTAAGCTATTGAGTCCTGCTGGGACTTAAATAATATTGATCTGGGCTCAGCAGTGTGCTATATAAACATACACTAGTTATGAGTATGATCACTCGCTATTGTTCATTTTAAAGTTGTCTCCTGTTAAATACACTTAAACTAAAAAGGGAATAAAAAACAATGCACTGATTCTTAGAGGTCACCCATCTTGGCTGATATGAATTGGCCTCCTGATACCTTGGAAAGGAACTCAAAGGCAGACAGATTAATACCTTTGCAGTCTAGCCAGGGAAAACATCCTGTGTATAGGGAATGATATGGAAAAGCTGACTTTTTAATGACTTGGACATCTCTGAATACATGCAGGCATGTGTGGTGGGCTTCCACAGTGCTTGTAAAGTCAGCTGTGAAATTCCAGTGTCTTGTAGGAGCAAAGAATGACCTGTTGGTGTTTAAACCATTGCACTTCCATCTGAAACCTCTGCGAGTCCTTTATCTTTATTCTTAAAGCAGCAGTAGCCAGCTTTTGAAAGCAGTACATCATAGTACAGTGTAGCTACCTGGAAAGGAGCAGTACATCAGAGAACCTTACTGGGGTTTTTGCCCCTCATCTTTCTTCTCTTCTTCAGATAAAACCTGGATATGTCAGGCTTCTTGGAATAAAGCTGTGAACATCGGAGGGGGCAGAGAAAGGCGTGTCGGCTGAACTCCTGCACAGCTATCTCACCCCCCGCTGTTCATGAGGGAGGTTAAGGGAAAAGGCTCCTATGGGTAATCTCAATTATTGATAAATAAGTACAAATTGATGTTTGGCCCTGGAGTTCAGTACCTGAAAATGCCAATGAAGTAAATGGGGCTATAAAATCACTGACTTAAGCATCTGTCATACTAAAGAATCTGTAAAGCAGCATGGCACAGGCACAAGGCATGCTTATTTCAAGGGACAAGAATAACTTTCAATAGAGCTGGGTAGAAATGAGAATTCTCCCATGGGGATTTTCAGAGAAAACCTCACTGAAAATTTTCTTGAGAAGTAACTTTCTTCCTGTGCGAGAATTAAAAAGGACGGGGGGAGGTTGGGGGAAGGGGAAGAACTTTTCTCATTTTTGTTACTTTTTTCCATCTGCTGGAAAACCATGTGCAATTACAAAACTACGTTTTCTTCTGCTTTCTTGTACTTGTTTTCTTAGACAGCAAAGCTGCAAGAAATTCAAAATGTGAGGAAAAACATAGCCTCGACTTACTTAGTTTTCCATGTACCAAAAGATGCAAACCATTCACAGAAAGCATAGAAAGCTACATTTTCTGAAAATCATATTTTCACTTTTAAAATTTACTTTGCCAAACTTGTTACTTCTCTGTGAAAGAAAGTACTTTCTTTTACAAAAGTATTTTTCTGTTGAAAAACAGTCAACCAATTATAGCACTCAGGAACATGCCGGTCCTCTTTTCAGTTGTTTAACTTCATAATCTTTTTTTTTTTCTTTGTCTTACCTTGATTTTAAGGTTTGCTTTGCTTACCAAATTAATTTCATGGTTTGCTCTTCTGCTTCATATCATTCTGCCTGAGCTGCTTATTTATTAGCCAACCCTCTACATAGCCAAAGAAGATAAGAAAAAGTAGAAAGGCTGAATATTTTGAAAATAAGTTAGACCTAGAGACAGCAAACCGAAATGTTTCACTCTGATGATGAGTGAGTTGCATACTGATTCTGTGGGTGATAGATCTCTTGAATAAGATGTGCTTTGCATTCTTCAGTGCTGTACACAACAGAAATTTAATTTAAAAATCTCACAGCAGCTCCTGTTATCTTTAAAAAATGTTTTTCAAAAATCTACAAAGTCTGAAAAAATTAGAGGTGTCTGCTGTTAGCTCTCACCTGTTCTTAATAGCTAGCAGTACTGATTCCTAATTTACACATGCTGTTCAACTTGAAAATATTTACTTTTATGTGCTTAGCATGTGAACCCTGACAAGTTACGTATTTCTCTAGCAAGTTTCAGAAGCTTTAAAAGATCGAGTAGTTAATTAATTTCTGAAATGACATGGAAGCCAGAGGTATTGCACAAACTTCCTTTCCTGTGTCCTCAAAGAAGAGACATTGGAAAAGCCCCTGCCTCTTGAAGTAAGAAACACAAACCTATTTTGATACGGGAAGCATATGATAGCTTGCAAAAAATGGCAATAATAATTAATTTTTAATGTGTCTGATAATAAAAAAAAAAATCTGCTTTCATCTGTTAATCTGAAAGTCATGCATAACCTGAGCTGATTGACACTCATGCCATGTAAGTGTTACACTATGTAAGTTATGTTTTCAGCATTATTCTGTTCATTTTGCATACCCAAGTGTGAGACGCATATTCAGAGAAGATATACTATTGCACCTGAAGTCCAGCTCCCTGTCCTTTGGCTTTAACTGTTGTTATTCAATACATTTTAACAAAAACATTGAACCATCAGACATCATAAATGCTGCAAAGTTACACTGTTAGTGTGACATTTTGGCTGATTGCTTTCTTACTACCTTATTAAATGCAATTGAATGGGTGCATATGAGTGCTTTTGTTTGTCTTCTAGAAGACCTTGGCTGCTAGTGTGTGGAGTGCCCGATGGTTAGATGGTTTACCTGACACAATCAGTGTACTCAAAAGAAAAATCATTAGCTCAAAATTCAAAGCTAATGTTGAGAGAAGGAATGGTAAAGCTGGTCTGACTGTTCTTTGTGGACCACTGAGTCAGTGGGCTTGATGGTGACTTATGGTTCATTGCTTTGCTTGTACTTACTTGTATTTCTTGTTTTTCTTGCTGCAGGCAGGTCATGATAGCAAGTAAGTTTCAGAAAATTTCCAGGCAAAAGCTCCACAATCTGCCTGGGCTTGCATGGGTAAATGCACATCTGTGTAGAACGAGCACCTGAGTTTGGAAGGTGGCAGGTGACACCGTGACTCGGAGGGAGCTTGTGGGGGCTCTTTCCACGTTAGTGTGCTGTGTGACTACCACAACAGCTCCATCTTGTTATTTGTGATTTTCATACCCTATAGGTGTCTTCAGCTAGAGGTAAGAGAGATCTGTCAGCAAGCAGGTTCAAAGAGGAAGGTTTTGTGAAGAGGAACTGGTGTGACGGAGCTCATTTAAACTGTTTGCAGATTGTCTAAGGAGATCAAGACTGTTATGGATTTGTTTGTTCAAACTTGCTCAATTAATAGTTTTTATTTGATCTGGTGGATAAACTGTTTGCAGAGCAGTTCAGTGTGAGTGTTCCATCGATTATTTGATATTCTGTATTTATCATTAGGTTTACATTCCTTGTGTTATATACGAGATGCAAGATTATTTAAGAAATGCCTCATCTATAATGTGTAATAGATCCTCTATCAGGGTAATGAGCAGCAGCCCTCAGAGTTCAATAAGAGGAATAGTTAAGGTATTCATGATCACATAAGAGTGCTATAACTTTGTAATTTAGCTGAGTTATCTATGCAAAGAAATGGGGGGACACTCACAGTTTTGTCCTCACAACTTTTGTCCAATTGCCTGTATCACAGGGGAACAGAAAAAGTGAAGAAGTCACTAGGTGATAAGGAGGATTGTCCCAACAGCTCTGCATTTTCCTGCTCGGGATGAAAAATGACCACGCAATGCTGAAAGGCACTGTTTTTTCTGCTTTTCCTTCCACTGGGAAGAGGAATAGTTAAGGTATTCATGATCACATGAGTGCTATAACTTTGTAATTTAGCTGAGTTATCTATGCAAAGAAATGGGGGGACACTCACAGTTTTGTCCTCACAACTTTTGTCCAATTGCCTGTATCACAGGGGAACAGAAAATGTGAAGAAGTCACTAGGTGATAAGGAGGATTGTCCCAACAGCTCTGCATTTTCCTGCTCGGGATGAAAAATGACCACGCAATGCTGAAAGGCACTGTTTTTTCTGCTTTTCCTTCCACTGGGAAAAGTCAGGAAGTTAATCTTTCATTGTAAAACTTGAATAGTCCCTGTCCCCAGCAAGAAAAATTTTGCTACAGGACCCTGAGAGACAGCACAACTTTGGGCATTGCCAGGCCCTAGCAGAGCAGCAGCCTATGGAGCAGCACAAGGAACGGCTGCTCTTTTCTGGCAGAGCAGTACAGTTGCTGTAAAACAAATTACCAGCAGGCATTTAACCATTCTGGAGACTCTTGTCTCCACAGAAGTAGTTGGACACCAGTGTTTTATCTCACAGCTCAGTCTGCTTGAACCACATAAACCTTCTTATGGGTATGGTCATGCGTTGAGAAAGGAGTGAGAGAAAAAACACCACAGAAATGCACTGTATCATACACTACGTATACATGTGTACATACGCATAAACACACACACAAACACACATGCAATGCCATGCTTGGTAGAGAAACTGGTATCTCTACAAAGTCTGGAAATCTGGGGTGAGCCTACGTGTCAACAGGGAAGTGTGGCTAATGAATAATTTTTCTGTAGGTACTACTTACACCACATAACTGACTTTAAAGTTAGAACTAGGTGCCAGCCTGAGTGTGGGAAAATCAAGGTTTATATATATAGCTTGTCACTGCAGTCTGCATAGCCCAGAAAAGTAAGATGAGTGCAAGCATTGGCAAGGATTTATAACAGGTGTTGGTTTGAATGTAAGTTCTTGCTGTAATTAAGTATCTAGTGAAGATTAGGGTTAGGGCTCTGGAAAAGATGCAAGCATTAAATTATCAAGTCTGTTCTTGTATTCTGTGTGGCCTCAAAACCTAAGGTGCTCACTAGTGACTGCAAGGGCTAAAGGCTGATGTTCAGTATTGGTCAAAAGAAACCTAACGAGGGAAGGGGTAGAGCTAAAGGTGGGAAAATATGCATTTATACATTGCATTTGTGTTTCATTCAGCAACACCCAGAAGTCAGGAACGAGTAGAGTTACCAGCAGGGACAAGAGACTGACATATCATTTTCAGATATGTCCTGATGGCCCAGTGTAGGTTACAGCTATGTTTGGGGCTGTTTTTGGAGTTGAGGCTGCAGACAGAGGAGGAGCTGGGTTTAAAGCTGCATTCTAGAAGGTGAAGAAACTAGAGATGCATATAATGCTGGTAGAGATGACTTTTTGTGCAAGTACCAAGATCATAGGTACCATAAAGGCTAGCATAACAGTTCAGTTTGGAGTAAAAGGTTATGATTAAGATTAGTGTTTGGAAAGGAGTAGTGTATGAATTGATTTTAATTCCACATTCTGTATGGACTGGAAATATAGGAGAAAGTGTTAGCAGTGAGGAACGATTAATGCTTGTTTTTCCTCTGGGCACAGAAGCACATATCATTTCCAGGAGGTTTCTAGGTCTTTTGTCAAACAAAATGAATGACTAATCTGTTTTCTTCTCTGCTTTGGTCACACAGATATAGTTACATGTTGAGTTAAGGTTGGGATTAGGGTTCAGGATTAGGGTTAAAGAAAGCATGTATGACACAGGGTTTCTGTTTGGGCAGGAAGTAAAAAATGAATTAATTGCTACTGGTCACCTAGAGGTGACTAAGAATGGGCTGTGGAAAACCACACCTATATCAATTGAGTTTATTGCTACATTTTTGGAGGCTCAGAAATGTCTAATAGCTGCAAGACTTATCAGGAATGAGTGCCTGATGTTCAGCATTTGGCTAAGTAATGGTCCCTCAGTTGCAGTGAAAGCTAGGTATAAGGGAAGTCTAGGGAATCCAACATTTCTAAGTCAAATTTATTTCTATATTCTCTAGAGCAGGGAAATGCAGGATGAGTTTGCACTCATCTTAAATGCGTGATGTTTGAGGAGCTGATACCAGCTTCCCTCTAGGTATTGGCCCCTGATATGGTGAAGGTTAGCACTAGGGTTGTGGTTGAGGGATTGTGATCAGAGTTAAGAATTTGTGAACAGAGGTATTTCTGCGTTAGGCTGAATGCTGTTTTCTACGTCGAGTGGAACTGTATGATAAGTGAGGTTGTCAGCAGTGATGAATGACAACTGTTTGTTTTTCTTTTAGATTCTGCTCTCCTGGGTATTGTTAAGGCTAGTGATAGGATTAGGGATAGAGAAAAGACGTATTTATGAATTGGGTTTATTGCTGCAGTACTGCTGGTTTTCTAGGCTAAATGTGAGTATAGGTACGGAAGAATAGATAATGTTTGGTTTTCATCAGGGGCAAATCATCTGGATTCAGATGAAGGAAATGGTTACGTTAAGTTAGATTTGGAAAAGAAGAATTTCTGAGTCAGATTTATTGCAGTATTCTCCCAGTCCATGAAATCTGGGATGAGGGCTGAGGTCAGTGGGAAGGAGTTGCTTGTGTTTAAACTCCCTGGTATAGTGATGTCTGTGGTTAAGGTTGAATTTCAGGCTAATTTTGGCAAAAGAAACGTTTATGAGTTTGCTTTGGGTAAGTTTGGATAGTTTTGTGTAAGTGATAATGTCAGCAAAGATGAATGATAAAGGCCTGTTTTTCCTAGTTGACCTCTTGAGTGAGGTTCAGCTAATTAAATGATTAGGATTAAGATTTAGGAGGAAAAAAAGTCATTTTTTACTGAGGTTTATTGCGACATCCTTCTGGATCCAGATGTTAAAGTTTAATAGCAGTGTCAAGGGAGTATTTGATGCTTTGGTGTGATGCAGAATTCCAGCTACAACAAAGAACACGGTTAGCATTAGGGCAGGATTTTGTGAAAGAAATATGGCTGAGTTAAGTTTACTGCTGAATCCTGAAACTGCTGTATTCTGTGTAGTCTGAAAATAGACAAGGGAGGAGCGGTTTGTATGCAGTTCTCATTTACACTCTTGTCACTTGAAAATGGTTAAAAGTAGTATGAACCTGATGTTGAAGTGGGATTGGAAAGAGCTCAGTTTATGTCTGGATCTTCTAGGCATTGGACAGTTAGTTTAAGGACTGATGTGGGCAGGGCTGATGATCCATATTTTATTTTGATGAAAGTAATTTTTGTGCCTCTAAAGCTAGGAGTAGGATTTGTGAAAGAAAGGATTTAAAGTCACAACACGCTGCTGAATGCTGCATGCCCAGAAACCTGGGATGGACCCTAGTATCAGTAGTGATGATGGTGTAAGTCTAACTTCGGTCTGAATACTGGATTGAATATACTTGAGAACAAGGTTAGTGGTTCCATAGTTGCTTAGGTTTTAAAGAAGATAAAATAAGGGATCTGCATCGACTGCTGGATTTTCCAGTTCTGGAAGAGTTGGAGAACAGGCTTAATAACAATGGCAAACATGGTGCTCAATTTTGATGCAGAAATCTGCTGTATTTTTTGGATTTTTTTTTTTTTTTTTTTGCAAATGTCTTCTAGGCATTGGACAGTTAGTTTAAGGACTGATGTGGGCAGGGCTGATGATCCATATTTTATTTTGATGAAAGTAATTTTTGTGCCTCTAAAGCTAGGAGTAGGATTTGTGAAAGAAAGGATTTAAAGTCACAACACGCTGCTGAATGCTGCATGCCCAGAAACCTGGGATGGACCCTAGTATCAGTAGTGATGATGGTGTAAGTCTAACTTCGGTCTGAATACTGGATTGAATATACTTGAGAACAAGGTTAGTGGTTCCATAGTTGCTTAGGTTTTAAAGAAGATAAAATAAGGGATCTGCATCGACTGCTGGATTTTCCAGTTCTGGAAGAGTTGGAGAACAGGCTTAATAACAATGGCAAACATGGTGCTCAATTTTGATGCAGAAATCTGCTGTATTTTTTGGATTTTTTTTTTTTTTTTTGCAAAGTAGTCGCAATGCTCTGCAATCCATATTTGCCAAGTAAACCATCTTGTTTTGATATCTGCAGATAGAAAGCTCTGAAAAAGAACTGGCTATTATAATTGCTTGGTTTTTTGATCCTTGTTTTCCTTTATTTGTTGGAAACAATTGCTCTTCTACCTGAAAATATGCAAATTCAGGGCATGAATAGGACTGATTTCAATTCATGACCAATTGTTGAAACTTCTCAGAAATCACTTCAGAGATTTCAGTATTTTCTTCCTGCCCTGTGTCTGTGTATTAGAAGATAAATAAATAGCTAAATGCATTATATTCAGTTTTGACACATACTGATTATTGTCTCAAGCAAACAAGGACTTCTTGTTTTCTTAAAGAAAATTAGTGTTTTTTCCTCCTGTTGTTTCACTCAGCGTAACAAAATTTCTGGAGGACACTTGTGCGACTGCTCTACAGTTGGTATCCATTTAAAAATTACACTGGTGAAGAATAAGGCAACAAAGAAATATTCTTGTGTGTGTGTTAAATCTTCACTGCTAACAGCAATTAGCAAATTGACAAAATGCGTATATAAGATGATGCAATTTGTCAATAGTTTTCAATGTAGAAGCACAATTCTTACAATTCTCATTTGTGTTCTGTCTCTTTACAGTATTCAAAGCATTGCAATAATTAGAAAGCGTAGTTTTTTCTCAGAGTAAACTACAGTTAATCTTGCTGGAGTGCCTATTAATTGGATATTGCCTCAGCTGCGGGCCGTTTGAAACCTGGCACTGATCCTAACAAAGCACCAAAGGCACGCACCAGTGGCCAGGTAATGCAGACCCTGTAGTGCCTTATTTCTTCTTTGAATTTAAATTCCTTCCCTGGACAGGTGCTCAGTCTTTGAGCTTTGCTCTCTTTTGCCTTAGAGGACCTTCATTCGTGAACTTGAATGACTTAGTTTCAATATCCATGGATGGGATTCTTTTGAGAGGGGTATCTCTTAAATCTATTTTTAGTTAAAAAAAACCCAAATTGATAGCATTAGTTTGCTTTCAGGTGTGAAAAGGGTAGAATATATTTTCTCACTTCACTTTCCTATATTCACAATTATTTCTTGTAGAACAAAATCAGACACATGCAGTACCCCTTAGGAAAAAGCAAAGAAAGGACTAGCTCAAGCATTAATAAAAGCAATTTGAAATGCCAGGCACAAAACATATTTTAGAGTGCAGTTCTTAATTGATCATTTTCTAAGAAAGAACCTAGACATTTTCCTTAATTTCTGTAAAATAATCTTATTAAGTTTGAGGAGGTTAAGTCTTCCTTTGGCTAGCTTAGGTAAGGGGCAACAGGGCAGGAGGATTTTTTTACTTCTAGGTATTACCACCAGAACAGAACAGCTATTTTAGGACAGCTGAATGTCAGCTGCGTGATCAAACTGGTGATCACAATCCATGTCCCAGTGAACAAGTATATCTTCACAAAACCCTGTCTGAGGAACTTAACAGGCACTGGCCAGTTTTATCAGAATCAAGGGATTGTGGCTTTAATCCAGCAAAACACTTAAATACATGAGAAACTTTGAGCATGTAATAGTTCCACTGAAATCAATCAGACTGTGGAGGTACTCAAGTGCTCTGCTGGATCAGTGCCTGCAGGAATGGTGACAGAGCTTTACCTCTTATATTTTAAATATGGTTTCTCCATGGACTGTCCCTGAAGCATAATGATCAAATGGTATTGGGAAGTATGTGTTGCTTGTGCTGTACCTTGTCTGTGGATAAGCTGGCTTAATTCCTCCATGTTGCCTGTCTAGCAATGTTCTTGGCAATAAATTAACCGGGGAAAGAAAAAAGTTATTGAGTGGTGTACCTGATTAAAAGTTCTTATTTTTTAAATATTTTATAAGTGAGTCATAAATTCTGGGGATCATAGGGAAGGTAGGTTGATTTGCTCCGTAATTTGCAGACATCAGAATTTTCAAGATGGAAATGGGAGCTGACAGAGGCAGGTTGCACTTTTCAGGATTGTTCAAGGCTTTTGATGGCACCTTGCCTGGACTGCAATGAAAACAGACTCAAAAAGCTACAGGAGAAAAGAGAGCGAAGGGGATCAGTTCTTTGAGACAGTATGTCCAATTATAATAATACAGAGTGAAATAAAGGAGAAGGAAAAATAATTCATAGCACATCAGACACCAGATAACTGCAGTAGCCAGGAGTCAAGCAAAAGCTAATGTGGAGGGTCATGTTAAAATCTCAAGCTATCAAGTTATGTCTGTAGGGATATAGCCGTGGAGGTGGGGGGAATTGAAATTTGTTACTGTCTACCGCAGATAAAGGACTGTTGCAGACAAATACTGCATCTCAGTGCTGTGAAAGGAAAAGAAAGAAAAAAAGAAAAGGGGTAAAAAGGACAGGGAGTTTCTACTCTAATTTTTGCTGAGGCAAGTCAAGAAAAAGATCACTTTCAATGGAGTTACTGTGGAATAAGAGGGGAGAATCCAGCTCTGAGAGGTCTGTAATGGAATCAGATTGATCCAATTGGCAGAGAACAACTACATTTGAGCAGAAAAAATAATGTGTAGAACTCGTGCTTTTGAAGCACAACAAAGAACCACAATGGCCAAGCAGGACAATGAACAGGAGAAGAAAAATCACCACAAGTGGTAGCAGCTGAAGGATGGCTTTAAATATGACACCTGCAAAATGGTAATAGTAATTATGTTTTGTTCTTACTGTTAGAAAGGGGAAAAACCATTGAAGTAGGATGACATAAAATCTAAGAATCAGGAGTGGGGCAGACCATGTAATTTAGAGCTATTTCAAAAGGATGCTAAATGGAAAGATGGAAAATAATAGCAGGAGCTAAATTTTCCTCCTGCAAATGACAGCAGTTTCAGTCAGAGTCCTTTAAGTGCTTCTGGCAGAAAAAATATAAAAGAAATTGTCTATTAAAAAAGTGGCTTCAACCAACAATTGCATGTGTTGATAATGTAGGGATTTCTTGCCAATTTATTCTGCATGGCTACTTCTCTACAAATCACAATGCTGGTGGTGTTTCTACCTGTGTCTGAAAAAAGTAATCCCAATAAACACATATCACTGCTATATTTAGCACCCTGACAGTCTTAAAACAAGGTGTAGCTCATATGCAATGAATATAATCAGAATAAAAGTTTATCCTAAGAAGTTAATCCACTGAATCTTTGCCAGATAAAATGTTGTGAACTTGAACAAATTAAGGACAAATTAAACAAACAAAAAATAGAGATTGTAAAAAGGCAAAAGATTCAGTGCTAGATTAAAAAAAAAAAGACCCGATTGGATGTTTTGGAATGAAATTCATTTTCAGCTTGGATAGCATCCGTCTAAAGATTTTTTCCCCTACAAATTAATAGTATAAACGTCCCAGGCTGTGGAAAGTCTTATTCAGAGCTATTTTGTGTTTGCTAAATGGAATGTGTCAGGGATCTGAAACACTGCTATACTACAGAAAATAATTAGTTGAGAAGTAACTTGATAATTTTACCACTGTGAAGAATGAATGGAAATCAACCTTCACTTTAATTATGTGCAAAGGAGAAGTATAATTACCTGCACAAGATACTAATCAGAGAAAATGATAATACATTCCTCTCTTATCTAGTAGATAGCAAACTAGCTTGCTTAATCTGTTCACCTCTGGTGTATCAAAGATAGCAAATTAGTTACTGCCAAGCTATCTATATTCTAAGGTTACTTGAATCATTTTATTCAGTCCTTGAGATAAATGCTTATGTAGAAATTTTGAAAAATAAAATTAGCAACTGCTATTTGAATATTTCGAAGTTAAAAGAGAAAGTCAAAATTGCTTTCTGCAGCTCCAGAATATCACTGAGCTGTGAAAATGTAGGTGCACCAGAGGTAGGAGGTGGTCAAGAAACAAAGATGTTACCCCTGGCTAATTTGTCACAACCTTCATGTTACCCAAACATGGTTGCCAGGGGTGGTTCTTGAGAGTCCTTTTGCATTGGCAAGATTATTGATGCTTTTCTACCTTCTGTAGGACCAAAACCAGGACACTGGTCTTGAAAGTATAACTCTGTTCTTCAAAAGCAATGTTTATGGTGGCAGACGTCAAAAAGCCCCTTCCCAGATCTTGAATGCCCATACTCAAATTAAGCAGAGAAAAGTCAGTGCCCCTTTGTCTTCCCTGTCACAGGCACAGGAGGCCTAACAGGCAGGTTTGATTCTGTTGCACAGAGGAAGTCATACAGGACTTAAGGAGATTTTTTTCAGAGGTTCATCTCAGATATATACCATGTAAATAAGCAAAAGCCTCAGATTTTAACATGAAGCCTGGTAATCCCACTTGTGCAACGTTACAGTGCAGTAGCGGCCAAGGACGTGTAGTGACCAGGCATGTTTCTTCCAACAGAAGCCTATGAGAAGGCTCTGCACTAAGCTTTCTTGTAAATGCAGTAATGTTTGGCTAATGAAGCTATATAGCAGCTGAAGGTACCCTCGCGCCTGTCTCCATTAAAACAGTGAAGAACAAATCAATAAAGTGAATCAGGAGATCATATAGTTATATTATGGCAGTAGTCAGAGAACACTACAAGGTCAGGAAATATTCAAACTAGTATTGGGGCATTCTCTGTGTAATGAATCTTCTGAAGTCAGATCTATAGAAATCTGCTAACTACAACAGAGCTTTGAGTGTGGGGAAAATACTTACATGGTAATCATTTAAACAGAGTCTGTTTGTAACTTACTGAAAATGTTGTGCTCAATTTATATGAAAGTCTGTTTAATCTTTGGCAAGAAGTTTCCTTTGCCTTCTATTTGATCATTGAGAGGAGGTGTCCATGTGCTTATGACACCTTGCGGGTCACCAGAAATTTAGTGGTAGCGTCAAAGAAAAAGCATCAGCTTCAGGGTTTGGAGAGGAAATAATGAAACAAAATTATTCATTGTTCCGATTTCCTCCTTTTAGTCATGTTGGTTTATTTGTAGCAGTAAAACTGTATCCAGTCTCAAATCTGGCTCTCATAATGACTTCATGCCAGCTTGAACAAGAGGAGAAAAACATTAAATGCATCCCTTGCATCATCTCAAGCTTGGCAGAGTTGCATGAGAGGTGTCTTTGGCCCAGTGTGCATTCATCCAACAGGACATTCCATATTGTAACCTGAGTTTGTCAGTGCTATTTAAAAATAAGGAGAAGTTTCTTAAGCCAAGTTGCGTTTCAGACTCTGTCTATTCTGAAACTCAAAGTGTGCTGGCAGAGTTGGTTGTGAATGTGGTGTAAAGGTAGCTGAGACTGGCATGATAGAGATGAGGTTAGCCTAAGCCTAAGATAAGAGAGAACTGATATTAAAGCAATAGTTTTGAAATGTGCTGTAGACTACCAGGATAACATTTTCAAGACATCTTATAATGATACATCTACATGTTTTTGGTAAAAACTAAATATAGCTTGAAATTAGTACAATCTCAGCGGTGCAGCATTGCACCATTAACCATGGCCATGTGTGGAATGAATGCAAAGTAAGGGTGAACTGCAGGAGCCCAGAAAAGATAGTTACTAGTCCTCTCTTTCCCCTCCTTCTCTGTTTGAAAACTGTAATCATTGTCTTTCCAAGAATATGTGTTGCTTTCTGAGCTGAGAAAAAGCTTTTTTTCCCCTTGGTCTTTGACACACATGACAAGCTACTGATGCACAGCAGTGAGTGAGGACCAACTGAAAGCATCCACTTCGATGGCATACCTTTTCCCTCTCCCTCTCCTTCCCTCCACCTCACTTACGTTTTATGTACCTGTAACTTATTTTAGCCATCTCCAGTGTAGATTTTTGAGGCAGAGGTTAGTATGTGGACAGTAATTAGTACAATAGGGCCCTCATGCCTGCTCAGTATCAGCCAGTACCATAAAATAAACAAGTTACTGAAGAATTGACACCAAACCATCAAGATCTCTGCCTCTTCCATTGCAGTAGCAGTCGCCTGCTACTTCTTTAGGAGACAGTGTTCTGTATTGTTACTTTTATTTGTATTTTAGCTCTTCATCCAATTCAGAAACAACAAAAGGAGATTTTTTTTTGCAGTCATTCTTGACCAGAACTGACAAGGAAGTGTCTTTGTTTACTTTTCCCCAGTCATTACTTAGAGTGTACTAATTTTCTATTTTCTTTCAATTTTTTAAAGAAACTTCTGTCTTCAGGTCTGATCCTCTAGTTGATAGATGCAGGATTCTCCCTTTTAGAGAGAGAGTGAGCTTTCATACTGTTCTGCCGCTGCTTCTCTATGCCTCCAAATTAAGCTTAGGTGTTTTTCCTTGAAAGAGTTGTTCTTGCTCTGTGAAAATAGAACCACATATTGTGCTTTACACATTAATCCTAGAACCAAAGAGTCAAAGAAAATAATCAATTTAATTTCTTTTTATTGCCTGTGTAATTAGTTATATGTCATAAAAGATCAGACTGCATCTGGAGTTAATTCCCTGAGCCTCATCTTAAATTTTCTCATCAACATTATAGTAATGCTATATGTCCTTTACATTCCCCCACCCGCAACTTTCAATAACATTTCATTGCACATGAGCTTCTCTTCTGAATCTTCTCAGACTTACCTAGTGGTAATTAAGAATGGCTGTACTAAGTCCACATTCAGGGACCAAATTTGTAGACTATGTATCTTCTCTTTTGACAGTTTTGTGCTTAACGTTTGTAGTGCCAGAGATGATAAACCGCTGTGGGATATATGAATGTTAGATTACATTTTTTCTTGATTTAAGTACTTGGCACCTTTTCTTTTCATAACTCTGTCCATAGAATACCATCAGTCTGTTGGATCTCAGGGTTTTGGGAAATCTAGTGATTTTTCTTCTGAGCCACTGATAACTTCCTGGGTTCTGTACTGTGTGCTCTCTCGCACTGCCTGAAGGGTTAAAACAAAACCAAAAAAAAGATGGCTGTACTAAGTCCACATTCAGGGACCAGATTTGTAGACTATGTATATCTTCTCTTGACAGTTTTGTGCTTAACGTTTGTAGTGCCAGAGATGATAAACCGCTGTGGGATATATGAATGTTAGATTACATTTTTTCTTGATTTAAGTACTTGGCACCTTTTCTTTTCATAACTCTGTCCATAGAATACCATCAGTCTGTTGGATCTCAGGGTTTTGGGAAATCTAGTGATTTTTCTTCTGAGCCACTGATAACTTCCTGGGTTCTGTACTGTGTGCTCTCTCGCACTGCCTGAAGGGTTAAAACAAAACAAAAAAAAAAAAAAAAAAAAAGTGGAAGGAAGCGGGAAAGAAGAGTACCATCCAAAGCAGAACGAAGGTGGGTGTACATCTTTCTGAGCTTTGTCTGTCACTGAAAATAAAACCTTGGGTTTACTTTATGAGGAATAAATGGGGTTGATAACAGAGAGAGATGAAATAGGAAGTGAGAAAGAACTGGGGAGACATAGAGAAAATAGAAGTGGATAACATGAGAAGTATGAGACTTAAATTTTAGCAAGGAGAATTTAAAAGAGTCATTAAGAAAACATGTCTTCTGGTGACAGCAGTTCTGAAGGTTAGGGATTTTCACTCACTGCAAATTTTTAAAAGCATCTCAGCAACTCTCTCAGGAATGACTTGGGTGTGGTTATTCCTGCTTTAGGCAGTGATACGGACTCTGCGATTTCTCTGGGTCTGCTTTATATGATTTAGTAAGATGGGAAGTAAATGAGAGGAAAGACCAGGGATGAAGAACAAATGGAATTTGGAAGGCACAGTGAGGAGAACAATTTGTTGAGTGGCTGTGGTGGTACGATGGCTGATAAAAGGCATGCCCAGCAACAAGTGAGATTATTGTAGAAGAAGAATACAGTATCAGTTTAGAGTCCCAGTTTTAGAACTTTGTAGGAATATCACTGAGAGGTTGTGGTGCTTCTCTAAGCTGTTTTTCCTCAAGTTTTTGCTTATGGTTACTAACAAACAACTTTGTGCAGTTTCCTGCTTGTCTTTTATATGGTAAAATCTGTCTCATCTTCTGTGTTCTTTTCAGCACTGGTGTGAGCTTATATAGCTGCTTTCAACTTTCCATTCATAGGAACAAGTTTTAGAGCATCCTTTCATTGTCCACTTGTATGGAATACATCACAACTTTTACTCTTCCTTTCTCTGTTATGCTCCTCTGCCAAGCAAAGACTTTTTCCCCAGACCTCTTTCTTATCATCATTCCCTATAAAAGCAGCGTTAACATATTGCTACATTTGCAAGGAATCTTTCATTTGGATGATGCAAGAGATACGTGTATATGTACATGTCTCTGTATTCATTGAATAGTTGCTTATTACATTAAGAGGTAAACAGGCAATTAACCAATTTACATGCACAACTGGTGGTACTGATTGAACTACAGAGCATATGTTCAGATTTTTGAATGTATACAAATTTAACACACACTGGAAATTTTACTTCTGATGCTATTTTATATCATTGGCTATGGGGAAAAAATAAAAACAAAATTCAAACTGTTTTCCAGATTAGATAAACAAACCCTTGGGCTCTTGCAGTAAGCCTTTAAGACAGGGTAGAAAGCTCTAGAAATTGTATTATATAATGGTTCTGTATGCAGTTTCTCATTTCAGTGAATCACAGATGATAGTGGGACTTCTTATCACCACACTTATCTGCTGCGAATACAAATGTATTAAGATGAGTTACTGTGTAATTACGATTGCTCCAGACAGATTTATTATGAAGTTACCAGATTGTTACCCCTAAAAAAGCCTGTCTTATTTCATGATAATTATGCAAACTGGTGTCATTTTTGTGCACAAGTTCTTAACTGATAATAAAGCAGGAACTCTGCCAGTTTAAATAAGCAGTAGAAATTAGTTACTCCCAAAGAAAGAGGAGATAGGAAACACATTATTTATGCTTATAAAACGTTCACCTGCAGAACATGCAGGTCAACGTTTTAGAGGATGAGTTTCAAATACAGAACAATGGCACAGATGGACAAGAATACACGATGCACAAATAAAAAAGCTACTGAAGTAGTTCAAATTGGAGGACATCACACCTAGGATGGCGTCCTTAAGTTTTGACTTTTAAATACCTTTTATTTATTTATTTATTTATTTATTTAAGTGTTTTAACTGGGGCAGAGTGAGGGTTGTAGCTCATTGTAGTTATTCATGCAGTATTTTGTATAAACTAAACTAGAATTTATTTAGTCAGACATACTAGTTTCCTGTTATCATAACAAAAGCTAAATTAAAGCTTTCATGAGCAGAAGGGCAGTGTTTCTAAATCAAACTCAGTGTCTGGCTCCATGGAAATTCATCACCAGTTTGTCAAGAAAAATAACCAACCCAAAATTTTACCAGAAATTCAGAGTGAATCTGTGGATTCTGGAAGAGATCTGTCACTTTCTTTCCTGTCATGCTGTGTTTTCACGTTCCTCTGCTGCCAGCTTCAGCTCAGATAAAGTGTTGAAGCATCATTAGAAAGTCTGTCTTGACAGTTTGACTAACCTGACCAGATGTGGGTAATATTGGGAATCTTGTGCTAAACCTGGACTAAAAAGGTTTTCCACCAAATTTTGAAAAGCAAAGGAACTGGAAAAGAGTTGAGATGAGGGTCTGGGAAGGACAATTTTTTTTGGTGCTTATCCACATACTCCCTTCTAAACTTTGGAGCTTTGCCAATTACTGTTTAAATCTGTATTCATGTCCTTTTATAAAAGTTAACATCTGGTGCTGATACGGACTTTTCCAATGACTTTGGGTATAACAATAGCTTTCAAAATCTCATCACTTTTCAAAATAATATAAATAATTAACCTAAGAATTCATTGAAGATACACAAGGACGCAACACTCCAAAAAGTTGTGAGAAAACGGACAGAATAGATATTGAAGAAAGAAAACATTAACAAAAAACAGTAAATGAACCATTACCATCTTTCAGGTCAAGTCAAGATGAAGACACTGAAATTAGCAAAAGTATAGAGGGAGTTATAAAGCAGGAACTCTGCCAGTTTAAATAAGCAGTAGAAATTAGTTACTCCCAAAGAAAGAGGAGATAGGAAACACATTATTTATGCTTATAAAACGTTCACCTGCAGAACATGCAGGTCAACGTTTTAGAGGATGAGTTTCAAATACAGAACAATGGCACAGATGGACAAGAATACACGATGCACAAATAAAAAAGCTACTGAAGTAGTTCAAATTGGAGGACATCACACCTAGGATGGCGTCCTTAAGTTTTGACTTTTAAATACCTTTTATTTATTTATTTATTTATTTATTTAAGTGTTTTAACTGGGGCAGAGTGAGGGTTGTAGCTCATTGTAGTTATTCATGCAGTATTTTGTATAAACTAAACTAGAATTTATTTAGTCAGACATACTAGTTTCCTGTTATCATAACAAAAGCTAAATTAAAGCTTTCATGAGCAGAAGGGCAGTGTTTCTAAATCAAACTCAGTGTCTGGCTCCATGGAAATTCATCACCAGTTTGTCAAGAAAAATAACCAACCCAAAATTTTACCAGAAATTCAGAGTGAATCTGTGGATTCTGGAAGAGATCTGTCACTTTCTTTCCTGTCATGCTGTGTTTTCACGTTCCTCTGCTGCCAGCTTCAGCTCAGATAAAGTGTTGAAGCATCATTAGAAAGTCTGTCTTGACAGTTTGACTAACCTGACCAGATGTGGGTAATATTGGGAATCTTGTGCTAAACCTGGACTAAAAAGGTTTTCCACCAAATTTTGAAAAGCAAAGGAACTGGAAAAGAGTTGAGATGAGGGTCTGGGAAGGACAATTTTTTTTTGGTGCTTATCCACATGCTCCCTTCTAAACTTTGGAGCTTTGCCAATTACTGTTTAAATCTGTATTCATGTCCTTTTATAAAAGTTAACATCTGGTGCTGATACGGACTTTTCCAATGACTTTGGGTTTAACAATAGCTTTCAAAATCTCATCACTTTTCAAAATAATATAAATAATTCAACTAAGAATTCAGTGAAGATACACAAGGACGCAACACTCCAAAAAGTTGTGAGAAAACGGACAGAATAGATATTGAAGAAAGAAAACATTAACAAAAAACAGTAAATGAACCATTACCATCTTTCAGGTCAAGTCAAGATGAAGACACTGAAATTAGCAAAAGTATAGAGGGAGCTATCTGCCCCATCTTCAAGGAAGTCATCCTGGTCTCACTGACTATCTGCCATGCACGTTCATTTGCACTACTAGTGAAAAATGTGACAAATGACATCATGACTTGTCCACAGAAACACAATGCCACTTAACAAGGTTAACGCAATCAGCAATGTCCAATATCAACAGTGCCCATTTCCCAGTATTTTATTTTTTAATATCTCCAAATTCAGCCTCCACATATTGTCAAAAGGCAATAGTTTGTCTGTGTCCTGAAAGAAGGATTTGATAGGTTTGTTGCTCGCTTTTTTAGGTAGAAATCCACAGTAGTTTTGATTGTCATTTTTGCTGTGCTGTGCTGTAAGTTCTTAAGTGTTTTTCCATATTTTGGAAGCAAGGGATTCAGGTCACTTTACTGACTAAATAGTAGTTTTGATATTACTCCAAATTCTGTCACAGAGGATATGAATAGAGCTCCCTGAAAGCCTCTGGTTCAGCTCACAATGGTGTAACTCCACTGGACAGTGAGCATTCATTTGTACAAGATGATGTATGGCATTACTTAGGTCACCAGTTAATGTAACCTGTTGTCATAGAGAACACAAGCACATTTTAAGAATCAAAAGCACATCTCAAAAAAAAAAAGCCATTATTCATTATTTAGAAATTCCATAAATAATTGACTCTTGGCTAGGGAAGTGGATGAGGGTTTCATCACAATAGTTTTTTTATTTCTTTTGATAGAAGAGCAATGTATATTTCTGAAACGGGTTTGTTAATATATGTATCATCTACTGCCTGTCTGCTTTGAAGAAGTAATAAAGCCAAGCATGTCTTGCTGCACACTTTTGTCACCTGCAGTATTTTACACAATTCTTTCTCCCTGATAACTAATCCCAAATCCTCTTTGCTGCTTTTTAGACAAGTCACGCTGAGTTTTTACTTCCATGATAAAGGAAAGCTATTTGAAAACAAAGTTAAGTTGTTTACAGGGGAAAATATTTTCTGCATTGTATTTTCTGATACATTTTCACTTGAGAGCCTCAAGTCCTTTAATTTCTTGGTGAATAAAGTTGCAGATTTATTTACATTTTTATTTATAAGTATAATTAAAATTTATATATTTGGAAGTAAAAATTTGCCAGCTTATCAAATAAGACAGATCATTTTGATAACATCGGAATTCTGTTATTTAGTGTCACATCTGTCCATATACTGAAATCTTTATTTACTGGAAATGCCCAGCAGCTATCCTCTAAGTATAATTTCGGATACTTGTGCAGCACTGACTCTGTGTCTGTGTTTCTCCAAAGTAACACAGCATGCTTGAAAGGAGGCTGCACCCATTGTGTTCAGCAGAGTGTTTTGACAGAGAGAGTTCCCACCATGTATAAAACTTTAAATTGTATTTTAAATTAAACTAAGCCTTATGTTGGTGGCAAGGAGACCATGCTGCTGAAAAGAGACATCATTTCTGACAAAAGCATTACAGACGTTGAATGTCAGACACTGTAAAACAGTTTCCTTTCTGCTTTAATTAAGTGAGTGCTTTCTCAAACAGCTGAACCTCAAAGGAAATCACAGTGATTCCCATTTTTCCACAAGCGGTTGAGCTGCTTTAAACTTTACTTAAAAAAACCTAAACTGGGAGTTGTTTTGAGGATCCCAATTTAAAATATTTTTCTAGGCTGTGATAAGGAAGACCAAATAGTTACCAAGAACAGCAGTAGGAATGAATAACAATAGTCAAAAGGATTTTAGTTACCATTGTGGCTATATCTTTTACTGGGTCTTTTAAAATACTAATTTAAAGAAGGTGAAGGAAATTTACCACTTTTTTCCCCCTCATGCCATTGCTTTTAAGATCTAAATTCCCCTTTTCCATTGTGTGCACATGCATTGTTTTAGCTTGAGTGATCACCTGGCATCCAAAGATCAATGGGAAGTATTACACAACCATGTCATTACATATATTTCAACAAGCAGATGCTAGTAAGAAGAGTTCTTCGACCAGTTTTTGAAGCTGTTGTCAAATTGTGGCTTAAACATCAGAAGAACATTCTGCAAATTTACATAACCTCTACAAAGCTTGAAAAATTAATTTATGGTGAGCATCACTCAGCACTCATTTCCAGGGGAAAAAAAAAAAAAACACAACTCTTTGAATGTCCTTTTCAGTTGAGCTCATATTTATAAAATTGCAAAGATAATAACGAAGCAGATTAAAATTAACAGCAACTGCATATGTGCAAGTGCTGCTTCGGATGAATACATTACAGAAGTCACAGTGAATTAGAACCATGCAAAATGTTGCAGCCTAGGACTGGAGTGGGATATAATGGTGTCGTCTTTGAGGCTAGAAGCTGAAAAGGAAGATTGCTGCTAAACAGGATACTGCTAATCTCTGCAGATGGGCATATATTCTGTTTGTGGTTTTACGATGCGAACATCAAGGACTCATTCTCAGAATTTTATTCTACCTGTTTTCTTCCTCCATCTCCTCTGTTTTCAGTATGTCTCAGTTCAGTGCAAAAAAAGAAATATTTAATTTGTAAACTTCAAAGTTGAGTGTTAAATTCAAAGCAGTGATGGACAGGAGAACCTGTTCTGATCTAGATTAGTACTGTGGTTTCAGTGTTTTTTTAAAAACCTGGAGAGAAGTTTGATACAGGTTTGGTTTTTTTCCATGGTGAAAAAGATTTCATAAGCTCTGAACTGAAGTGGTGAAATCCTCGAATTGTCTCCTGAGCCTGCCAGGTATTTCTTCCATTCTGAATCTGAACCTCAGAAGAACGGGTCTTTAGATTTGTAAGTTTTAAGGCCAGAAGGGGTTATATCATCTAGTCTGACCTCCTGAATAGCACAGCTATTTATTTAGATACTCTGTGAGTCCAATACAACGTGCATGATTTAAACTTGTATTTCAAAAAGATACTGTAACCAGGTTCAGAAGGAGCACAGGCTGGTGCTGAGCAGCCTGTCTCTTAGATACCAACCCAGAGGGGTAGATCTCTCTCTGTGTTTGGATTCTGTATCTTCCTTCTTTTCTCCCTGAAAATACAAAGGAGTTCAATTTGTAAATTCTGTATTAGCTTCTTTGCCTCAAACACAGGAGGACAAGAAAATGAGAATTTCATTCCAATGCAGTAGAAGAAACATTTTGATGTGTTCCAAATGCTAAAATGTCAGGGATAAAAGGGCTTGCTTTGTTTTTAATCCAGGAGAGAGAGAGTTAGAAAACTTAATATTAGCAGAACTGCTTTCGTGCACTTTTAAGCACGTCAATAAATGTGTTCTTGATTGGATGTAAACTTTCCCCTGTAGTGTTTGCAACCCAAGAGAATATTAAAGTAAAAAATCAATTAAAAAAGTTAGAGGACTGTAAGTGATTTTCATAGAATCATAGAATCATTTTACATATATTCCAGTCTTTAGGGTCCTCATTTTTCTGACTCACTTTAATTTTATTCCATATTTATAGCTTAAGTAAGAAGAGAATCAAATTCAAGAGGTCCATAACTGTGTATAAATAATTACTGTTTATGAATATTACTACATGAATTATAAAGAGGATGGCAAATCAAGAGAGATGAATTGAAAAACTCTCCTGAAAGATATCTAGGTATTTAGCTCACAGTGGTGTATCAAAAGGGCTTAGAAGTATAGGCAGTTTTTGTATTTTCTAGTTGTCTATTTGTATGCTATTAGCAATTGGGCCTTTTAGAGGAAATTCTCCTGTCAGATTTCAAGCATTTAACTGAGGAGCTTGTGTGAGCAAGGCAGTCACCGCTGGCCCCACATATAATCATGAAGATAAACAGGCACCTTTAGCGCAGCTTTGTGTCCAGCGCAGGCTGATTTGGCCGCTGGAGCTGGGAGCCTCTCCCCTGCGGTAACTGGAGGAGCCCAGAGGCATCAGTGCTCTTAGCACAAGCACCTCGGGTAGGTGGTATGAAAGCTCTCCAGTTCATTTGGCATGAGCAGGACACCGAAAAGGAAATGACTTGTTGGACCTTGATCTGCTGGGTAACTTAAAGTTTCCTCATACTTGCTGCAGAGAGCACAGTGGTACTTGGACACCCAAGCTGAGGGAGAGATGGCTGTGATTTCAGCAAGTGCTGTGGCCCTTCATCTTAAAGGATATGTTTACATGGCACAGTGCAGTGCTCATCACATATTCCTCCTAGCAATACCTGAGACAGTGCAGAGTGGCACAGGTATACACAGGCACAGCTACACGTTTATGCATATATATGCTCAGCTGGGGTAGTTACTTCTGCTGAGAACCAGCGTGTAGTAGGCTGGGCAGTACCAGCCTGGTGTGGATAGCACTTACAGTACTCAAGCTCATTAGCTCAAGGACACTTGGAGTATCACTCACAGCTTTGCATTTGTGCCACACACTTCTTACGTGTTTGCCAAATTTATCCTTAATTAATACAGTGGGAAATCTTATTTCAGTCTACAGGTAAAGATGTAGGAATTGGCAAAGCTGAGAGAAGACTAAAGGAGTTTTGTGCCTTGTGCCCATTCTCTAAAGCAGCGTATGAATTTGTACCAGTTTTCACCGCAAATGTATGCTGTTAATTTCATTCATCTGTAATAGTTACTTGTTTGGGAGATTTTCTGTGATGAAAGGACTCTTTAAGGGTTTCCAGTAGTCAGGGATAATGTTTGATTTTTTTACTTGAAAGACTCCGTACCATATTTATTTATATATACATTAAAATCAGAATGCTGAATGCTGTCTCAAATACTTCTGCCCATCAAGAAAGTCTCCTGTTCACATCCTGACTTAAGTCAGTCTTGTTAAGTTTGCAAATTCTGATGAGATCAGACACAAAATAAAATGGACTGCTGCACTATGCCTTAATTTCTCTGAGCAGAGCATAGCCCATTAAGCCAAGAGGCCAGAAACGGAAGACTCTCACATATGTCTCAGTAATAGATTGTTTCTTTCTTGTATATTGGGATTTTTATGGAAGTACCACTTAAAGCAAGATTATGGCCCTGTTTGAATACCTAGGAGTGCAAGATAGGACATTGAGCTCCTGACCACTGGACCAGCTACTTACACCATCTGGGAAACACACAGGAGAAAGAGGCTGCTAACATGCTTTCCGCAGAGCACGGGAAGAGGGGAGGGGTAGGGATGAGGGGACTGATTCTCCGCCCTCCACATTTAACACCATTTCCAAGTCCACGTATATCCTGAAAGAAATAGGGTATATCATGTAGTAGGTTGGTATAGGAAGCTTAGCCTCAGAGTCTTGTACCTGTAAGTTTCTCCACCCACACCTGTGATCTCATGGCATTGTAAAATGGCTGGCTTGCACACATGGAGAAAATATTCCTCAAACATTAACAAGTTTAAAATGTATTTAATAAAGCAAAGACCAGTAAAGTTTGAAAATGCGTGTATAAATATTTATGAAATTACAACACAAATAAATATTACAAAAGCTCATCTGATTAAGACAAGAGCTGTGACAATTCTTGTGAATTTTTAATATTAAAAATAAACATTACATTAATGAGTCTTCATTATATCATTAAACATTTTACTTTGTTTTCTGTAGAGAATTTTATTTTTACTTGACATACTTTTTTAAGTGTCTAATGGGCTCTTATGACATTTGTAAATGAGGTAAAACATAAGGAATATAAGAGTTAAGTCTTTATATTCATCACTAATTCAGGCTAATTTATCATAGGGGAAATAATAGGGAAGTAATCTTTTCCTTTTTTAATTTACATATAAATAGGTCTAAATCACAAAATTGGGATACAAATTTTAAATACTCCAGAGTCCAAACTGACTTAATGTGGGGTTTCACTTTAATTTATTGTAGCATAGCAAGAACCTCGATTTTTCTTTAAGAATTTTTTTCGAACAGTTCAGAGATGCTAGAAATTGGAGATTGCTGTGATGTATTTCCAGTGGCTTGTGTGGAACCAGCAAATATAATCTACTTGAAGCCAGTTCTTCTGTGCCTGAGGGACTAAGCTTTTATATATCGTAGCCCAGTTTTGTCCCACAGCATTTGTCATACAGCATTTATGTTAGACTGTAATCCATGGGTTCCTTCCGTCAGTGAAGAGAATAAGCAGCTCTGGTGCACAGTGCGAACTGAGAGCCCAGCGTTTCTTGGTTCTTAACTTAGGCACTCAGTTGGCTGACTGGCTTCAGGTGGGATGAATTGGTAAGGTCCATTTAGGTAGGAGCAGTGCGCGTAAAGAAAGGGTTTACCATTTAGAGTGACTGCCCTCAAACACTCTCACCTAACACTTCATTTGTACTTTTCCTGCATTGCATACAGTATATTATGGTGATATTAGAGCTAGGTTTGCAGTTAATATGTTTGTTTGCAGATGTACTGGAGATCTGATTTTTAGCTCTACAACAGTAATGTGAGCAGTAATGTGATGAACTCAGGAGTGATTGTGTTCATGTATTTACATAGCATGTCTCACGCAAATGGAATTCAGCATGTTTTTAGCTTCACTAGCCCAGCTGCAAAGGAATGAGAAGCTCCTGATCCTGCCTTGCACAGTGATATGTGCTGTTCACTCCTCAACAAACTGTATCAAGTAGGTGCAGGATAGGCAGGGTGATCCTTCTCTTGTTAAAACTGATCTTTTGCCATCTCCTGTGCATGTGGGTTGGGGAAAAAGGGTATCTTTCACAAGCGAGACTTACCATAACACAAACAGTGCATTTCAAATGTCCTTCTCCTACACCTCTGTCCCACACAGTTGCTAGCTAAGAAATATTCCATTCAGCAGCGGACCTCCACATCCAGTCTTCTTGATCCCCAAAGAAAGCTGCCTTGAGGCTGCTGGTCTTTGTGCTCACAGAAAGAATGTGACTCGGGGTCGCAGTATCGTCAGTCCTTCTGCATTTAATATTGTGGAGCTCATATTGCATGTGGTGTTTCCATGCACGATATGCATCCAAAGTGTTATTAAGAAGAGGTTGGGAAGCCCAATACAGGTGGTGTTATCTTCTTAAAAGCATAATCTGATCCAAGACAGTTTCTTTAACTTTT
This sequence comes from Aptenodytes forsteri, assembly GCF_000699145.1. NCBI lineage: Eukaryota > Metazoa > Chordata > Aves > Sphenisciformes > Spheniscidae > Aptenodytes > Aptenodytes forsteri. The sequence continues at coordinate 99,922 of NW_008795555.1, forward strand.
TTGTTTAGGGTATTATCCGTCTCTGTCATTTCCTCAGGCCATGTCTTCTGTATGGGAATTTACACTACAGTGCTTCCGTTGCTGTGGTTCCATCAATGCACCCTCCAGTAATTTACTGGATTAAGCAATATCTTTGAAAACCTAGGTTTGCCTCAGTGCACAGCATCCATGTTAGTGGTTTGCACTCTGCATTCACAGTGATGATGTTACAGTGGATCGCATTTCTTTAGCAGACAAAGGGCATCAGTTTTGTGAATTTGTCTCAAATCTAATACTGTGTTAAGACCTCTTCTGCCATTAGATTTATGCACCCAACTAAGCAAAGCAAATACTGATGCTCTCTGTGCATGGAATAACAAACGCATTTCCTCACAAACATTTGAATTTCTGTCAAACATTTTAGCACATTTACTTTTTGCTTTGCCCTCCCTCTTTGTGCATTTTTTAAGCAAATTAACTCAGAAGAAAAAAGTAGTTTACAGATCAAAAGGAAATGTTGAATTATACACTTTCTTATTCTCTCTCCCAAGACTGGTAAATGCCGCTTCTCAAATAGAAACTTGAATGCTGCCACATTTTTCACACTTCTCCACTGATCCAGTTCCAATGTGATTATCTTACACTGTTCATGCAGGAATGCAACTTTACAAGAAAGGCAAGGACCAGAAATCTCCCTACTCCACAGAAAAGGTGAGCTTCTTTAGGAGGCTGGCCGACCAGCCCTACCAGTAGATTCATATTGGTTATAGCTTCACCTACCCTTTCTTCACTCTTCCCACTTTTTGGAAACATCAGAGACCTCTGCTGATTATTGATCTTTTTCTGATGTCTCAAGAAGTCTGGCTGGAGCTGAATGCTGTGTGCATTGGAACAAACTAAAGTTGTGACAAAAGAAGACAAATCCCCCTGGCCCTTGCTTTGCTTTCAGATCAATTTCGGTAGGGTTTCCAATAAAACAAACCAAACAAAAACTTTATCAGGCTATTGAGTTATAGAGTTTTTAGATACTCTAATATTTCTCCTTCATTTATTCTCTTTTTATAAAAATCTTTCTGTATAGCATCATGGTGTGTGATAAAGACTGAAAAGTAGGAGCCCTGCTGTGTTTTTATTTTCTTTCCCAAGCTTTTCCTAACCTGACCTCATCCTCTGTCTGGCCTAGCTGTTCAGAAGCTTTTGGGCCCCGAGGTAGGTATTGTACAGAGATTGGCTAAATCCTACAGTTCAGGCTAAACTTCTAACAGCACTGGGCTATGAATTGGGGGAGGGAAGAGGGACGAGTGAGATGAAGACGCATATTTGCCTGCCTTCTACATCATTATTTTTAAATTTGCAAATCTTCCTGTGTAACGAGAAGTGATTCCCCCTGTTTTGAATAATATTAGGGGAGATAAGGTGGTTTAGAAACCACCTTATCATTCAGATCACCTTAGCATTCAGATGACCTCAGTTCTTTACCTTTTCCTGGTCTTGCTCTTTCTCAAACTTTGAGGAGGATGTTTGGCTTTTTAGGACAATGACTTTACTACCTGGAGAATGAGGCTAGTGCAAGGCATGCTGGTGTTTATGAAGCTTTTTAAGAGCCTCCTAAGAAAGGACAATATGTTATTTTGTCTAAGCATTGTGGAACAAGGTTTCCTGATTCGTTATTGCTCCAAAACATAACCATGACCCTAAAGAAGCTATTAGGTTTTTGATAACTTACATCTCAAATAATGTCAGTGCCTGAGCCCCAGAAGTTCCTATAAAAATAAAAAAAAAGAAAAAGTAATGTTAAACATTTTATTTGGAAAGAAATCAGAGGTCAGAAGAGGGCAAGGACTGAATACATTCACAGGTTCTGTTATGCTGGCCTTAATGTAACTTCTGAAGCATATTTGAAATAATTGGGTCTGCTGGAAACCTTCCAAAAGATTTCAAGGGGCCAACAGAAGAATTGGCTATGCTGTATCTAAACTTTAGCTACAGAGTCTTAATTCTTAGATGAATAAAAGTCATCTTAAAAAAAAAAGGAAAAGATTTTCTTAGAACTCTTCACTCGGTCTTATTAAAATAGCACTTCTCTGTAGAGATGAGTTAATCATGATTGCCAGACTAAAGATTCTGTTAAACATAAAAGCTGTCACAGCCCTTGTACTGAACTGCAGCTTAGAGAGAAAAAAGACTAAGATGATGCTGTTAGAGAAAAGGTTGTTCAAATTGTACAGACACCCATCATAATTCGTGCTAATGATAAACAAACATGCAGCAGAATAAGAAAAATATCTGCAAAAGGCAAGAGTTCCTAACACGCTGTTCTCTCAGCCCAAATGTGCTCAAAGAGGGAATCTGTGCCTTATCTAGAGGAATGCCAGAGATGTTAAAAGGTATATAAAAAAAAGATTTATTGCAGTTAGCTGAGCTGGTATCATGATTACTCTGTCTTATCTTTGAGCAGCTCTCTTCTACAGCAATGTCTTCTTCAAGATCAAATGCCACCAAAAAGCGTTGCTTCTGGGGTGAGATCAGTCTGCTGATTGTTCAGTTCTACAAAGTACAAGAGCATGAAAACAGAAGTGACTTGACATCTAATTTACTCACACGAATAGCCACGCATTAACTGACTGGCAATTTCCCTTAGGCAACAGCAGCTGTCTTGCTAGCTGTAGACTTTCTGGTTTTGCTCTGTTCATCCTTCTGAAATCAGCCAGACTTACCTGGAGTTGTCTGTAGCAGGAGATTGCCCTAGCCACGGTAGATGGTGCTTTATCAGTTATCTTTTAATGGGCAGATATTAAATCATTACTTTACTGTGACTTCTTGATAGCTCCAAGAATTCATAGTAACCTTGACACCTCTTCAGAAATCTTCTTGTCTAAGCTAAGGAGTCTGGAGAGACATTAGGTTGAGAACAGTCTTTGACTGACTGGTCTGGCTTTGTCAAATACTATGGAAAGTGTTATCGTGAAGAGGCATTGCTATGAGCCAAGTGGAACTACGTTTTATATTGTACAGAAGGTAAGATATATCGGAACACATCTGCGGGCTGATCAGTAAGAACAGTCATTTTACAGTGTTAGTATTTCCAGTTAATTTTATATTCAGGTTTGAGAAGTGCTGCACTTCTTGCAAAAGGAATTGAATAAGAGCAGTTTTAAAAATTACAAAAGAAAGGTGAAAAAGGCAAATTGCACTAATCCAACTTTGAAGAGCCCTTCTCGTGATCTTTAGGGATTGAGTCCTAAAGAAAAGACCAGCTTGTGACTGAGATCTGAAACAGGGTTTTCTCGAGTGTCTACTCAAAGACGCAGAATGTACCCCTCAGGAAAGCAGTGGGAATGTGCCAAGCAAAGGGACTTGCCCCACATGGGCTGAAGTTTCTGGAGTACGTACAATGCTTTCTGTGCTTATGCAGGATGAGCATGATAGTGAATTCAAACTAGTGTAACAAAGGAGAGCTAAGACAACTACCTCTGACAAGTGTGCTAAGCCTCCAGGAACTGGCACAGATTACCCTGCTATGAGAAGGTCCCACAGGAGACTGTCTATCAAAAGTTATGCTGGCAGAAATGAGGTGTCATGTAGTCTGTGTGAAGATATGAGGAAAAAGGAGATACAATTTGCAGAAAAGGCCACTTGCCATCATTTAGTAAACAGCAAGTGTAAAAATTAATATGAATAGGCAAGATGTTTTATCTTGTTGCTCACTGCATATGTATTTTCCAAGAAGTTAAGCCCACCATCACTTACACTGTTGCAGGATTTGGGTCACCATGTTTATCTCCTTTTGTCCACCCTAAGAAAATGAGTGCAGGTGACAGTGCTTTGAGCCACACTTATATTAGCGTTGTCACACGGTATTTGTACAGCACCATTGTTGTACACACTGCTTTGCCTTGAAGGGTGCGACAGGACAGTACTTTGGGAGAGGTAGGAAATGTTTAACTAAGAGAAGAAGGATTGCTATAAAATCTTAACGTGTGTATCAGGGTTTGAGACAATTTGGTGGATGGAAGCAGAGAATTTTTCTCACCTCAAGGCATGCGCACAACACTGCTGCAGTTCACAATTGCCAGTTATTAAGAGAGGAATAAAATAATCAAAAGCAGGTTGCTGTAGTTAAGGAAAAAGTTTTCTTCATGTCTGTATTGTCTTTCAAGGTATACTGTATTTCCCTCCCACTACTGGGCTGCCAAAGGTTTTCAGACCCACTGTGATAATTACCACTTCTCTGATTGCCTTCGCTAAATGTTACACTTCTATCATTTTAACAATGGAAGATGGAGGAGTATGGCAAAATATATGTGTGCGTGCATGCGTGTGCTCATGTATATGTGTGTGGAGAGAGATTTATTAGATATTGCTGTCACATCCCTAATGTGACACTTCAGACCTAAACCTGCTGGGTGCCTTCAACTCCCACAACTTGATTTTTCAGAGGTGGTGACTCCCTGCAGGTCTGATTGATTTCAGTGGAATTGTGGCTGCTCAGCACCTTTGTAAAGGGTGTCCCCTGCTGTCCTCAGTGAAGGTGCTCAGCACCTTGCCACATCAGGCTTCTCCCAGCACATTTTCAGTCATACATCATGGCTAAATAACTCCAAAGCTGCCAACAGCCTTTTCAGTGTTTTTATCAGTCCACACCACCCAATGGAACATACTCATTCCTGAATAGCTTGCAGCTGGCGATAAATACTATAGTTCTAGAATCATAGAATCATTTAGGTTGGAAAAAACCTTTAAGATCATCAAGTTCAACCGTTAACCTAGCACTGACAAGTCCACCACTAAACCATGTCCCTAAGCACCACATCTACATGTCTTTTAAATACTTCCAGGGATGGTGACTCCACCGCTTCCCTGGGCAGCCTGTTCCAATGCTTGACAACCCTTTTGGTGAAGAAATTTTTCCTCACGTCCAATCTAAACCTCCCCTGGCACAACTTGAGGCCATTTCCTCTCGTCCTATCGCTTGTTACTTGGGAGAAGAGACCGACCCCACCTCGCTACAACCTCCTTTCAGGGAGTTGCAGAGAGCGATGAGGTCTCCCCTCAGCCTCCTTTTCTCCAGGCTAAACAGCCCCAGTTCCCTCAGCCGCTCCTCATCAGACTTGTTCTCCAGACCCCTCACCAGCCTCGTTGCCCTTCTCTGGACACGCTCCAGCACCTCAACGTCCTTCTTGTAGTGAGGGGCCCAAAACTGAACACAGTATTCGAGGTGCGGCCTCACCAGGGCCGAGTACAGGGGCACGATCACTTCCCTGCTCCTGCTGGCCACACTAGTTCTGATACAGGCCAGGATGCCATTGGCCTTCTTGGCCGCCTGGGCACACTGCCGGCTCATACTCAACCGGCTGTTGACCAACACCCAACTTTATGATAAAAAGTTCAGGAATATCATGTATCTCCTTTTCTTGTCCCATCATTCAGATACTGTCTATAGTAATTCTCTTCCTTGCTGTGTCTCTCAAATGCCTTCCATCCCTTGATGCTGAGTGCTCTTTATAGTATTATGTCAGTGATCCCCTTACACTGCATATTTGTTCCTCATCCTGCCTCTCAAATATTTCTTATAATACTGCATCTCTTTTCCCTGTAATCTCTCTGAGATACTTACAATGCTTCCTTTCCTTGTCATACCTTTCAGATGCTCCATATATTATAACCTGAACATTTCTGTGCTCACCTAGCCAGAAAGATTGCCAATGCTCTGAATGACAAAAATGATCTAAAGAAAGAAGATGTAGTGAAAAAGTAAAGGTTACATCTTACTGCACTCAAAAAGGATCAGTGTGGCTTTTCAGGTCTACTAGCCAAGCAAGGACTGCAGCTACAGCATCATTTGTAGTTCCAATTTGCCTGGCAAATATCATGAAATTTCACAGTTCTGGTCATTGTGTTACAAGAAACCTGCACTGGCAGCATATAAGAAAAGCTAGACATTGGTATAATTCACTGAAAGGATTTTCCTGTCTATCAGACAGAGAATTAAGTCTCCACTAGGTGGTAAGTTGTATATCTTCATTCAAACTATGGAAATAGTTCTCCACAGCTTAATTTGGCAAAACATGCTCTGAAAGACAAATTCTCTGCGATCTCCCTGAAATCATGCTGAGTGTAAACCAGCCCCCAATTTGACCTAAGCACTTCTGCAAGTTATTTGATTAAACCTGTTTCTTGAAATGCAATGCAAGGATTGCTTGTGCTGGCACAGAGGTGTGAGATACATCTCCCTCCACCTCCCAGACCTTCCTCCCAGTATTTTGCTGTGTGGTTGGACACGTTACCATCACATGCAGTTAAAGCAGAGAGAGGTGAAGTGTGAAGTCCCAGTGTACCAGCTAACCAGGGAGGAATGGGAGCTGTAGGGGTGTGCTGATTTGCCTCAGTCGAAAACAAGAAAGGGAGATATTTTCAGTTTGTATCTGGGGATACTGTAGCCGGGAACAGTTTTTGGTTTATACCTGTAGTCTCTCCAGTTATACAGGAACTAAAGGTCATAGGCAGCATATAAATATATGATTATTCAGTGGCAGTGGCTTTATAGTGTGTGGTACCAGTAAGCACTCTTCCTTTGGGTGGGTACACCCTCCTGCTGTTTATACCTCCTGTGCCAGGCTTGGTGCTAGCGCATCCACTGCTGTGCTTAGCGCAGGTGGGAAGTAAGGCTCAGATTGTACCAGGAGTTACCAAGTTCTGGTGGGGATGGGGATGAATTCCATGGTCCCCAAGGTAAGTGCCTCCTCTGTACTTACCATACAGATACCACAGCATCTCTGCTGGTGGAGTACAGAGAGCCTGCCCAGATCAGCGGCTGCCAGTCTTAGCCAGCTCTCTTTCCCAGCCAGTGCTTCTATATCTGCCCCTCTGTATTGTCCCCCCTTCCTGTACCAGAGGAGAGTTTCACCATTCTTTACTGTAATACCCTCCAGAAGTGACATTTCTGCCCTCCATGATTGCGATGAGTGATTGCCCCAAGGCAAACCCATACTTTGTGGACATGAGTGATGCTAGTGCAGCGGTAACATCCCATTCCTCCAGGGCACCGCTGCCACCAAGGCTGCAGACACCTTGCTTGCAGCTTACTTAGGCTTCATCAAGATTATAGGCAAACTAAATCAGATAATAATAATAATAATAATAATAATAATAATAATAATAATAATAATAATGATAAAAGATTATACAAAACAAGTGATGCACAATGCAATTGCTCATTGCTCACCATCCACTGACCGACGCCCAGACAGTTCCTGAGCAGCGGTCACCACCACCCCCCCAGCTAAATACCAAATCCCCTCTTTTCCATGTACCTTTGTCTCAAAATTTTAGTTGAACTAATCCACCCTTGTTTGAGTGATTGTCAGAACTGAAATTTTTATGTCCATTTTATGCTGTTACCTCTGCTAAGCAATGTGATACCATCATCACTTGCTTTAAGGCTGATGTCTTCAGTCGTGACTCCCCCTCATATGTCAAGTTTTTCTTTTCTTTTTGGCCAGTGGTGATACATTTCTGTTTTACTCTTTCCTCATTCATCACACAGAGTACGTTCCCTATCCGTTCTGTTTCTTTCATCAACATGTTTTGCTGCATCTGCTTTGAAGTGATAATACAGGAGTTGTCTAATCAGAGCCTGATTATCCTTTCGCGTGGAGGTAGTACCATTTGGATGGGCTTTAATCTCATTAACACTACTTTCGTTGTCTCCATCCCACTGATGACATCTGCAATTCCGTCAGTGTGATTAACATCCCAGTCTGGCTTTTGGCATGTTTAGTCCTGATTTATGCCTGTATGGAATGAGAATCAGGCTATCTGACTTTCTCCATCTTAGGAATTTGATCCCTCTAGATAGGTTTGCGGGTTTTTTTGTTTCTCTTTAAAGTATGATCCAGCTGTTGTTCTCGCCATTCTTTTATATTATCTGGCTAATGAAAATGGTATTTTTCCTCTAAATGGATAATTTTATTACTGTCATACAAGTGTAAGATTGCTTGTTGCAGATCTTCCCTTTGAAGATTGAAGTTGCAAATCAGTTAAGAAAGTGGCATCACATTGGTGGATATGCTTGGTTTTTGCAAATATTTTTATCTGTGTCTATATATTGAGCCATGCTAAGAGGCGACTTGGAAAGTAATGATTTTATGAGTGACAGATAATCTACTGTGGTGAATGCACTGCGATTTAGTTCCACAGCAGACTTGTTACCAAGACTTTGCAAATTCCTTTCCTGAAGAATTTGACATTCACTGTTATTAAGTCAAAAAAGCAGCACTTGCTCCAGATTGCAGAGCTGACATCACACTTATGAATATTTCTCTGTTGAATCTTTATTCTTTGTTATCCTGGAACTTCTGCTTTAGGTAGAATTGTTTCTCTTTTTAATTTCAATTTTAATTTCACTGTGTTTTTGTGGAAGTTGGGCTTTGCAGTGGTCTCTTACCCTAGCACATGTCATGGATCAAGGGATCAAGTCTTTGCAGTAAAGGAATATGTTTGAAATGAACGGTAATTTTCAGTGAACGTCAATCTTACTGCGAACTACAGGAAGAATAGCTTGCTTTTCCAGGAAGTTATTATCTGAAAATTGAGTTAATTTATTTCTGGAGCATACCTATGATTCTTTTGTGGTGGTACCTGTGATGCATCCAGACTGCAAGATAGGTAGGCAGAGACATCAAGAAGAAGCAGAGAGATTGTTCACACAACCTCTGTGTCCATAGCAGAAAATCAGGCAGTGAACGAGACTGATCAGGCAGAAAGTCCTGGAAAGAAGGTTTACAGTACAGAATAAAGTGAGAGAAGTGTGTGGAAGTGTGGTGTTGAGAACAGCTCTTAAAGTTCCTTTTTAAGTATTAGAAAGACTAGAAGAATTGCTTTTGTGATTTCATAGCATTGCCACGTGACAAAGGCATTCAGTTTCTGCCCTGCTGACCAAGAATCATCTCCTGCTGCTCCAGCTAGAGAAGTCACTGCCTACTGAAAGCACTTTGCATCTGAAAAGAAACATTGGGTAGAAGGTAATAAAGTATTCACTTCCAGTCTACTGAGTTGGTGAAAACTGATCGGGTCTCTGGTTATCAGCTGACAAATATAATTGCAGCTTATAAATCAAGTGTGGCCACTTGAGAATTTGGCAGCTCTTCTGGCTTAACATGTTTGCTAAAACTGCTAATATTATGATAATACAAGAAAAGTTATATAAAAGTAATTTGTTTTGCTCTTAAATAAAAATAACAGCCATCTATAATTGTTCTTCCTTGTCTCCTCCTTGGAGAGAAATGACATTTAAATGTGGAAGTGGAGCTGCAATAGTGAAGCTGGCTGCCCACCATTCTCTTTTTAGTTGAAACTAGGAGAGTAGAGAAGAATGGCCTGAGCTTGGCCGTGGACGGTGGCAGAGGACAGCGTGAAAGTGGGAGTACCTAAGGATTCATTTTGGGAAGGAAGAAAAAGCAAGGGGGAAGGGAGATTTTTGGCACAGGAAGGAGAGGAGCAGTTACTGTTATTTGTATTATGTTAGAAACAAGAGGCTCCAGCTGAGGCAAGAGCCTTGCTGACCTGGTGTTTGGCACTCCACATAAAGGAAGAGCAATCTCGTGCTGGAATATTTATAATCTGAAAAGAAAATGAATGGGGAAAATTAACTACTCTGCTTTCTGATTTTTTAGACAAGTAAACAGAAGAAAATTGAATTTAAGTGACTCGTCCAGAGTTACATGGGGATTCTGTAGCACAGCTGGGAATAAACCCAGATAATCTTCCTTTCAAAGAGCTGGCAGTATTACCCATCTCATTTTATAGTCAGGTCATTGAACTCAGCCCAACGCCTTTGCTGGCACTCAGAAATCTGTCTTGAATGCATCCCAGATCTGTCTCTCTTTCCTGATCCAGAAACACTTCCAGAAATCTCTCACAGCTTCTCTCAAACGCAAGCAATTTTTCTTTCTCTGCTCTTTGCAGGAATTACGCAACCCCAATAGTTTTTCAGCTCTGACAGTGTTTTGAACTGCTTGTTTTTCTCCAATGAAGATGAGAGAAGCCCTTCAGCATTCCTAAGGAGAAATGAATTACTGAAGGGAGTAATGTTTCTCCTCCACTCTCTCCCACCAGTTCTTCTAGAGATGGTTCTGTCATCTAACAGCTGCATGAAATGGCTAGAGAACTACATGTAGTTTGCAGCAAGCTACAAAATGCAGGTTAAGAACTGCTGTTGTTAAACAAAAGAGGTCATAGTCCAAAGGGCACGCAAGGCATGAATATTTTCATCTCACCTTTTTTGCTTTTGGTCTCTGCTGAGCTTTTAGCAGTACTAAAAGCAGTACGGAAACTACTGCTCAGATTCTTTCTGTATTACCATATCCATGTCTGTCACAAGGAAAAACACTTTCTTTGTTAATGTACATGTCTGGTAACTCTCAGGTAACTACATGAAAAAACCCAAGGAAAACAATCCCACTTACACTTTCTATTAGAATGAATGATGCAAATTGGAGGACTTAAATCAGGAAAGGAGCAGGAGAAGCTGAGCAGCCCCTGAAAAGCTTCCAACTAGTTTCTGAAAAATTTATTTAATTGCAACCATGGTGTGACCTTTTGGCTGCAAAAGAAAGGTCTTGTGACCCAGCTCAGCTTTCCCCAGTTTGGTGTGAGCACCAAGTTTCCCTGAGAATAACAAAGCAGTAGGTAAACTGGCAAAAGACAGCAGAGGCCAAATCCATGCAGTTGTCTTCCTTCTGTTGCTAACTGCCATGCAAGTCATTGTGGGCTGCTGCAATTTGTGTGTGCTGTAGGAGTTCAGAACAAAGCTGAGACTGACCCAGACTGATGACTGCCGTGTTCCCCTGCGTGGAATGGAAGGTGGCTGGGCAGAGCTCTCCCAGCACAGGGGCACGCAAGCCTGGATCCACATAACCTCATCCCAAGAGCAGAAGTGCTAAAGGATGCGGTGCAAAGCAGTCATCTTCAGTCGCTGCTACTTAAGTGCAGCAATGCAAGAATAGGCTTCTGGTCCCACACTGATAAACCTGCACGGTGCTGTACTGTCCCCTGGGGATTTCCTACCCTGGGTCTTCACCTTATTGTGTGGGAGCTATTGAGTCAGTCCAGTGAAGGAACCCACTGAAGCTTTATTTAGACAGCAGTTATACTAGTTGTTCAACATCAAGTGAGTGCCATTGCTTGTATCTATACTTGTTCTTAGGTGATTCCACTTTTGAACTGACTCAGTTTGAATACCAAAAGGATGCCTTTATAATTAGAATCCCTCTGAATTCAATATGGGATCTGAAATTCTTGCTAGTTCTATTATTTCCTGCACTTTCACAAACAGTAAAGCTTCCAGAAGCTGAAGGTGGCCAGTAATTTTACTGCTAGTTCTCAAGGGAGTCCAGGATCCCATTTGCTCTTGCATTGTTTCACTGAGTCTGTTGTGTTACCCTCTGTAAACATGGAGTCCTAAGCATTTGCAGTCTGTGTGATGAGCTCCTCCACTGTAGTTAGAATTCTTGGCCTGTGTCTTTAAGAAACTTAGCAGCAAATTTAATAAATAAGTAATCAGCATTTATATGAGGAGTAAATGGACAGTATGCGGCTTAGCAGGGTAGATTTATGGGTGCTGTGTATTTGTATAGAATGTAAATGCAGTCAGTAATCCACGTACTGAGAACTTGCAAACTAGTGTCTTAAATTTAGAGCCACTTTTTCAGCTCGTATAACTTGGCTTCGCTCTACTGCATGTTGTAACTCCACTAAATTTGAGTCATTTTAGTCAATGGAACTAATCCAGTTTACTTCAGCCCAGGATCTAATCCACAATTAAGACTGGGTTTACAGTAAAGGTTTTCTCAAAGTTCTTGTACAGTGTTTGAGGTGATCAAAATTTTCCTTTGCCTGCTTCTGGGTTCCTTAATCCCCCATAAATTTGTAGATCTAAACACACATGTGACTTTTTCAAAGAACTTTCAAAGAACGCTCTGAGTCATTCCAATCAGTTCTGAAGCACAAAATACCCCTTGGTTGACATTCTGAGATCATGAGCTATGGTTATGTGTATTTCACTGTTCACATGGTAACAGAATCAAAAGAAAATCATAATGAAACACAATGGTTAGATTCAGAAATAGGTTACAAAAACATTCTTTTGAGCAGTCTTAACAATGGAAAAGAGGTGAATTTGCATTGGGCCAAATTCATCCTTGTTGCAGTGCCAATTAACTCACTGAAGTTGCACCTCGGAATAACTCAATAATTAGGTAAAATTCTTTCAGTTAGACTTGTGCCACCCCCACCCTCCCTCCGATGCTAACCTGAAAATAATTTGGTTGTGAAAAATCAGGACTCGGTGTTTTCATTAACTCTTTGTATGTCTTCATTTTTTAAATCATTAAATATTTAATGCAAATTTCCATTAGAAATTGATATTGAAGCTGGATTTATCAGAAAAGATGAGCCTGGGATGGTTTAAAGCAGAAACAGCTTCTGTATAAGCATGAGAAGAAAGGGATGAAAAAGACTTAATTCTGTAGCTCTAAGCTGTCCTTTGTCTTAAAAGGTAAGAAAAGAATTACCATGGAAACCTGTTCACTCATTTCTTTTCATAGAAAAAGAGTTTGACTTAATTACTATGAACTTGTACTATCTTATCTTAAAATAATATTCCAGGTCTTTTTCCCAAGCAGTGTATTTATATGTGTCAGAAAGAACTAAGGAAAATGCTATCAGAAGGGAAATAAGCATTTGTCTGTGTTTAAATCATAGCTCTCGCTCTGTAGCAAACATTTTTATTGCTGTTGTGAAATTCACACCTCTCGGGAGGAAACCTTATAGAATCTGCTGGTTTCTTTCAGCTCCTATACGTGTATGTAAGCAACTGTAGCAAATCTCTTTTAACTGGCAACAATAAAGAACAGTAATTGCACACTTTAATTTAAAATTACAAGAATGTTCCTTCCTTTTCTGGAGGGAAACCTCTTCTGTGGGCCAGTTTCCAGAACTAAATGCCTGATTCTCAGAAGAGAAAAATGCCGTCTTGTTCAGATTTACAGAGTGCACAACAGTCAAAACGTGGGACACAACAAAGAGCTCTGAGCACTCTGCTTTTTCACTCTTCCTTCTGTTCACTCCATTTGTACTGTCAGCTGAGGTGCTAATGAAATATTAGAAGACTGTGGTGCCCTGAATTTATACCTTCAGGTCTTGGGTCCGGCTTCAAGCAGAGTTTGCTCCTGAAGCTGTATCATGCCATGAATCACACTGGCGTCCACCCTGCTTCTGAGGCACCGCTCCTATTGCTCCCTCTCCTCGCCTTCCTTCAACTTGTCCCTCACTCGGGGGGGGGAATAAGATCCTACAGCTGTTGGAAGGTACAGGTTTCTTCATAGATTTCTTCTAAGATAACTAACCTTAGCCAGTGACACCTGCACCGTGCTCCTCACATGAGAGCTTCATCCAAACACCTGGCAGTCTTACCCAACTCGGCACCCACAGAAAGTGGGAATTGGTTCTCCAAGTGAAACTTTGACGGTCTAACCCACAGTAAATGTATTAAACATCTTATATTTCACATATAAAACAGTAACTTCCCATGTATCTCAAAGTACTGTACAGGCTTGTGGTAGTGGAGCTTCAAAAATTTTTTCCAACTAGCTGGCCCCAGTAAGAGTGGGGTCTGCACTACTGAGTGACGTAGGAACGGAGTGTATCGTTATTTATCTCTGAGATAATCCTTGGTTTTCATACCACATCTGTGAGGCTTCCAGTCATACTCTGCAGTTAGACTGCCAAGAATTATATCTGTGGGAGTTACAGTTCCCTAGAAAAAAGGCAAACAGAGAACTTTCAGTCTAAAATAATTTAATTTAGTGGAAGAAAAGCATCAGAAACCAACAAAAAACAAAGTTTCCATGAAAGGCCACAGGAAACACCTCTCTCCTGAAGCTCTCTAGAGTAATTTTAGAACTAAATGGCTGATATCTTTGCACCCCCTAGAAATGTATGAGACTTAATATTTTCAAGGCACTTGTTTTTAGAACAATATAAATTTGCGGCAATCATAAATGTATTTAGTTGCACTAGGATAAGTTAAGTCCTGTTTCCACCCACTTTTTGGTGCCTTTGCATTGTAACAGCAATCTGGAAGTTTCTCAAAATAAATGTGAGTCTACCAATGCACTTAACATAAGAAGATTTAAAGTGTTGTTATCTTCTGACTTACTCTGGCCATGATTTTGCCCTGTGTTTCTCAGGGTGGAAAAACCAGTAAGACACGTACAGAGAAGAGAGTATGGCAAATTTGAATTGCATATAAGGAAATTGTTGTAGGATGGGATTAAATGCAAAACATTAAAACCTGAATGCACCACGCGGACAACATGCTCCCCTGTACCATTATTTTTACACACCAGGAAAGTTGATACAACCCACTTTTACATCTGGGCACCAAAGCTGTAAAAGCTTCAACTTTCAACATTTTAATTCAGCTGGTTTTAATAATGCTTATAACATACGAAGATCAGCTCCCACTTTACTGAGGAAAAACTGTATTTTCTGGTATCTGCTAAGCTGTGTGTCACGAGTTCCTGTAATAACTACCAGGGATTAGGTTAATAGCATTACAGCTGGAAGTGTTACTTCTGGCTTTGTGAGAGAGCTGTTTACGATTTACAAGGTTGGAGTGATTAGTAGTGCAGATGCAGGCTCCGCCGGTTAGAAAAGCTTACGTTGCCTGGAAAGCATAGTGGATTCATTTTCTGGAAGAAAAATACAGTATGTTACAGTAAAAAGTGTTGCTGGGTGTGGAGAATCTCGGGCTCTTTAAGGATCTATTCACAGAAGTAAAATAACCATTGATAACATGCTGCTAGGATTCCCCCCCAATAACTGGGATGTCACGTAGCAGCATACATTCCAGAAAGTTATGAAATAAACTGGTTCTGAAAGCACTTAAGTGGCAAATCTCTATAATCCACATGATGACAATAAGTCGGGTCTTCCAGGAGCATAATTACATGGAAAAATGTCTTCATTATGAGGCATGGCTAAAAGCCTGGCAGTCACTACAGAATCTGGTTGGGTTTTATTTTGGAGAGTAGCTGTGGCCATCCCTCACTTCAGCCAGTCCACTTGGAACGTAACGATACCTTGTAACAGTGTAAAACTTGCATGGGTAATTCTCAATTTCCATTGAACTATCTTTACAGACAGATGCTTCTTGTTGCTGTTCTGGACATCTTCACATCTAAACTAGGCTTCCAGCTACATGGGGCCTTTCATCTAACATCTTGATCAGATGTGCCCTTCATGTGAAAATGGTGGCTTAAGAGACTAGCATACTATCAACTAAACTAATGCTATCTTTTACTGTTGCAAATTCAGGTTTTCTGATCTAAAACTTTGAATCAAGGTAAATAAGATTGTTACATCATTGAAGACCTGATAATACAAAGAGTAAATTCTGTCAGTTTTTCTATTAATCCTCCTCCTTTAAATTGTTGGCACCCGTGTCCATCGCATTGCTAACCATGATTAGAGGCCAGCTAATGCTGTCCTTTCGTTCGTGGGTTTTGTCAGCTCTCTGGTGCTCTGGTAATCTCAGTTCGGCTTCTTTGCTCCTAAGTGGTTTCCAAAGATTGACATTTTCCCTTGGTATACTATAATATGGAAAAATACTGATTCATACTGACTGTTCTTCAAAGCATGGGAAGGAGTGGTTAGACTCTGACCACAATGGTGAAAAGTCCTATGTATCATTTAATTCCCTTTCTGCTGCATTCTTCTTAAACATATCTTGCTAGCTACAGCTTTCTATAGATAAACAGGCACAATGTTGGAAAATTTCACACTCAAAGTGAAGCCTACAAAATTTGCATTTGTCAAATGAGGTGGAAAAATGGCACACTCTACTCAGAACAAACTTGAGACATAATTGCTTGTAAGCTAAGCGGATATCAAATTCATTTGGTCGTGGGTTAAATCATGCTTTGGTTTTGCAGATTGCAGCCCCCAAACAAGGACCATGTTTGCTACAATTTGCTGGGGGGTTTAGTACCATCTGAAAAAATTGATGGTATATGGTGTGACTAATGGAATACCAAAACTCCTATATCACCTTCAGACATAAAGACAGCCTGACTCTTGCCAGACTTCTGTACCTATCCAACATTTCAACGTCAGTCTAAAATGTTGCCCAGTCACAAGGTTTGTTGTGCTAATGGACTGAAAGACTTATTAGCTGGCCCTCCATTGTGCAAAGATGGCTTAGGAAGACCTTTTTTGAGCTTCAGCTAGATAGACTGCTTCAGGAGAAGAAAATACGTGTCAGGAGTATGAAGGGATATAGCTGCAGACTATAGTGCCTTGAGGATTTGTGGTAGGACCAAGCTGTCATATAAGCTGTTGCTATTCAGGCAGTAGGCTGCGTTGACCTCCCTGCCTTGCAATGATCAGGAAGGTGAAAGTATGCTCTCCTTTTCTGTTTGAAGGGTTTTGTGAATCCCCTGAGTAACAAAAAAAAAGCTTCATGCCGTTGCAGCCAAGGTTGGTATTGCTTACTTCAACCAACCTGTCCTGCACACTAAATGTTGCAAAATAAATTGGGTCCTTTTGAAGGACTTTAGCCTAAAGAGTGTCCTAAATTTATCCTCCAAGGTAGTAAAAGATTGTGCCAGTTGGAAATTCAATCCAGCTCTCCAGGAGGCTTCCTGTCACTGCTGCTGGGAAACTCCCATGCCAAATGGCAGCCGTGATTAAAAGCATGACAGTCAGTGACCCTTAGCTTGCTCTCATAGCATAGGACCTTAAAAATGCTTCAGTGAACCTCAGAGGAAATTCAGATCACAAGAGAGACTCTTTCAAATTTGCCTAGAGGAACTGAGTTGTTTGGGTTTGTTTTGTATTTTCTTCCTTCCAGACTGTATTTCTTCCTGGAAAAAAAGGAAGATGATTGAGGGATTGTATTGTCCCAGGGAAAGGTGGCTATGGCATGAAGAAAGTGGGGTGGAGGAGAATTACAAGTGCTTTTTGTTTGCTCGTATGTGTTTTAAATGCTATGTGGCTGATGCTTCTAATGCCATATGGTGGAACAGCTGATGGTTAAATGCTGATGCTGAAACATGATGCTGACACAGCAGATGCTAAAACGTGATTGTGGCAAAGATGACAGCAAAACACTGAAGGTGAAACACCAGTGCAGAAAATGATGATAAAATAGAAACCTCTGATGTTCCCGTTAGAAATTATATTTCTGGAGCTGGCAATAACTGTAGCAGCCCAGATGATGTTCGGAAGGCCAGACTGGAGAGTTGCCAGATGCATGGGAAACCAGAGGAATTGTCAGCTGTTTGTTAGTAGGAGAGAGTGAGCAAAGTTTCTTGCTCTTTGCTCTAAAGGGAAGAACACAAACCCTTTAGGAAGAAGCAAATCAGTTGTGAAACTTTCTTTCCACATCGTAGAGTCCATCCAGCAGAAGCTTGCATCAGCTATACGTTGGTCTTATAGACATGAGAGAGGCTGGCTGCAAACCAGCAGGTTTCCAGCTGGTCACAGTGGAATAATGAGGTCATCCAACAGACACACAGTCTGTTTGCTTGCTTGTCTCCCTTAACATTTATGTATTTTTTATGGTTCCAAACATTTAGAACAAGAGTTTTAAACATTTAGTTGCAACAAAATATGGTCCAGTATTTTTTTAACAGGAAAAGTCATTCTGGAGTATGCTTGCCTAAGTTTCTGAAAGATGGCTTTGACCTTATTAGCAGATATACACTGTGTATCTTGTGAGGCACAGGAATGGCATTTTGTTTATGAAGTACCCAAGTTGTTCTAGAAAACTGAGGTAATTTAAAAAAATTGGGAGAGGGCCAAATAACTTAAGTGGCGATATAAAAGTTACAAGAAGATGCATTTCCAGATATTAAATGTTCTCCAGTCTGATGGTCTGTGCCCTCAGAAAAAACAGGGTAAATTAAGCAGCTCTCTTTGGCATCAGGAAAAGCAGCTCCTGTTTCCTGCAGACCAGATCTTGTTCTGCTTCTTAGCTTGTTGACTGAATGTAGATTGAATTTTAGAATATAAAATTCATATTATTAAAATACTTTGTGATTGTTTCAGTAGGCATTTACTTGTCAAAGTTCTTGCAGCATGCATGGGAAGGGGGATGAAGAAAGTTTGACCACTAGCATGCAATTACTTGGAAAGGAGGTAGGGCATGATCAGCGTCTCCCACAAATACTGAGGGTGTTCAGCCTGTGAAATTTGATTAGAAGCCTTCAAATTGTACATTTCCTTTGAGAGTCCTGGCATGTGTTTTACTTGTTTGTTTGCAGCTTACTGTGTCCTCTAAGAGTGTAGGTAGGCAGCAGGGAGGGGGACTTGTTTCTGCCTGTGGTACCATCTGCTGCGCTTTGGTCAGACGAGCTCTGTGAACACAGGCAGACCTGAGGGATGCTCCTGCAGTACAGAAAGGCACAAAGAGATGATGAGAGATTTTGGTGGCAACTGATGAGAAGAGCAGAGAGAAGCCAGGACTCAGACATGATACAAAGTGTGAGAATCATTTACCTAACCACTGAGACACACTGTGGTTTTAAATACCTAAAGGCATTGAGCTGTCTGCAAGGAACCAGCTGGTGAGACACAAGACCTATGGGAGACCTGCACCCTCTGAAGACCTGGTCCCTCAGATACCCTGTGGCTTCTCAAAAGGCATAGCATGCCAGTGCATGGATATACAAGTCCCTTCCCAGTAGCTCTCTGTCACCTGTACAAAGCTTGTTGCAGCAAAGGAAGCCACTGAATACTCGCTGTGATGAGAACAACACAGAAGGGAAGGCAGAGGGAGATCTGCCTTCAAACTCTTTGATTCTGTTTTGTGCAGCACATCTCTAGTTAAAAGGTGGGTTGTTCTAGTTCATGTTTAGAGATTCAGAATCTTTCTGGGGTCTTTGTTTTAAGGAAGAGGACTCAGAAATTCTGCCCCAGGCTCTGTCTCACCACATTTGGTCCAGAGAGGGATGTTTCCAGAGTAAGCGCCAAGTTCTCTCACCGGAGAGGTAAGTAGGTTGGGCATCCCTGGGCTGGCTGTGAGTAACTGTTAGGGAATCAAACACCAACAGTGAGTAATAGGAGTGCAGTTTTTACAGACAGCCACTCCTACCTTCTGAAGTGATGAACCCTATCAAATAATGTCGATGTTAGGAGGGGGTTGATAGCCTTTAGCAACACACAGGATTGGGCCTACATCTCAACTCTGGACAGGCGTGTGGGAAAGCAGGCAACACCATAACTTTCCTCCAGAGAGAAACTTTCATAGTTGCACACTAAAAATGTGAATGATTAATTAGTTATTTTACAGTAAATTGTACCACTTGAGTTAATTTTGGTGGGCATTCATGTCCAACTCATCCCTTTCCTGATTCCACACTTGCAAAGTTTTTCCCAGACTAAACCTTCATTTGGAGTTCCCCTGGGAGGTATTGTGGTGGCTCTTTGTTTGCTTGGTCAAAGTGATGAAAATGTAAAAAAAGATCACTATGGAATATGATCTAGAGCCTACCAACACTTAAGTCCAGAAAACCAGTTCCAGCATCCAGCCAGACGTTGATAACTATACAGAATCATAGAATCATTAAGGTTGGAAGAGACCTCTAAGATCATCGAGTCCAACTGTCAACCCAACACCACCATGTCCACTAAACCATGTCCCCAAGTGCCTCATCTACATGTCTTTTAAATACCTCTAGGGAAGGTGACTCAACCACTTCCCTGGGCAGCCTGTTCCAATGTTTCACCACTCTTTCAGTAAAGAAATTTTTCCTCATGTCCAATCTAAACCTCCCCTGGCACAACTTGAGGCCATTTCCTCTCGTCCTATCACTTGTTACTTGGGAGAAGAGACCAACACCCACCTCGCTACAACCTCCTTTCAGGGAGTTGTAGAGAGCGAGGAGGTCTCCCCTCAGCCTCCTTTTCTCCAGGCTAAACA
>NW_008795555.1:120771-127534 GCF_000699145.1 Aptenodytes forsteri
GAGACAGTGTCAAAGGCCTTGCTGAAGTCCAGGTAGACCACATCCACAGCCTTTCCCTCATCCACTAGGCGGGTCACCTGGTCATAGAAGGAGATCAGGTTGGTCAAGCAGGACCCGCCTCTCATGAACCCGTGCTGGCTGGGCCTGATCCCCTGGTTGTCCCACTCATGCCCTGTGAGCGCCCTCAAGATGAACTGCTCCAGAAGTCTCTAGCACAGAGCCTGGGGGAACACAACTGTTGTCCCTGGGAAAGTTCATTCCAGTGTGAAAGCTTATGGTTAAATCAGTTTCAAAAATGTTCTTGAAAAGTAATTTGCACCCCAGTGATTTGGGAAGAGGTTCAATGTTTGTTACCTAATAAAGATAGCTGGCATTGGAGGGGATGTTATTTTAATTATAACAACATGGTGATGGCATTTTCAGGAAGGGATCCCGCAGAGTTCTGACTGCAGACGTTTCTCTACTCACAGCATTTAAACAGCTGCCAAAGGGTTTTCATTAATAGGTTATTTGGATACAGTATATGCAGGCTTATGCTACGCTATCACTGCTTCACAGCCCTTCTTTCACTTTCTTGACTTTCTTGGAAAGATGAGCCAAATAGATTCGGCCAGAGCCAGTGCCTCAGATTAGAAGGCAAGAAAGCAAGTGGTGAGAGACAGAAGGTATTGCAGCTCTGTACCAGAGAGCAGGGTGAGAACCACAGCCCTTGAGATCACCAGCCGCTGTAATCCCACTCCATATGCAGAGCATTTGCATGACAGCTTTCAATGTCTGCACATCTGAGCTGGCTGATGCAGTAAAAGCCCTCCTAAAGTTTGTAATGTAGGGCAGGGACTATGTAATGTAATGTACTTGTAATGTACTGAGGGACTGGGAGACTCCAGCTTCAGTCTTTACATGAAAGCTCTCTAACTGCCCGTTATTTTTGGAAATCACACCATTTGTGACTTGCTGTCATTTGTTGTGCTGGTGTAACTAATTGCCAGTGACCTTGCTGGCATTTAGAACAGCTGAGGAACTTGCTCAAGGGCGGGAGCTGGGACCCAGCATTCCTCTGCACTGAGCAATGCATAGTATGGCCAGGTCTCATCTCACATGTATCGCCATCCGTGAGGAGTAACTGGGTAGGAATCCTGGAGTCAAACCAGTGCAAGGTGAGAATCAGGCCCAGCTACTCATGCTTGCAAAGTCACTTCTCCTGAGAACGTGCATCTCTTATCATGCTTCCTCAGTGCAGGTTGGGTAAGGGAAGAATTCAGGGAGTACCTGGGGCCTGTCAGAGCTTGCAGCTATTCTCAGCTCAATTCAGCTATGCAATCACATTGCTTAGAAGATTTTGCAAAAGTATTACCATCCCAATCAGATTGTAGTGCTCTATCTTATATATATTAGAGTCTCTAACCAACAAATCTTTATGTGAAAAAAACCTGAAAATAACTCTGTGTAAATCATCATCAATTCTTTTATTATTCATTAAAATAACATTAATCATAAACCTCTTTGGTATTCATGTGGATGTAATATGTAGTTCCAAAGGAATTATGGATTAAAGGGGACTTAAGCTCAGAACACTCAGTTCTCTATGAACATGCTGTGTTCATTATGTTAGATTTAGTGTGAACTATTTTCTTCAGTATTATTAGAAGGGAGTAATGGTTGAGTTTCGCATTTATTTGAAAGTGATTAAAGTAAAATTTTCACCTTGAATAAAACAGCAGCAACATATTAACAATTTTTATCATGCCCACAAAAGAAATCTCTTCTCAAAAGATTGGAAATAATCCTCTGAAATCTACCTGCAGCTGATTATATTAACCCGTGAGAAATACACTTTTCCACCTCTATGGATTTTTTTTTTTTTAAACTTTACACTGTTGAGGTTGTTAATATCTCTGCTGCTCACACGCACCTAGGGGTAATGTTAGGATCACTGCACATTCACTCTTCTGTTTCTGACTTCTGAAGGCCCTACATTAATATTCTAAGACTCATTACTGATGTAAAAACTAACTGGTTTATTGAACATTGCATGTCTGGCCTCATGTCTGCATAGTACTAATTAAAAATCACAAACTTCTTCACCAGCAGGAAGCTTTGTAAAATACGGTGTGGATTTTTTAGAGGATTTAATCCAGTTTCTGTGTACATAAACCAGAGGGCATTTTCCAGGTACAGGTCAAAGTGGACCTTGTTCCTGCCCCTGAACCTACCATGCAGTTGATAGCATTTACTTTCCAAAACACTCACCTTATCTGAAGGGCAGAAAAGTCCTCCAGATGCCTGGAGGTCGGCTCATATTTCACCACTGAGCTTTTCCTGTTTGAATGGAGATTTACATTAAGACCTTTATGAGATAGCATATAGGGCTATATTTTATCAGGCAGTGGATTTCTTTTCATTTCATATTAGCAAAGTGTGTGTAACCCTAATTAAAGAAATTAAAGAAATAAGTTAATCCTAATGTCAACTGGCATAAACCCTGTGAGGAGGAGCGTTTGCATTTACAAAGTACCAGAATGTATTTGCTTGCGTTTGGTCTGTGTCGTCCTTGTTCCTGTGCAGCCTAATCTAAGGTCAGGAGAATCATAGAATAGTTTGGGTTGGAAGGGACCTTTAAAGGTCATCTAGTCCAACCCCCCTGCCATGGGCAGGGACATCTGCAACTAGATCAGGTTGCCCAAAGCCCCATCCAACCTCCTGACCTTGAACACCTTGAAGAGTTGGTTGACTACCCTTGCAAACGCTCAGCTTGTTTGGTGGAGTGTCACAAGATGTTTTGTACTTGTCGGGACACTGCTTAGGCTCCTTGCCTGTCCTTGTCATCCACAGTGAAACTTTTTCTAAGTTCTTCGGGTAACTCTTGAGGTTTTGGGTTTTTTTACTTTTATGAATTCTGAAATGCCAAAACTTCCAGCCACTATTCCTACCATCAGACATTTAAATTCCCTACCACAGCTCTGGATACATGTTCTAACTTAACTTCACATCACTAAAACTAGGTTTTGGTTTTTTTAATTAAAGAAAGAAAAAAAGAAGTCTTTGACAACTACATTATTCAGAAATGGGAATAAATTACAAAAAGTCAGAATTAACTCAAATTAAAGTTCAAAATGATCTCTTCAGCCCGCCTCTGAGCCATGGTCTGGGCTGACAGGATCCCCTTTCAGCCTGGATTTCTCCATGCCAAGCACCTTCCCCACTTCCAGGCCCTCCTGATGGACGCTCTGTGCCGCTCCCAAAAATGATTGCAGCCTGATTCCCCACAGAGGGATTCTTGTAAATACGTGCTGCCTGAGGACGGTAGGCGTTGCTGCATAGGTGCTTACCTACCATTATCACTGTGTATCAGTGACTTTCACTAATTCAGTTAGAAATGTGGTGTGTCATTTTTTCCATCCTCTGCCCTCCTTTGCACAGGCTGTCAGAAGAGAATTGTGCATTCTCTCAGAGAGATTTTGGGTTTGTTCTTTGATACATGATTTTCTTAAGGACAAATCCAGGTCTCAAGTCATGATCCACTCAGCATGTTCTTCGGTAAACTAAAATGGCTTCAGAGGCAGGGAGCACTATAAGCCTGTGGTCTGAAGGTTGGGATTTTTTGCGTGGCTTTTTGAGGGGACAAGTGAGAAGAGAGCTGCCTCCAGGAATGGCTTGGGGCAGGGGGTAGAGCCAGATCAGCCTTAGGGGGAAAACTGGTTGGAGAAAGGGGGAAAACAAATCCCTTTCCCTGCCATGCCATAACACATTGAAGCCTGGATTCTGTAAATATGCTTTTATGTAGAATAAAGATGGCTGTGTAAGGAAAGCTATAGCACTAAAGACCTTCAAACAGTGCCTTCTTTAGTCTGTAGGGAACCTTTATCTGCAGCAGTCACAGCTCTCCTGCTAGAAATCAGCCGCTTTATATCTTTTTGTGTGAAGCATGGTGCAGGGGGGACAGAAGAGTTTTTGCCGGCTCATATGGCACACATCACTGTGCTTCTGAACCTCTCTCAGTTATTAATAATGAATTAGTCTTCACAACACAAATATAAGGAATGGTGGTTAGTAGTGTCACTTTTTGGTTTAAAAAAATGGAAGCAGTGAGAGATGAAGACAGCTGGTCAGGATCGTACTGCACCAGAAATTGGAAACCGAACGTAGGTTTCCTAAGTGCTATGCCAATGCCCTAGCCGGTTTAAAAACTTCACATTTCTTTTATTACTAGCTTGCCCTGAAGAGTTTTTCTTTTTGTCCTATTTCTTTCCCCTTTCTTTCCCTCCTGTCAGTGTAGTACAGAGATCCATGTAAGCACAACTTCGTATTCTACCAAAAAAATTGAAAGGCCTCAGGACACACTGTATTTGCAACATACGATGCCATTTTGCAAGACAAAAGTCATATTGCTGTTACTGAAAATAGTAAGAAAAAACATAATGCCATGGCTTGCAGCAGTCCATGTTGTTCAAACACGCGCGTCTGTCCTTTTCTCATGACTATTAACTGTTCCTTTGTTCCTGGTGTTCCTTCTCTCCTTCGGATCACATGCTGGTCAAAAGCTACTTGCTGTTTTGTGCATCAGAGAAAGAAAATAAATAAAGGAATGGGATTTTTCACTACAGGTTTATGATTGCCTGTAGCGTGGAAGGCTGCCAAAGGGCGCGTTCACATGCTCAAGGACCGGAGTTGCTGGTGCTAGTGCTTGTGTAAGCAACCTGGTAAGCTGGATCAAGAAGCAGTGGGCGAACGCTAACCTTTTTTTTCCAGGTGGAGTAAGAAGATTGGCAACATGAATTTTCAGCTGAATTAGCTCTTTTGATAGCAGTCCAAGAGATAGTCTTGAAGCAACCATCAAATCAGAGCAGCTAATGCTGCTTTGCTGTTACATAGCTTGTTCGTAGACCCAGGAGCACTGTTGTGCTCTGAGGGGAATCTTCAGTGGCTGTGTTCCGTCACAGGTTTTTAGTCATGTGTTTCTATCACCTGCTCATATATATAATAGGTGGGTAGGGAAAAGTGCCCAGATACCTTTGATATTCAGCCAGGATAAATTGGAGTAATGTTCAGGCTGTTCTACAGTGCCCTAAACAGAGCAGCAGCAGAGCCGAAGCAGTGAGATGTAACCTGTCTGTACCTACCCTGAAGTGTACCCCAATTTATGCCCTGAGGAGCTTTGCTGTTCCTGGAAGGTTTGGGATGGGGTTTCTTCTGAAGTAACAAAAAAGGATGACATGCCCGACACTTCCTCTACACAGCCCTCTGCTTTGCTCCAAACACTGCCACCTTTTAAGTGCTCCTCACTATTACTAGTAGCAGATGTGTTTAAAACTAAAGTGAGAAACTCTCCTTTCAGCCTTTAACCAGGGTGCTGTATCTGTGCTCTGATTATCAGGAGAGGAAAAAATACACTGACCGAGTGAGAAAGCTGTTAGAGCCAGAGAATCCCAAAACGTTAAGAAAAAAGCTTCCTTGATGAAGGATTTTTACTGGACATGGTGGGAATTTGCCATAGGGAAAAGTAAATCTTGTGAGTAATTGGGCTGTGAGTGGGAGGAGGGGAAGAGCTGGATTCCAGCCGGCGGCTCCCACCTGGGGCTGCTGCTCTGTAACCCCTTCGCACCTATTGAGTTCAACGGCACAAGAGGGTGGCCAGTGCCTTGCAGTGAAAGGTCTGTAATGAATAAATATCTTCATTTTAAATCACTGTAGGCTCCTGATTTTGCATTTCATTTCCAAACACAGTTATCCAATTTTCAATTTAGGCCCTCTGAAGTGTAGAAAAATAGAAGTAAACTGCAGAAGAGGGGGAGAAAAAAACTTTAAAAATTCTTACAATGATGCACAAAGAGAGAGAGAGAAAATGACCTTTGGTTGGGTATCCAACAGTGCAAAGAAATTCTAAAGTAGTTTACTTTGAAGTACATTTCAGTCAGAGGGATTTTCTAGCAGTAAAATCGGGCACTTAGCAGGGATTGCATATAATTTCCACTCTATGCCAGTATAAAGCTTCAAACATAATGATTTTTTTTCCATTCAGCACCAATAACTAAAGCTCTTGGTCATTAATAATGACTCATTCTTCACCTGCACTATTTCAACTACATTTGTCATCTACTTACTAGCCTTTAAAAGAACTTAACCTGACTCTTCCTTTTGCCTTGTCTTTCAGTTTCTGAGTAATTTTCTCTACAATTGACACACCTTAGAATTTGACATTTACGTAGGACAGTGTACCTTATGTTAGAAGTGCTTTTAGATTGCATTTGTCTTAATTTTTGGTGTTACTATTATATACTACTACATTTTACTACATTGTTTAGTTTAATCCTCCCATAAGAATATCAGGTCAGGAATGGTAGGGGGTTGGGAGCGGGGAGGGGGAGGAGGTTGGTATGGTATCTCCAGCACCAGAATTTCCTGCCAGGTGCAAGGTGGAATAATTCCCCTAGAAGGCAGCCAACCTGCCAGAAAGGCTCTTTGGACACTAACGTGTTTTACCAGAAAATCTGTAGTTGGCATCTGTAAAATGATCTAGTTTAATATCCAGTTGAGGCAGCCAAGTAGAAGCTGGTGGCATCCAGTCATCAATGAGGAGTGAAAGCATCTTTCTCAGTACGTGAAATCCAGCAATCTGAACAATTAGCAGCAATGCCTGTTGTGTTTTTCCTTGCTTTGTTAACAACCTTGGTATAACAGGAGATAAATGCTGTTTCAGCTTGTTGTGGTTTAACCCCAGCCGGCAACTCAGCCCCACACAGCCGCTCGCTCACTCCCCCCTGGT
>NW_008795555.1:127754-135179 GCF_000699145.1 Aptenodytes forsteri
TGATGCCATATGGTGTGGAATATCCCTTGGGTCAGTTGGGGTCAGCTGTCCCGGCTGTGTCCCCTCCCAGCTTCTTGTGCCCCCCCAGCCTGCTCGCTGGTGGGGTGGGGTGAGAGGCAGAAAAGGCCTTGACTCTGTGTCAGCACTGCTCAGCAACAACGAAAACATCCCTGTGTTATCAACACTGTTTTGGTCACAAATCCAAAGCATAGAACCATACAAGCTGCTATGAAGAAAATTCACTCTATCCCAGCCAAAACCAGCACACACATCATACCCTTACATTTACGATATGGCTGAAGACCAGGTGAAGAGTGACAAGGTTAGCCCTTGTGCCTGTGTTCTACACACATCTGTAGGAACTGTCATATCAGAAAAGTCCAGCTGTGCAGTTTAATCTGCTGTTGTGTCCTCAAAAATGGCAAAGTCCTCTGGTCTAAACAGCAGTTGCAAACCTATTCCGTACAAGAAAAAAATATTTCTAGTTAGAAACTTTGTCTATGATTAACATAAATTCTGTGGTTATTCATATTATTTTATGTTTTAGCCTGAGAAATGCTTTCTGTTTTACCAATTACAAAATCCTGCATTCCGGTCGTGCAACCGTCACAGTAACCGTAAGCAACACTAATGAGGGAAGCGAGCCTTGCTCCCACCAAAATCACTGTAAGTTTTGTCAGTGACCTTCATGTCAGAAAGAGCTGGCCCTTTTACAGAATTCAAAAATAAACCAAAACTGTAAAAAACATAATATTTTCTTAAGGGAGTCATCCTTTTGTGTTTTCTTTCAGTGCCTGAAGTGCATTTTGTAGAAAGGTTACTAACCTGCAACAGATGAAAGTTAAAAGAACACAGTTAGAAGGCAAAGTAAAAGGTAGTCATGAACGTATATTTGGTAGAATTATTTTTAGAAATGAGATATAAAAATATGGAAAAGATAGGCAACCAGTGCAAACCAACATGCCATAAATTGGAAGAACTTCATAATCAAATACTTATGGCTCTCTTTGCAGTGTTTGAAAAATTAAATTATTAAAAGCAAATATTGTGGCAAATAGGCTCCCATCAATCTCAATAAAAGTTACATTTCACTATCACTGTCACATTATTACTTTTTTGCTTTCAGTCTTTTAAGATTGAAGAGAACAGTAACAAACTCCAGTAACAAATCAAAGCTTTTCAAAATAATTTACTTGGTGAGTAATTTCTAATTGATTCAGACTGATGGGGCTGCATAGTTTGATGTATTGCCGAAGCGAGAGATACTTTGGATGAAGTGAATTTATAAGCACCTCTTCTCCAAAGAAAAATGGCTGCTATATTTCATTTTGTCATTTTTAGCTGTAGCAATGTTCTTGTATACCTACCCGTGTGGACTCTTAAGAAAAGAAAAACCCAAACCAGCATGTACACCTGTCAGGAACCCCGCTCCTTTCCCGCAGTGGAGGGGGGAGCCAGCTCCCGCGCTGGATCTCAAGCGTGGGGAGTCGGACACAATGTGTATTTACCCCATACCGGCAGCCTGGTGTGTGTGTGCCGCTCGCTCCTTTTCTCTCTCTTTTTTGAAAGCGTAGTTGCTTAGCAACATAATTTAGTCACCTGCAGGTCAGGGTTCAGATCTTGTTAATGTCATTGTGAATTAGAAGGAGGAAATGACTTTGGGGGTTTTACAGCTTCTTTGTGACATTGCTGTTAACCAAGAGGTTTGTATCTTATTTGGTGGAAAACCTTCAGTGACTGCTTGTTTTTTATGTGATTATTTGCATGCGTATTCTGCAATATTTCTAAAGTGAAGAGGGGAAAGGGGAATATGACAGAAGGTATGTTATTTGATATACACGTTGTAGATGTTAAAGGTCAGAAGCAGTGTTTTGCACCCAGTGACAAATTGCTTCATTTTAGGGCAAATTAAACTCCAGACTTTGGAAAGAATTGTTCCCATGTCAGTCCCGCTCTGTCCTCTTGTCTTTCCCCCCAGCACATTCAGGGAGGCTTTCAGGAGAGCAGAAGCAAGTTCCCCGCCACACGCACCTGACACTTTATTTCCCACAGCAGAAACCCCTGAAAGCTGGTGCCTCAGGGGAGCAATCTAAATTTAGCAACTATAAAACTCATCTTGAATTTTTGCTCCCTACACTTGCAACCTCTCGGATACCGTCTGATTCTGCCTGCTTCAGCCTGGTGTAATAATAGCTTCAGTCTTCCCCTGGCACCCTGCTCTGGTCAGATGGAGAGGCTTCCCAAGACCGCTTGCTCAGTTTACTGTGGAGGATCCCAGGCATCCTACCTGATGCAGTCCCAAATGCTGAGAGTCTTGCAAGGCCGCTCAGGCTTGGAGAAGTGTATGCTTTCTAACCTGCCCGGGCGCCTCTGGGGATGCCGCACACCCATCAGATCTGTTCAGCTCATCACGCAGAGGCAGGAGGATGGGGCCGTACTGCAAGGTTCGGGATCTGCAGAGGCTCGGGAAAGCAAATGGGATTTTGGCATGTTCTGGGTGCGAAGGAAAGGCTTTGCCGTTTTGATAGAAATATTTGTGTAGAGCTGTCAGAAGGGTTTTTCCACTTCATTGGCCTAACCAGTTGAAAGGAAAGCATGCATACATCCATGTGTACATATACGTATATCCCGTGTGTGGGTGTTCTTATTATTACGGGTGAAGATACAAATTTGATCCGAACCGCCACAATTTGGTCCAAAATTAAATATTTCATTTCATTTTCAGGATGCTAAACACTTTCTATTACCATTTTAAAATAAGATATTCAAATCATAAGTAGAAGTCTCACTGAAAAATAAAAAGCTATAACACTTTCCTTGGAAAATAACAGAATTAAATATTTCGCGTGTACTGGAAACATTTCTTCATTGTTTAGAGCCAAAACAGTTTTATCAAATTCAATCTGAATTAATGGGTGGTTACAATCCTCCTAAAATAGCATTTCTTGGCAAACTTATTATTCACCAATTTTTTTAGCCAAAGTTTGCATTTGATTTCCTGATCAAATTTGTTTTCCTTGGAAAATAACAGAATTAAATATTTCGCGTGTACTGGAAACATTTCTTCATTGTTTAGAGCCAAAACAGTTTTATCAAATTCAATCTGAATTAATGGGTGGTTACAATCCTCCTAAAATAGCATTTCTTGGCAAACTTATTATTCACCAATTTTTTTAGCCAAAGTTTGCATTTGATTTCCTGATCAAATTTGTATGCATTGCTCTTGTCTCTACGGTTTGAAATCCTGTGATAATGGCTCTGTCCCACTGAGGTTTTCACATACGCCTTGTTTCACATGGGCTTTGTGCCTCAATTGTAGGCTGTGTGATAAGCTGCAGTTGTGTTCACTGTTCACAAACACTAGTAATCCCAGGATCATTTGCATGGGTGATTTGTGGCCTGGAGTTCATTAATCTTTTGCTGTGACTGTTCATTATTTGTGCTATGTGACTGGTCAGCTAAGACATATGGGGCCAGATTGCCAGCTGCTGAAAATCAGCGTGGCTCCGCTGATGGATGGAGGCAGGCTGGTTTCTGTCTGTGACGGATTGGATCCTGGAACAGAGCGGCTTCCTGCTTGTTTGCCGGGCTTTGAGGCAGGCTACGCTAGTTTTTGTAATGTATGAGCTTCTATGCAGGTGAAATCCACCTGTGAAACAAGCTGCCTTCTGATACCTTGCTTATGTAAACATTTGGGATCTTGTAAAAAAACCCAATGTGAGCAGGTGTTTGCAAACAGGAGTTAAAAGGGCAACCAATAAATAGCTGAACTGAAAAACTTACTTAGAAAATTTTTTATTTTTGTTCAGGTGACTCCCCAAATGTAAAACCAATCATTGCTTAGGTGGCTGTTTTACTATTTCAGCTGAGATGCAGACCATATTCTTGACTGCACTTCCTGCAAAAGCTGCAGGAGTGACAACAATATTATGCAGCAGTTGTCCTAACACGTAAAACCTGAGTGATACTATAAAGCATTATTTACAGGGACTGATACAACAAGCATCAGTGATTCAGGGTAAAGCTTTTTAAAAACCGATGCTGGCAAAGGCCCAGTGCCATACTGCCAGTTTGTAGTGAGCTTTGCAGAGGGGAGTCCAAATCACTGGCAAAAGGGAACTTTACCAACTTTTCTGTGTTTTCATTCAGAACTGGGTGGGCAGGAGCAGCTATGTAAAGCAAAAATGTATTGTGGGTCTACCTTCATATGAATTAGCTCTAGAAAGATTTCAGATTCATTGCCTAACTCAGGCCCTTACAAAGTTGTTGGCATGTGAGACATAAATCACTCATGCAACAGGGCATCTACCATCAGGGGTGCTAATTGAGGCTAATGTTGCAGTGGGTAGCTGGTGAGATAGCGGAATGGCAATTAAAACTGAGAGGAGAGGGAATATTTCCTCTTTCCTTCCTTCTGGGTAGCATTGGCATTACAATTTTAGGCTGATACCTGGATTTCTCAACCTGTACCTGTATTGTGCCAACCTCCAGCAGCACCTTTAATGTATGACAGACACCAATGAACGTAAGACCACCATTAACCCATGATAGGGGTCATAAATTTAGAAGACTGTGGAGGTGGAAGGTTTGTATTGTTATTGATTGTTCCCCATCTCTCTTTACCTCTTCCCCTAACATTTGACAGGGAGATTATAGCCAATAATAATACTTGGCAGTTATGGGAGGTGAAACTTTGAAAACTTTTGGAAACTTTTAATCCACAGATCTCAAAATGCTTTCTAGACATTGACTGTCACGACTGGTTTGCTGGTTAAGTATAAGGCCAGGGAAAAGGGAAGTTACACAGTTTGCCAAATGATATGTGGAAAATCAGTAGCAGAGCTCAAAGTAGAAGCCAGAAGTCTTTCCTCCACTCCTCTGCTCCTTCTCCAGACAGTACGTGCTGCTCTTTGGTCTCATTTTCAGAACAGTCAGGTGCCTAGTAGTGATTAGCTAAAACTCAGTACCCTGATAACTCCTAATAAAAGCAAAGCCAATTGACACACACAACAGTAGAGTGAGGAGTACATCAGAAAAAAAATCACACTGAACATCTAAATATTTTGGTTTTAATCATGAAGTTTCACATTTCCCAGCCACTAGAGATTTGGGGGTTCAAATGAAACAAATGGAGTATAGATTTTAAAAAGGCTTCATATATTGTTTTATCTATCATGTATTGTCTCAAAGACATCCAAACCTACTAGCAACCCAGCTCTGTGAGACCGACATGTTTAATGTTGGTGGCTAGGGACAGGTTTTGTATGAGGGTGAAAGTCCCTGGTTTTTGTTTTCTATGTGTGCCTAGTGCTCCAGGGCACCCAGAGTTAATGAAACCACATAAAAATGAAATTGTTAAAAACAAACTTCTCTGTAGGCAAAGTTTCTTTTATTTTTCTTTGTAAAGTTTGGAGAAGAGGTAGCTGTTTTGTTTTGTTTTGTGTTTTCCTTAAAAAGAGAACCAACAGGGCTTGAAAGGAAGTGGATCTGTAGAGCTGTCAGCAGAATCTGTAAAAGAGACTCTCTGGGAATCCCATCCACCGCTCCGCTTGCAAGCAAAAAGACATGGAAAATAACACATCAAAACTAGATTTCTTAAATATTTTATACATAACGTCCAATGTTCCAGCTTTCACAAGAATGCCAGACAGCTGTACTTCCTTTAGTGTTTTATACATGATACTTTAAAAACATATGAAATAAGTTTATACCTTATATCGGCTACCTATAGCAAACTGTCTTACAATCAGCGCCATATGTAGTTCTGTTGCATACACTTTCTTAAAGGTATAGGCAATGTAAAGCTGGACCCTCTGCCTCCTAAAATACCTGTTCTTTAGCTTATACAAGGCAGTGCTGTTCTTGAGTTTATGTTTAGGACTGTGATATGTTCCAGTGGCAAAACTACAGTCAGGTCTCAGATGAGTCTGTGATTTACAAGAACTGATTGACCAAACAAATATCCTAAGCCTTCAGGAGGCACAGTAGATTGAAAATGAATTTGAAGTAAGGTTAATGACTTGGCAAAAATATAAATGTCACCTAGGAAGTCCGGCATCATGCTTCTACTGTAATCATAAGTCCATAGTGATTGTACATGTGAATGGGTGAAGTTAAATACAGGTTTGAAATATGGGATTCCTTATTCAGGAACTGGTATAGAATAGAAAAACATAACTCTATATTTTAGCAAATTTGGCAGTGTAAATCTAGATTAAATCTTTCTATATTTCTTAATTAACTGCAAGGTTGCTTTATGCAGACACAGTTTGATGTACATATTTGTGTGTGATTGGCACAGAGATCAACCATGTCAAGTTTAAGTAAACACGAGCATACAAACTCAAACAACGAGCTGTTTGCCTAGCAAGGCAGCATAACTCTTGCAAACAGAAAGTCACTTCTTCGTCTTCACTTAGAAAACCTTGTTTTCTTAGTGTCTTCCTGCACTAGGAGCCCTGCAGACTCAGGTCTTTAAAGTGCACTAAACAATTCTGTATGGATGCAATCAAGCGTATTGTGAAGTACCTCGGTTTTACTTACTGGTATAAAGACACCTGCAAGGTAAGGCTTTCGAGATCCGGCTGCCTCAGTCAAAAAACAAACTATTGCAATTGTTACTCAGTTAGTAGACCAGGAGATCTGCTCTAGAGCAAACCTTGACCTTCTTATTTCCATTATTTGAATTAATTTAATGTTTCTGACAGATGCTGGAGAGACAGCAATGTAGCTCAAAGCCCATTACCCATCCCATAGCCAGTATAATTGAATTAAAGTTGTTATTTCCCTTTCTCGTTATAAAATCTTGGGGTGTATGGTCAGTGTATTCACAAATGTGACTGTGAAATACTCTTCTTTCCTGAAGAAGGTACAACATGTAAGATCTGATTTCTAAGATTCCCTCCCATGCGTAGGACAGGAGGGGGTGAGGGTGGGAGAGCTGCCTGCAAGCTGCCTTCAC
Source organism: Aptenodytes forsteri (assembly GCF_000699145.1). Taxonomy (NCBI): domain Eukaryota; kingdom Metazoa; phylum Chordata; class Aves; order Sphenisciformes; family Spheniscidae; genus Aptenodytes; species Aptenodytes forsteri. Next base: position 134,716 of record NW_008795555.1, read on the forward strand.
TCTGTCTGCATTTCAGGCCTGTGCAAGGGGACCTGTGTAGCCTCTGGGTGACTCAGAGCAACCTCACAGGCCACAGGAGACAAAGGAAACACCAGAGAGCAGCAGCAGTGGAGTTAAGGTGGTAATTTTCCTTGTACTTGTGCCTAGACCACAGTAGCTACTTGGAGCAAGCAAGAACTGGCAACACCTTTCAGTCACTGAAAGCTTAGATAAGATCCAAACTCGTGAACTACAGAAGAACTGAATCATAGAATAGAATCATAGAATTCTTTAGGTCAGAAAAGACCTTTAAGATCATCAAGTTCAACCGTTAACCTAGCACTGACAAGTCCACCACTAAACCATATCCCTAAGCGCCACATCTACACGTCTTTTGAATACCTTCAGGGATGGAGACTCCACCACTTCCCTGGGCAGCCTGTTCCAATGCTTGACAACCCTTTTGGTGAAGAAATTTTTCCTCA